>NC_135720.1:58558212-58891385 GCF_964656455.1 Halichoerus grypus
CTGCTGTGGTAGTTTGAAAGCAGCTATAGATAATACCTAAACTAACAGGTGTGGCTGTGTTCCAATAAAACTTTATTTACTAAAACAAGTAGTGGGCCAGCCCATGGGCCATAGTTTGCTGGCCATTCATTTAGACTACTGAAGCCACTAAATTCTCTAACTCTGATCCCTTCCACGATGCTCTCCCATATCATGCACTGTTTCTATATACGTTATATAATTTCTTCACATCCTATGTTTTTGTTTAATTCTCATTTTCCTGGAAAAGTCTTAGATTTCTCGTGACCTCAGATCATTTTTTAAGACCAAGAATAGTCTTCATGACCCCAATAAATAAAACCAACTGCTTTTCTCCAGTGTTCACAGTCTTTGTACATAGCTTGATTGGCACTCTGTATTGTGATGATTTCCATCTGTGCCTTCCAGTCAAACACAGCAAACCACGAGGGCGGAGGCTCTGCTTTTGAATTCCTGGAACTTAACAGAAGACAGAACAGAGAACAGGGATTCAGAAATGTTTGCTGAGTGAATAAAGAGAGAGGGAGAGGTATCTCTTTGGCCTCTTAGGCTTTCAAATTAGGTGCAGAAAATTGCTCCTCCCAGCAGTTTTTCCCTTCACAATCCAAACAATCAATACCTGGCAGCTTGGATCTTTCTTTCTTCCTTCTTTTTCATATTTCTGCATGATTTAAAGCCCAGAGAAAGTAAGACCATATAGCTAATATCAACTTTTTTATTCTAATTTGTTATCTGATCCAAAACAACACTCTAAGCATTTATAAGTAACATCATTCAGGGGATGGGTCATCTTTGCACTGCTGTCCTCATTATAAGGATTTTCCCCAACCCAGGTTCACTAGATGGTGAGCTACTTGATTATGAGGAGTATGTTTTTGAAAGGCTAAAAAATATTTAGTGCATATATGAGTGACTCCCTAGGCCACAGCCTGCAAGTTTGGAATGTATCCCAGGTATGCTTGGGACTTACTCACAGAGTTTGTACATAGGAAAAAACTTACCTTAGAGACAATAAACTATCAAAAACCCATTATATTATTCAACTTAACCTCTCTCAGCCCTTTAGATGGCTATCATCACCAATTTGCTGATGAGGAAACTGAGGCTCAGAGTTGTTAAATATCTGACCCAGTGTCATAGTGAATAAGGAGATGGACCTGCATCTCAAACTCAGCCCTTCAGATTTTAAATCTTATATTCTTTCTTCATACATGGCTTATCCTCACCTTCCCTTGATTCTTCACATTTATACAAAACCCTCTGCATATAATTTAAAATGAGTTATTGAACTATCCAATCCAGTGCTAGAGCTTTTGCAGTTGACTTTCTGCTAAATAATATAATTATGCAAACATTGTTAAAAGGGGTTCAAAATGTTTGCCTGTTGAATATTTTTTAAAGGTTTAAAAACTGGCAAGATAGTTTTAAGCACCACTATATACCAAACTTTGTTGAGTTGTCCCTGGGTTCTGAATGGCTGTGAGATGGACTAGCCTGAGATGACCCACATCTGAAGACTGAGTAAATATCCATCCATAGGCAAGGCAGGTTGGGGGACTGGACCTGTGCTGCCCGGCATGGTCAGAGAAGGTTTATATCAGTTACAGTGATGGGAAATTCAACAATAGATGGGATCTCCAGTAGATATACAGAACACAATAACAAAAGAACTGGAGATCTACTCATCATTCAAAAGAACCTGAAGCTGAAAATAGAAACCATTCATAGGGGTAGGACTGAATCAAGAAAAAAGTACAGGAGAAGTTCTGCTCCATAGGAGCTTACATACCCTTCCTAGAAACAAGGCTGGGACTCAGGCACAGGGGAATCAGACAACACATCAGGGACAAGAACTCAGGTGCATAATTAAAGTGACAGCAGCTGACTTGATTGGGGCTACTGCCATTCCCTCTTCCCAAAGGCAGAAATGTTCTAAGCAGTCGTACAGATTGAAATCTAGAGGTGATGCATACACAGCTCCAATAATGAAGAGACAGGAAAAACAGAGACTGTTTCCAGTGTGCCTGTCTCCTTGAATATGTCTCTCTAGCTCCCCCTCTCTCTTGCTTGCCTTTCTTTTCTCCTTGCTCCTCACTGTTCAAAGGCTTTATGTGGTCAAATTATGCTTTGGAGCATTTTCCTTAATTATTAAATGTTTATTTTTCTTATTCTGAATATTTAAAATAATTGAGTATAGGGTGCCTGGGTGGCTCAGTCGGTTAAGCGTCTGCCTTCGCCTCAGGTCATAATCCCAGGGTCTTGGGATGGAGCCCAGCATCGGGCTCTCTGCTCAGCGAGGAGTCTGCTTCTCCCTCTCCCTCTGCCTACTTGTGCTCTCTCTCTCTCTCTCTCTGTCAAATAAATAAAATCTTTAAAAAAATAAAATAAAAATGAAATAAAATAAAATAACTGAGTATTTTATATTTTACTAATATATAGTCAGTAGCCCTCTGTAGAATTCCTAACATTGCTTTTTTTTTTTCCTAAGATTTTATTTATTTATTTGACAGAGAGAGACACAGCGAGAGAGAGGAAACACAAGCAGGGGGAGTGGGAGAGGGAGAAGCAGGCTTCCCGCTGAGCAGGGACCCCGATGCGGGGCTCGATCCCAGGACCCTGGGATCATGACCTGAGCCGAAGGCAGACTCTTAACAACTGAGCCACCCAGGCGCCCTGCTAACACTGCTTTAACCAACTTTTTATTCACTGGACTAAACATTGCAATTAATCCAAACTGCACAAAATGGATTCAGGTTTTTAAAAAATCTCTACACTACCAAAAATTAAGATCATACATGCTTCCTAAATATTCACAAATGATAAAATGGTTAATTATTTTGCATTCATTTGATGACATATTATGCACTAAAATATTTAAAAATCACTTTAAAAATTTTTTAAATCTTTAAAAAACTTAAAATCTGAACCCATGACTACAACTAGGTAAAATTTTTATAATTTTAGATGTTAAGAGAATATGGAAAAACAACAACAACAAAACCACGGTTCATAGAAAGACAGACAAATGGTTAATTATATTTTATTTTTTGGTATTATGTTACTTGGGCATTTAATCATATTTCTTAAAATGACATATATGTCCCTCACCTATACTTCTTGAGACAAGTGCACAAGCTCACATAATATGGTCTGTTTCACAGAATTATTACCGTAAAAATGTTCAGCCTGTTCCACTATGATACTTTTAAAATAAAGCATTTCAAAGAATCTAGTGTCTTTGACAAATGAAGCTGTAACTTCATGGATCTAAAAGAAAACAAAAACAGAAACAAAATAATCTTTCCCTGATAGACATGAAAGGAAGGTATCACTCAACATAGTTAGAATGCAGTGAGTTCAGGGAAATCTCTATCTATGACCTTCTAATCAGCTCTGGTCCCCAACTCTATCCTTCTTCATCCTCCTGAAAGAACTAGTTTCATTTGGAATTCAGAATTTGTCTCTTATCTTCAGTATTTCTGCCGAGAACAGCAGAAGACTAACTTTTTGCCCTTCTGCTTTCTGACATGTCATTTTTGGCTTCTAATTCGAATGCACTTAAATCCTCCACAAAATTAAATTATGATTATGCATTCACTTACCTCTTATTCCTTAAAAGTAGTTTTCTTTCCTATGACTTTGTAGTAGCAGGCTGATAAAGGCCTGCTTACATGTGCAACTTTATTAAATTAATATACATTCAATGGAAACATTCAGATATGATTATTTTACTATTCATAATATGTAATTTGCTTCCTTTGAGAAATCATTTATTCTTCCAACAAATAACTTCAATAAAACACAATAGCATAAGATTGAATACATGGATAGGCTTTTTTTGTTATGAGGAAATATAAATGCTTATTAAAAATACAGACCTTTCCCATAAGAACTTCTTAAGCATCAGTTCTAAAAAGATGAAATAAAAGGCATTTTTTATAATAGTATTAAAATTTATGGCAGCTTAAACTGAAATAAGATTCTGATATGGAAATGTTTGCTTTTTATTGTTGATAACTTCAGATTCATTGCCACTATATTGTTTTGGCTGCTAGCTATGACCCAGTTTTCATTTGTTGTTATGCTTTATTTATTTTTTAATCCTATGACAAAAAACAAAAATACTGAACGTTTTAAATAGCATCAAAGATTTTTATATTGACTATACTAAAAAATATTAGTAGTAATGAATATAAATTTGGAGTGCTGACTCTGAGGCAGAAGCACGTTTGACTAATTCAAGGAGACAGGATGATTGAAGAAAAGAGAGGGAGGAATGGGGTGCATAGAGAAGGTAAGGCCAAAAAGAAAACCAAAGGGCAAGATATAGGGCTATAGAGGTCTTCAGATTTTATTACATATATGCAGTGGGAAGCCATTGTGGGTTTATGAGCAGGATGGTGACATGATCTTATCTGTTTTCAAAGGCTCACATTGGCTGCTGTGGGACTACAGGACGTACAAGACTAGAATCAGGGTAATGAGAATGGTAGCTTGAGGTAGGTTGTTTTGTACTGGGTGGTAAGGTGTGGTTTGATTCTGGATCTAGAAACCTACTGATTATACCCTTTACCAAGTTCACTTATTGTCAATATGCTTTATCATTTCTTCACCCTCCTTTCTCTCTCCCCCTCTCTCAAGCATTGTTCAAATCTGAATTATTTGAGGGTAAGTTATATTCATCATACATCATGGCCCCTTACTTCTAAATTCTTCAGTGTGTATTTTCTAAGAACAAGGATCATCCTTTACATAATCACAGTGCAATTATCAACTTCAGTAAATTTAATATTGATACAGTATCTAATTTTATCTAATTTACCATTTGTATTCCAATCTTGTCAGTTGACCCAGTAATGTCCTTAATAGCATTGGTTCCCTTCCAGTACAAATCTGGTATTGCATTTAGTTGTCATGTCTATTTAGATTCCTTTAATATGAGGCATTTTCATAAACCTTCTTTTCTTTTATGGATGTATTTTAACGTAGAGACAACTGACAGGACTGAACATTTATACAGATAGATTTGATGTGGACTCTGGGGGAGGTTAAGGATGACTCCAAGATTTCCAGCTTCAGAAACTGAATGGATCTCATTTATTGTGGTAACTAATGCTGCAAAGACTGTGGGCAGGTGGGAATTGAAACCTCTAGGGAGGTGCCTCTTGTGAAAGAGACTTCTAGTACTCATCCATATTTCCTCTTCTGGAAACACTGGAGTATTACACTTCCCCACCACCTGACAGCCATATGAAACTGTGAGCAGTTCTGGCTAACAGGTTGTAAGCTGAAATGATAGTATCAAGTCTCAGGAGAAGCATTCTCTTACCCTGTCGCATTGTCCAAGGAGGCTACATATTTCAAGTAGTGCAACTGCAGGATGGTGGAGGCTCCATCAGTCAGCAATGCAGACTGATGGAGAATAGTCATCCTAGAGAATTGTTCCTTCCCATAGCAGACTTCGCATGACCAAATAAATATTTGTTATGTCAATTCACTGAAATTTTGGGATTTATTACTACCTAGCCTATCTTGACTAAGTCACCATTAGACATTCAAGTGAAATGATAAGTAGACATTTAGATATAAAATCCTGGAAATGGAGTCAGGTCAGTTCTGTAAATGTTTGGGAATCACCAACATATAAATGATAGAGGCATGAGATTCCCCCAACTGTGAATATAGGTATAGATAATTGATTGATAGATGATTGACTGAGACATACCAACATATACTCATATACCTGTACATATATAATGACTTACTCCTCAATCAGCTGCTATAGACAATCAATCCAGAAAAAGGCATCTAACCTAAGACAGTGACTCAAAGTCTTTTTGCAGGATTTTTCAAACTGGAACTAAAGGAGTCAGCCTCTCTTAGTGGTGGGAATCAGAGACTATAATCTATAAGGGTCAAGAACTGTCAGAAGTCATATTCCAAGCTATGTGAATGAAACTTGCAACAACAGGAGAGAACAAATTGGAAGTAGAGAAAAAAAGATAAGAGAGTTTCAACAACTTTCAATTCCCTGGTTCTCACTGTTCTTCAGGCCCTTTCTTTCATGTTTTTCAGATGATTTGGTCATTTAAGAATACCACTAATTATAAGAGCCAATAATTACCATATTGTCCTAGTCTAGTTTGAACTAGATTTCCATAACTTATAGCCCAAAGAATGCTGGATAGTAAATGGTTATTACCAAATTAACAAAATATTATAAACTTTTAACGTAAAAAAAAACTAATCATGGTGGGACACCTGGCTGCCTCAGTTGGTAGAGCATGCGACTCTTGACCTCAGGGTTGTGAGTTCAAGCCCCATGTTGAACATGTTTTTGTTGAACAACAACAAAAACAATTCATGGCTTCTCCGTTTTTAAAAATCCATCATTTACTTCCTGTCCTTTCCCCCATTTAGGATCCTATTCTAATGATCTATTGGTGCATACCAAACCACTGCAACACAGTAGCTTAAAATGACAATCAGTTGTTTTGCTCATCAATCTGCAATTTGGGCAGGCCTCTATGGGGAAGGCTCACCTCTGTTGCACATGCTGTCAGCTGGAGACCTGACCAAGAAGGCCCACCCACATGGGTGATAAGTTGGTGCTGGCTGTCAGCTGATCAGCCAGGCCTGAGGTGTCTCTCCATACGGGTCTCTCAGTATGACCACAACATCTTCACAGATGAGACTGGATCCCAAGGGCAAGCATATCAAGAGAGATAGCCAAGCAGAAGCTATATCATCTTTTATAACCTAGCCTCAGAAGTCACACAGTATCACTTCTGCCACACTATACTAGTCATACTAGTCACAACAATCACGAAGTCTTATTACCCAAATTCAGTGGAGAAGTACATAGATGCCACCTTTTGATGTGGGAGTGGCTAGATTCGAGAATAATATGAGGGAAGGGAGAATTATTATGGCCATTGCTGAAAAATTTAATCCAGCATAGGTGCTTAACGGTTTATAAAAACTAAGACTACTGTATGTAAACCACAGGGTATGTGTTTTAGTTCCATATGAAAAATATTCATTCATTCATTTACTCACCTATCTATTAATTCATTTGTAAAATAAAAACTTATTGAGAGACAAAGATTCTAGGCACTTTGCTAGATGCTGGAACAGGGCCAAGAGTCAGCCAATATATACTTAGTATATTCTACAATTCACTTACAGCCATTATTCATTCTTATTGGGTCTGTGTCCATTCAGATGTCTTGGTATCCAGGTTGTCAACTATTTTGAATATCATCCCTTTGCTTGGGGAATAGCAAGGAGGACAGAAATCTTCCAGGAAGACAGATTAAGGGAGGAGATTATGGTTTGGTGTACCTCTACAGACGCTGCTAATCTTATGCTGGATTCCTTAGAACTAGAATCCGAGACAGAGATTCTTGTGAAAGTGATTTATTTAGGAAGTGCTCTCAGAAAGGGAGGGAGGAAATCAGGACAGGGCAGGGAATGGAAGCTAAGCATGTGGTCTTGGCTGGAGACTCACATTACCCTGGTCCCAAAAGGAGCTCTGGAATATGACTTGTAGCACACAGTGGGTCCTATCTTGAGGCAAAGAGGCCATATTTCAGTACGCAAGTGGCCACTGGACATGACTGGTATGTTTATGTGGGGGGGGGGGCGGTGTATATGGGGGGAATAGGCATAACTTCTTAGGTGGGGCAACTCCACTTAAGTGGAAGCAATTCTCTAAAGATGCAGTTGTGAGCCCTTAGCATCCAAAACCAATAACAGCTGCGGATGAATACAACTATCCAAGAAAGAAGTTCTTTTTTTTTTTTTAATAGTTTCAAGTTATTTAAATTCCAGTTAGTTAACATACAGTGTAATATTAGTTTCAAGTGTAGAATTTAGTGATTCACACTTATGTACAATACCCAGCACCCATAAAAGTGCCCTCCTTGATACCATCACCCATTTAACCCATCCCACCACCCAACTCCCTTCTAGCAACCCTCAGTTTGTTCTCTATAGTTAATTTCTTCATTTCCCTCTCCCTTTTTTCCCCTATGTTCATCTGTTCTGATTCTTAAATTCCACATATGAGTGAAGTCATATGATATTTATCTTTCTCTGACTGACTTATTTCGCTTAGCATAATACTCTCTAGCTTCATCCACGTCATTGCAAATGGCAAGATTTCATTCTTTCTGATGTAATATTCCATATATACAAAAATACATATGGATATACCACATTTTCTTTATCCATACATCAGTCCACAGACATTTGGGCTCTTTCCATAGTTTGGCTATTGTTGATAATGCTTCTATAAACGTCAGGATATATGTGCCCCTTTGAATCAGTATACCTTTGGGTAAATACCTCGTAGTACAATTGCTGGGTCATAGAGTAGTTCTATTTTTAACTTTTTGAGGAAACTCCATACTGTTTTCCAGAGTGGCTACACCCATTTGCATTCCCACCAACAGTGTAAGGGTTCCCCTTTGCATCCTCACCAACATTTGTTGTTTCCTGAGGTGTTCATTTTAGCCATTCTGGCCAGTGAGAGGAAGTATCTTATCATGGTTTTGATTTGTATTTCCCTGATGATGGGTGATGTTGAGCATCTATTCATGCATCTGTTAGCCATTTGAATGTCTTCTTTGGAGAAATGTCTGTTCATGTCTTCTGACCATTTTTTTAACTGGATTATTTATCCTTTGAGTGTTCAGTTTGATAAGTTCTTTATACATTTTGGATACTAACCCTTTATCAGATATGTCATTTGCAAATATCTTCTCCCATTCCATAGGCTGCCTTTTAGTTTTGTTGATTGTTTCCTTCGCTGTGCAGAAGATTTTTTATCTTGATGAAGTCCCAATAGTTCACTTTTGCTTTTATTTCCCTTGCCTCCAGTGACATGTCTAGTAAGAAGTTGCTGCAGTGAGGTCAAAGAGGTTGCTGCCTGTGTTCTCCTCTAGGATTTTGATGGCTTCCTGTCTCACATCTAGGACTTTCATCCATTTTGAATTTATTTTTGTGTATGGTGTAAGAAAGTGGTCCAGTTTCATTCTTCTGCATGTTGCTGTCCAGTTTTTCCAACACCATTCGCTGAAGAAGTTGTCTTTTTCCTATCGGATATTCTTTCCTGCTTTGTCAAACATTAGTTGACCTTACAGTTGTGGGTCCATTTCTGGGTTTGTATTCTGTTCCATTGATCTATGTGTCTGTTTCTGTGCCAGTACCATCTTTGTCTAGTTTTGGAATCAAGGTAATGTTGGCCTCATAGAACAAATGTGGAAATTTTCCTTCCATTTCTATTTTTTGGAACAGTTTGAGAAGAATAAGTATTAACGCTTCTTTAAATGGCTGGTAGAATTCCCCTGGGAAGCCATCTGGCCCTGGACTTTTGTTTGTTGGAAGATTTTTGATTACTGATTCAATATCTTTGCTAATTATCGGTCTGTAAAAAATTTTTATTTCTTTCTGTTTCAGTTTTGGTAGTTTGTATGTTTCTAGGAATTTACCCATGTCTTCCAGATTACCCAGGTTGTTGGCATATAATTTTTCATAATATTCTCTTAAAATTGTTTGTATTTCTGTGCTGTTGATTGTGATCTCTCCTCTTTCATTTGTGACTTTATTTATTTGGCTCCTTTCTCTTTTCTTTTTGATAAGTCTGGCTAGGGGTTTAGCAGTTTTATTAATTCAAAGAACCAGCTCTTTGTTTCACTGATCTGTTCTGTATCATTTTTGTATCTATATTATTGATTTCTCCTCTAATCTTTATTATTTCCCTTCTTCTGCTGGCTTAAAGCTTTATTTGTTGTTTCTTTTCTAGCTTCTTTAGGTATAAGGTTAGGTTTCTTAGTTGGGATTTTTCTTGCTTCTTGAGGTAGGCCTGTATTTCTATATACTTCCTTCTTATGACCACTTTTGCTGCATCCCAAAGATTTTGGACTCATGTTTTCATTTGTTTTGTGTATTTTTTTATTTCTTCTTTAATTTCCTGGTTGGCCTATTCATTATTTAGCAGGATGTTCTTTAACCTCTGTATATTTGTGGTCTTTCCAGATTCTTTCATGTGGTTGAGTTTAAGTTTCATAGCATTGTGGTGTGAAAATATGCATGGTATGATCTCAACCTTTTTGTATTTATTGAGGCCTGATTTGTGACTTAGTACATAATCTATTCTGGACAATGTCCCATGTGTACTCAAAAAGAATGTGTATTCTGCTGTTTTAGGATGAAATGTTCTGAAGATATCTGTTAAGTCCATCTGGTCCAGTGTGTCATTCAAAGCCATTGTTTCCTTGTTGATTTCCTGCAGATGATCTGTCCATTGCTGTAAGTGAGGTGTTAAGGTCCCCTACGATTACTGTATTACTATAAACAAGTTTCTTTATGTTTGTTATTAATTATTTTATATATTTGGGAGCTCCCAAGTTGGGGGGATATTTACAATTGTTAGATCTTCTTTTTGGATAGACCCTTTGATTATGATATAGTGCCCTTCTTCATCTCATTACAGTCTTTGTTTAAAATCTAGTTTGTCTGAGATAAGTATGGCTTCTCTGGCTTTCTTTTGATGTCTGTTTGCATGATAAATATTTCTCCATCCCCTCACTTTCAATCTGAAGGTGTCTTTAGGTCTAAAGACATATAGATGCGTTTTGCTTTTTTATCCATTCTGACACCCTATATCTTTTGATTGGAGCAATTAGTCCATTTACATTCAGTGTGATTATTGATAGATATAAATTTAGTGACATTTTATTATTTTTTTTGTTGCTGTTTCTGAAGATTTTCTCTGTTCCTTTCTAGTCTTTGTGACTTTTGGTCTTTCTTTCCCACTCAGAGTCCCCTTTAATATTTCTTGCAGGGCTGGTTTAGTAGTCACGAACTCCTTTAGTTTTTGTTTGCCTGAGAAACTTTCTCTCTCCTTCTATTCTGAATGATAGCCTTGCTGGATAGAGTATTCTTGGCTACAGATTTTTCCCATTCAGTACATTGAATATATCATGCCACTTTCTTCTGGCATGCCAAGTTTCTGTGGAGAATTCTGTTGCTAACCTTATTTTGTCTTCCCTTGTCAGTTAGGAACTTCTTTTGTCTTGTTGCTTTTAGGATTTTTTCTTTATATTTTGCAAATTTAACTATGATAAGTCTTGGTATTGGCCTGCTTTTGTTAATTTTGATGGGAGTTCTCTGTGCCTCCTGGATTTGGAAGTCTGTTTCTTTCCCCAGATTAGGGAAGTTTTCAGCTATAATTTCTTCAAGTAAACCTTCTGCCCCTTTTTCTCTGGGACTCCTAGGATTCAAATGTTATTACATTTCATGGAGTCACCGAGTCCCCTAAGCCTACTTTTGTGATTCAAAATTTTCCTTTCCCTCTTTTGTTCGGCTTCATTATTTTCCATAATTTTATCTTTTTTATCACTTACTCATTCCTCTTCTTCTTCCATCCTTGTGGTCATTACATTCAGTTGGTTTTGGTTTTGACAGTTATTGCATTTTTCATTTTGGCCTAATTAGTTTTAAGCTCCTCTTTCTCTACGGTGAGTGTCTCCCTTATGTCTTTTATGCTTTTCTCAAGCCCAGCTAGTATCCTTATGATTATTGCTTTGAATTCTGGATCAGGCATATTACTTATATCTGTTTTGATTAAATGCTGTGACCTTTTCTTGTTCTTTCTTTTGGAATGAATTCCTCCATCTTGTCTTTTGTCTAGGTCTCGGTCTTATTCTCTGTGTTAGGAAAGCCTGTTATGTTTCCTACTCCTGAGAGTAACGGCTTTATGAAGAAGAGGTCATACAATGTCCAGGGCCTGGCACTTCAGGAAGCATCTCTGGTGTATGCTGTGTGCACTCTGCTGCTGTGTTATGGCTGCTTTACCCCTCAGATCAGTCCTCTGCAGAGTTTCTCCTTGCTTGCAGTGGGTAGTGTTTGTACCTTGGCCAAAGTGTGGCAAATTTTAACTAGGTATGCTCTGGTCTGCTTGTTAAGGGAGACCTGATGCTATTTCCACTAGAGTTGGAACTCTGCAAAACTCTATGGTCAGCAGACGTGCTGTGTGTGCTGGGGTTTGTGCTGGTCTTCTGGGGGAGGGGCCCACTGTGCTGGTTATTAGGCACGCTTGCCCTAGAAAAGCAGTACCACCTGAGCTGGGGGGGGGGTGGGGAGGGCTTGGTGTAAGCAGGTTAGGCAGCCAGTTGATGTTGTCCTATTTACTGAAGTTAGTTCATGCTGAGGGGTGGGGCAGGGAAATGGTGCCAGCCAGCTCCTTTATCCCCAGAGAGGGGAGTTCGAGCTTGCTGCTGTCAGGGAAGCTCTCCTGGAAGACTGAATAATTTTCCCTTGTGCATTGTAGGTGTTTTTCAGGTCCCTGTTTTCACAGTGTCTGTGTCTGAGTTGCTTGCCTGCCTGGACCAGCACAGTGCACTTTGGGCTGTATCTTAGGCAGCTAGCTGAGCTTTAAAACTCCAAACTTTAGGGATCTGCTGTGGGGGGCAACTGCACCGGTCTTCTGGGGGAGGGTCTTGCCACACTGGGATTGATGCAGGTCTGACACAGAAAGGCGGTCACACCACAGCGCAAGAGTATGGGGTTTGGAGCAAGGCACCCTAAAGAGCCAGTGTCCAGGTTAGCCACCCTCAGCAGGTGTCTCTGCACTTCTGCTGAAAGGTTTGTCCCCAGAGAGGTAATGCCACCTCTCTCAGATGTGATCCAAGAAGGGGGAACTGTCTCTCCCAGTGTGTCTCAGGAGATCCTCAGATCATACTATCTGTCCCCAGTTTACCTGCCTGCCTTCTCCACAGGAACACTACAGTACCTTCAGGGTTCCGTACCAGCCACACGGTGGACCTCTAAAACTGCAGTCTTTGAGCTTCACTGGTTGTAAAAACTCACGAAAATTGACCCCTCTCATTTTCCCAGTCGATGGCTTTGGGAAAGTGTTTTCCCTGTTCAATCCCCTGTGCACTCCTCCTCACTCTCTCTCGTCTCTCTCCGTGATCAGGACTCCCTCCCCTCTGCAGCAGCTGAATCTGTTTCTCCCCCAAACCATGTCTCCACACCTCCTACCTTCCACAATGTGGTCCCCTCTCTCCCTCTGGCTGTGCAGTTTATTCTGTCAATCCTCAGACTGATTTCCCAAGAAGGAAGTTCTGATTGGGGCACCAACATATTCAATATATTATCTCCTCCTGAATGTTTTACTAGAAGTTATGTACCTCAACCTGACATCTAGGCATAAACTGAGAAGAGAATTTGATGAGCACCTAACTATAGAGTGATGGCAAGTCTTACACATTGCCTGTTGACTACAACTCTCTTTGTTTGAAGATGAGTGTAGAAAAAGACAACATAGTGTTTATGAAGGGGGATTTCAGGAACAAGAAAGAACATTAAATTGAACAAATAATGGGTCACTGAAAATTTTTTAATACACACAAAAAAACCTGGGTGATTTTAATAGTTTTATCGAGATAGAATTTATATATCATAAAATTCATTTATTGAAATAATTGAAATATTTTATATTTACTGAGTTGTACAATCATCACATCTAATTTTAAAACATTTAAATCATCATTAAAAGAAATCACATACCCATATACAGTTATTTTCCATCCCCATCCCCTACCCCCAGCATTAGGCAAGCATTTTGTATCATGTATCTATGCTTCTTTCTTTTTTATTGCTTCTTATTGCTGAAGAGTATTGTATTGTATTTTGTTTATCCAGTTGATGTGCACTTGTGTTGCTTCTGTTTCTTAGCTATTGTGAATAATGTTAATATAAACATTCATGTACAAGTCTTTATGTGGACATCTTCATTTTTCATCTCCCCTAGGTAGATTTCAAAAAGTAGAACTGTTGGGTCCTATGTTAAATCAATGCCTAACTTTTTGAGGAATTGCCAAACTGTTTTACAAAGCAGCTGTACCATTTTACATTCCCACCAACAGTGTATGAGGGTTCCAATTTCTTCATATATTCCAACACTTGTTATTACCTGACATTTTCATTATGTCCATTCTAGTGCATGAGAATCTTGCCGTCTTTTTGATTTGCATTTCCCTGAGAGCTAATGTTTTTGTTGTTGTTGTTTATATGCTTATTGGCCATTTGTGCATCTTCTTTGCAGAAATGTCTATTCAGATCTTTTGCCTATTTTTAATTGGATTATCTACCTTTTTGCTATTGAGTTGGAAGAATTCTTTAACTATTCTGGATATAAGTCCACTATTGGATATACGACGTGCATGTTATGTTCTCCCATTCTGTGGGTTTTTTTTTTCTTTTCATTTTCTTGAGGATAACTTATGAAACACAAAAGGTTTTAGTTTTGATTAAGTCCACACTCGTATTTTGCTAGCACATCTAAGAAACCATGAAGATTTTCCCCTATAATTTCTTCTGAAAGTTTTATAGTATTAGCTGTTACATTTATGTCTGTGATCCATTTTTAATTATTTTTTATTTATTTATTTTATTTATTTTATTTTTTATTTATTTTTTTTTTAGAGAGCACAAGTGGGGGGGAGGGGCAGAGGGAGAGAGAGAATCCTAAGCAAGCTTCACACCTAGCAGGGAACCTAACACCGGGCTCTATCTCACAACACTGAGATCATGACCTGAGTCGAAATCAAGAGTTGGAAGCTTACCGACTGAGCCACCACTAGCCCCTAAATTATTTTTTGTGTATGGTGTGGGGTAGGAGTTCAATGTCATCTTTTTGCATGTGGCTATTCAACTGTTCTAGTACCATTTGCTGAAAAGGGACTCTTCCCCACTGAATTTTCTTGGGCATTTTCATCAAGTAAGCGGAGTGATTTTAGAAAAGCATTTAGCATCCTTGGTTTGACAAGTCCCTGACCTATATCATAAGGAGTGAAAGTAAGAAAATAAATGATATAACAGAAATATTAACATACACAGTGGAATACAGAAAAGAAACCATTGGATGGCTAACCTCTTCCAGTATATATACGTATATGGAATATATATGGAATATATATTGGAAAAAACTGTAAGGTAGACTTTGATAGATACGGAAGACAGGAATAAAAACACAATATAAGAATTTTAGGTGTTTTTCAATAAGAAGTCAGAATAATTAGAAGAATGATTAAAGATAAAGTTGAAGAAAGAATCTCTAAGTAAAGAAAAGATGTTAGTATACAGATGAGAAATGCTTAGATCTTTCCTAGGAAAAATCCAAAAGAAGTCTGCAAATAGACTTATTATAGAATGAAATGTATTAAAGAAAATTTCCTATATAAACATCATATAAAAAATGCTTCCCATGAAAGAGGCGATTAGACTTGAAGATGATCAGGACTGGTCCCTCCAAAATATGCTGCTTTGGCATAAAGATTATTTTGAGTTAAAAGTAATCAAGACCCAGCCAATTTAGGAAAACCTCTTTATCTGGTGCACAACTGCCTGAAAGAATTTAGATAGAGGACCGGCTCCAGGAAGAGAGTGGTCACCACAGATAACTACACTATGGTAAGAACCAGGTATGCTAGATAGGAAGGAACATAGATCAAAGCCTGTTCGATCGTTGTCCCATTTTTTCTGTTTACCAAACATTTACTCTTTTTTCAATCTTCCTGAGGATTGCATTCCTTTTCTTTGAAGACCTGGATCCCTACCCCCTTTCCCTTAGTTCAGAATGACATACATACCTTATTTTGGCTGACTGTCTTTGGAATTTCCTATCTATGTGGGTTCTCAGTACATATGCTATTAAATTTGATTTTCCCCTGTTAACCTGCTACACGTCAATTTGATTCCTAGTTCAACTAGATGGACCTTAAAGGGGACAGGAATTTTTGCTCCCCAAAAGACTGCTTCAGTTTCCTCTACTAAATAACAAATGTCAGTAGAGAGCAAAAACATTGTAAGTTTCAAGTAAACAAAAACTAAGTAGTCTAGCAATACACTGCTAGATTTCTAAGCTCCACTCCCAGAGGTTCTGTTTCATTAATTCTTTTAGGTGATCCCCAGTGAGTGATCTTTCTTTGGAAACATTTGTCTAGGGGCCAAGCACAGATGGCTATTTCAATATAGCGTCAAAGTGCTGCATTTGAATAATGGTAAATCATAGACTTTGGCACTAGAAGATATGGATTTGAATCTAGCACTACTATTTACTACTTGTGTGACATTGGATAAGTTATTTAATCATTTTATATCTCTACAAAATTGTACCTCCTATGGTTGTTATAATGTTTAAAATAAATGACATAATTTAAGTCTAAAGAAATAAACTAAAGCCTACTGCTTTACTAGTTTTCTTTTACTGTGAAGGTACTGCAACAAAATGTCTCATAATAATACAGGACTTGGGAATCAGTACAGGCAAAGGGAGAAATGGAGAGAAGTTCTACAGCCTGTAGAGATGCTGAAAGAGACATCTGCTGAAGAAGCTTGCTTGAAGTTTGCTCTATTACGTGCAAGATAAGTTACTCACCAAAAATTCGTAACATTTACATTACTAACCAGTGTTTTTGAAGTTGGACTTGTGTTCGCAGCAAATGCCAGAAAAAGTGTTATGTCTGTTCTCTAAGTGTGCTGGGTGCAAGAAAAGAGGCTACTCAGAGGGTATAGTCACACTTTTATTACATGACTAAATGGCTAACAGACTGGCACATAATAAACCTCCAATAAATAGGAGCTGTTATCAGCGCCCTGTTCTTCCTTGCTCCAGCCTTACCCCTGATGCCTTCTTCCCACTCTATCCTTAAGTAGTATTTCAATTAGTTTTCAAGAAACCCTCTTACACTCTTACTCTTTTCCTAGAACACTCTCCTTTTGCAACTCTTGACATTAAACCTTAAGAACACCACCTCCTTCATCAGTTTCTCTTACAGGGATCCATTCATTTAACTGGTCATTCACTTAACAAGTACTCACTGAGCAAATACCCTGTGCTGGGCACTGTGACAGGAATGAGAAAAGGACAATGGGAAAAACACATGGTCCCTGCCCTCATGGAGCTTATAATCTAGGGGAGGGGCAGACACCAAACAAATACACAAGGAAGTATCTAATTACAAAACGATAAGTGCTAAAATGGAGAAGTTCAGTGCTCTATGTATGCAAGTACCTATTCCAGTATGGACAATAAGAAAGGCCCCCTAAAGAAAAAAATCTTTATTATATTTGTTGAGCACCTATTATGTCACAAGTAGTAGTATCCGTGTTATATATGACATAATATATAAGTACACATGTTAAATAAGACATGAAAGAGAATTAACATATATAGTACAGTGTGATATGTGATATGTAAAAGATAAGCACAAGGGTATTTGAATAAGTGCTAGGAATCAGGGAAAATGTCCTAAAAGAATAATAATAAATAAAATAAATGGTAGCTATTATTCCTATGATGCCATGTGCTCTAAAAAGAGGCATGTAGTGGGTTAAGTGTTGACCCTCTCCCACCAAAGAGCCATGTCCACATCCTAATCCCCAGAACCTGTGATCATGGCCTTATCTGACACGAGTGCATATCACCTTATATACAAAAGCTGTGATTAAGATTTTGAGAGGTAGAGTTTTTCCTGAATTATCTGGGTGGGCCCTAAATAAAAATACATACATTCTTATAAATATAAAGCAGAGAGTTTTAAGACTTAAGAGAAGGAGGCAATGTGATCACAGATTAGAGCCAAAAGCCAAGGAACTCCTGGAGCCAGAAGTGGAAGAGGCAAGCAAGAGATTCTTCCTCAAAGCCATGGGAGGGAGCACAGCTCTACTGATACCTTGATTTTGGGCACTGGCCTCCAGAACTGTGAGAGAATACATTTATTTATGTATTTATTTTTCAGTCACCCAGTTTGGGGTAATTTCTATTAGCAGCCACAGGAAACTAATATAAAACTAAACCAATTTGTAGATGTACGGAATTGCTTTCTGGAGCTGAAGGAACCTTCGAGGGGAGGAGATCTCAGTTACTACTACCATATGTAAAATATCAAAAAACATAAATATAAAAAACAAAACAACAGTAAAAAGGATACTGGACATGAAACAGCATAATTTTTTTCTGGGAGAACTCTAAACTGTAGCTGTGGGGAGAGGTAAGAGATGAAATCAGAGTATAGCTAAGTTCAGTTAGGTCTTTAAATGGCACAACTAAGGAGCCAAAAGTTCTCTAGGCCCTTGGTACTCAAAGAGTGGTTCTTAGAGCAGCATCTGGGGCTGTAACGTTACTACAGAGGTTTTTAGAAATGCAGAATTAGGGACCACATTCCAAATCTTCTAATAGAATCTGAATTTTAACAAGATTCCTGGGTCATCTGTATGCACTCTAACATTTAAGAAGCTTGCCTCTAGGGCAATGCTATTGGGAGATTTTCAAAGATTTAAAGCAAATAACTGACAAGGTAGCATCTGCATTTTAGGTCAACCAATCTGGTGGTATTATGAAGAACACATTTAACTGAGATAAAACCCAAGGCAGAGACAAATGACTGCAACAGTACTGGTAAGAGATTATGAAGTTTTGAATGAAGACGGTGGTAACAGAGATGGAAAAAAAAAGACAATTTTAAGAAATATTTAGACCCTAGTCTGATATGTATTCACACCTAGGTTCTATGATGTGTCCCACTTCTTTGTGCTTCTATTTCTAACAGGATCTTAGAATGGGATTATTCTTGTCATAGTTTCTGTTGAAGCACCAATAGATGACAGGATGCTCAACTGAGGATGAGACATTCTCCCTTCTATACCCAGGTTGACAAAAGAAATGCATTCAAGACATTTTTACATGATTCATTGAGGCTTCAACCAGATCAAGGATATTAAAAAAAAAAAAAAAAGCCTCAGAGAAAGTAAAGGAGTAGCTTCTTTAGAGAGCTGCCATTCTGTTATGAGCACTGTCAAAAAAAACAAAAAACAAAAAACAAAAAAAAATCCACAGGCCCCAAATGGAGTTACTTATGTTAAGGCTCCACACCAAAACTTAATACTTAACTGCAGTTTCAATCCCCCCAGGAATGTAAACTTTAACATTCAACATGGAATTCCCCTGACAGCACTAGGAAATCTACTGATAGACCCCTCCATTCCCCTAAAACAATGCATTCTTTCCCAATAATTTTCTTTTCTCATTCCCTCTCTGCCTTATAAAACCTTCCTTTTCTACACCTTGAGGGAGCTCTTTTCTATTTGCTAGATGGGATGCCCCCTGATCCATGAATCATTCAAAAAAAAAAAAAAACCAATTTGATCTTTTAAGTTACTCAGTTGAATTTTTAACAGTACCAACCCTCTGAGGGGAATAGGCATAGGTGTGTAGGACCTTATAACCTCAAGTCTAGTGAGAAGTACTGCCGGGGACCATGGGAGAGCTTTGAAATGTGCTTTCTGCAGTTGGAAAATGCAAAGAACTAGTGTTGTACTGCTGCCTCCAAAATCTTAAGTGGACTGTAGACTGAGGTGTGACTGACTCTACTACCTCCATCCCAGAAAATGTAGAGGCTGAGGATGACTGGCTGCTTGGTGGTGGAGCCAGGATAGTGCTTTTGGTTTAGGACCAGCCTTTATTCCTAAAACTTATCAGGGCAAGGGATGTAAGCCAAGGGAAAAAGAGCTAGAGTGGTTCATCTTGGGTTCTGTCCAAAAAAGCCATCTGGAAGAGTAAAGAGTTCCTCTCAAAAAGGAAGTGTAGATGCACTTCAGGCTTCGCAGGACCTGGACAAGGAAAGATGCATCAGCTAATGAATTGCAGGAGCTGGAAAGGTCTAGTTGGGAACTTCAAGGAGTCCTCAAAGGTGTCTCCAAAGAGAAAGAATCTGTTTTAACCAGGACCTGTCAGAGGTCCCTGCCTTTAGACACAGAGAAGGAAACAACTGGATTTGCAGTAAAGTAAGAAATATCCTGTATCTCCTGACTTCCTGTCATTCTGCCACCGCCTAAAGGCTGTATGTGGCCTTGGAAGTGATAGCGATATGATGTCATGCAATGAAGAAAGAAGAGAGAAGGCCCACTCCACTTCTTCAGTTCAGGCTTTCAGCTCTAAGTAGACTTAAGCTATTGCAAGGGAGAAGAATTAATACTAAACCCAATTATGAAATTTCATTATTACGAATTTCATTATCATATTTCATTATTCATTATTCATATTTTCACTATTAGTAACAAATAGTCTAATATTAAATACTCTACTTACTGAATTGTAATGGTGTCTATGACCTAAAATGACAATGGAAAGTTATAGTATTTAAAAGTCAACAAACAACAACAATAAAGCCATAGATCCCACCAGAGTTTTCATCCAGGAATAGGTACTCTACCCCAATAAAATTTAAAGGAATGGTGAAAGAAAAAAACATTTCATTTTAGTTCTGTTAAAAGCTATGCTTGCTCAATATAGAGATTAAGTTAAAATTTTAGTAAATATTGCTCTTACTTAAAATACTGTTCTTTAAGCTTGTAATTCCTGGCAAGTTGAGTTGGTTCATTTAGATTAAAAGAGGGCTAAACAGAAAAAGACAATTCTGGAACTGATGTCAGCTGTGGGCAGTAGTAACTACTGTTCGTGTCTGTGGGAGGTGGTCTCAACATACAAGCTTGCTATTGCTAGGATATAGTCGTCTCCTTCCAGTGTCTCAAACTATGAGAAGATATTATACTATTTCTGCTTTTATAAAAGGAAACACTATAATTAGTGCTACACACACAATGAAAAAGTGTTGCTTAATTTTGTTTTACTTATATATATATTTATAATTTCTTGCTGTATCGTTGTGAAAGCTTAAAAGGAAAAATTCTCCCATGGAACACATATGTCAGCATTTATTTTTTAAAAATTCACTTTAGTGGTTGTTAAGTAACTAGGTCTGTTCAGAGTTGTGTAAATCTGAGACTTTATGTTTGGGTTAGGACAATTTTTCTCTTTGTTTATTAATTGAACCCAGATTTAAAAACTTTAAATGTGGTATTCATTAAATCAACATCACATTTTAAAAAAAATATTTTATTTATTTATTTGACAGAGAGACACAGCGAGAGAGGGAACACAAGCAGGGGGAGGGGGAGAGGGAGAAGCAGGCTTCCCGTGGAGCGGGGAGCCCAATGTGGGGGGGAGGGTGGCTCGATCCCAGGACACAGGGATCATGATCTGAGCCGAAGGCAGATGCTTAATGACTGAGCCACCCAGGCACCCTCAACATCACTTTTTTTTTTTTTAAGATTTTGTTTATTTATTAGAGAGCAAGTGAGAGAGAAACAGCATGAGAAGGGAAAGGGTCAGAGGGAGAAGCAGGCTCCCCGCTGAGCCAGGGGCCCGATGTGGGACTCGATCCCAGGACTCCGGGATCATGACCTGAGCCGAAGGCAGTCGCTTAACCAACTGAGCCACCCAGGCACCCTCAACATCACATTTTTAAGAAAGAACTTATTTGTAAGCAATCCTGAATATATATCTTAAGTACTAATATACTAAAATTAATTATCTTCCCTATTTTTCTTTCTTCTTCATAATAGCAAAATAAACACCAACTGACAAGACCTGTAACCAAAATGAGTCCCTTCTCCTAGTTTAGAAAACATGATAACCTTAGACAATAACCCATTTAATAAAGAAGAGAATAAGGTAACCCTTGACTAGTTTGTCATCAGTTCCCTGGTTAAGTCCTTCTTTATGAAATTCCACATCTTGCCAAAAGATGGCACTCCTATATCCAGCAAAGAAACTGAAAAGTCCTGGAGAAGATAAAAACTCTTTTTCAGATACTGAGAAACTGTCTATTACTATTAGCAAGAGACTTTTGATAGCAAGAAAGTTTAGCTTTAGAGGGTGTGCAGAATCACTGTGAGACATTCCCTTCCAGAAAGACTGTAAACCTCCTAAGTCTCAATTTCCTCACCTATGAAACTACATAATAAAAGTGAGAATAATAAACACTTTAGAGTTCCAGGAAGAAATGCTTAGCACAATGCCTGGCAAATAGCAGGTACTTGAGCAGTGAAAGCTATTATTTGTTAAAAGCCAACACAGTGTTTGTCTTGTTTGCTACAGTGTCTGCTGACTCATAGTAGGTGCTCAATATATGTATCAATTGAATGTGTTGACCTTACAAGGAAAACAGCTGGTTATTTTACCAGCAAAATGTGTTTATTCAATAATAGCAGAGGAACTGCAATTTGGACATGCAAGCTACGGCAAGCTATAGGCAAGTCCACAGATCAAATGAGAGAAACATAATGAAGAAAAGGAAGAAGTTGGGGGTTGAGGGACTGCTATGAATGAAAATCCATTGAAAGAAAGTAAGAATCCTGGGTAGTAATGATTTCTCATTGGCTGAGCTGTGATATTTTCTTATTGGCTGGGCTTGTTGTTGAGCCTGGAGAAATTCTTTCTTCCTCCTGCTGGAGTGGTAGGGTTCTTCCTGTCAGGAATGCAAGAGAGCTCTCTTCTTGACAAGGAGTGGTAGGGCATGAAGGCTCCCCCTTCTGGCCTCCTGCCTCCATTTTAAATGAGGTTTCCTTCACTCAGTTTCACAGATGAATGGATGAATGAACCTTCACATCAACGTATAGAGTTAGCTAAATGTAGTTTTCAGTCTGAGCGTCTTGAGCCTATGAAATCAGAATCTTATGCCTGACTTGATCCTTGCCCTTCCTGACCAATGACTATAACTACCTGTCTGACCTGTGATTTGATTGACTTCAAGAATCCTGGTCCTGCTTAAGCTGCTAGTGTGGAATTTCCATCTCCAGCCTATTTTGTCACTTCAGTCCTGTATCTCTACTATATCTTAAAAAGAACAACAAAAAAATTACAACTCATATCTAAACTAGGAAGAGCTAAACCTATCAAAATGCAATTAAAATTATTTTAAGAGAAACTTAACATTAATAAATGGCACCTTAACATTTAAATCTTATAATTTCATTTTAAACTATAATGGTATTACTTCCTCAGTGATGACTCCTCAACACATTTATGTAAAGAAAGAATGTTTAAAATATAGGGTCAATGTTTAACAACTTCAGTGTTCCTTATGGAGGTCTTTGGTAGTTTATATTCTTTCTAGGGAGGTCTTGCACACTTACCCAATCCCAAGCCTCAGAATCATTGAACTGTTACTACACAGCTTCGTTTTCCCTTCATTGTCATTTCTGGCATTATAGTCTACTGAAAAACTTTCAATTTTATTTTCTAGCTGTTGTCCAACTTAAAATAGAATGCATTACAAGTCAGTAAGCCTGGTAGAATCCTCTTATTCATACATACTGGAAAACTAGAGGAAAAAGAAAATGTTAGTAATCCTACTCCAATCTTAATTTTCTTTATTGAGATGCTTCATAATCATTCAGAATGTTTTAAAATATAAACTTACAAAATTAGTAGTTGAGAAACAATTTTTTTTTTAAAAAAACTATTTAATTGCAGGGGTTGAAAACAACAAATCCTCCAAAGAGAAAAGTGGAGATTTAGGGGGTGTGTAGTAAAGAACTAGAGCTTGCCCAAAGAGAGGGCCTGGCCTTTGCCTTTACCCTTTTAAGATGAGGTTATCTGAGGGTCTTGGGTCATACTGAGTAGTCTAACAATGTGATTTAGGTTGGGGACTGGCCACACCCATATAGTCTTAGGTTGAGTATTGGCCAGTGAAAAAGACCAACAATATGATTTTGGGTGGGGGCTTTGGGTCACACAGTACCAGTGAACCTGGAAACTGAGATTTACTAAATGGGCAATTGATTGCCCCCTAAAAATGTTTGGACACCAAGCTCATTTGAGCCTCCCTGATTGGCGGTACTCCATGCATACTGTCACACGTTGATGCTAGAACATTAATGTGTCCTGACTTCATGGCTAGAAGACAACTGAATCTCTGCATTTGAAAGTCTCCTAGACTCTGTTTTATGTGTGCCTTCCTTTAATCTTATCTGTTATCTTTTCCTTTTAATAAGCCATAACCATGAGTATAGTAACTTTTAGTGGTTTGGTGAGTCTTTCTGAAAATTACTGAAACTGTATTTGGGAGAACCACTCCATCTCCCCCCCGCTCCCTTGCAAACTTACAGTTGGTGTCAGAAATGAGGGTGGTTTTGTGTGGGGACTGTGCCTCTAATTTTGTAATTGGCCTAAACTTCTCATAGGGCATTTTCAGGTTTGTTAGAGTAAAAAGGTCACAGCAAGTTAACTTGACCATCACTTTGGAAGTACCAAGCTGTACTACAATGGTGCAGGACAGAGGTTGTACTGACCTTGCCTACTTTTAAAGTGAACACAATCTCTCTTTGAAATTTAAAAATCAGTAACACCTCTAATGTATATTATTATATAATAAATATCTTTTACATACTTTTATGGGATTTTCCCATAAGAAAAGACTTTTAAAATAGAGGGTGGAAAATATCTCTTTGAAGTATCAACAAGCCTCATTAATTAAGGCCAGGGTGTCAACAACATGAAAAAAATACTGAGTGACATACTATATGATTTCATTTATGTGAATTTCAAAACCAGGAATAGTAATCTATGTTGACAGAAGTCAACTGTCAGAACTCTCTTTGGAGAGTTCACAATGCTTAGTTAGCAAAGTGTGGGTTATGTGATATATGCTTAATTACTTGTGGGTAGAATGAATGGAAACTTCATTCTGACCATATTAAAAATGCTTAAGAATAGTTTAAACTTCAGGAAAATTTAATTCTTAAAATAATTAATATCCATCATTATATATTGCCATTTTTCACTAGCTCAATTTTTATGTGCATAAGAGATAAAGTTAGTCTTGATATTCTATTGTTTCCCATGGTTCAGTTCTGATAAGTGAAGGGAGGCTATCCTTATCTGTTTAATACCA
Organism: Halichoerus grypus; assembly: GCF_964656455.1. Lineage (NCBI taxonomy): Eukaryota > Metazoa > Chordata > Mammalia > Carnivora > Phocidae > Halichoerus > Halichoerus grypus. Next base: position 58,583,040 of record NC_135720.1, read on the forward strand.
GTATGTTTGCTTTAATTGAGAAGAAAGAAGGTTGTGGGTCAAACATTTGTCTCCAAATATGTCTACACTAGAAATTGTAGAATAACAAGAAGATACCTGGGTCTCTGGATGACTAAATCCTGAATATAACTACACTGTTCCAAGATTGCTCTTGGGGGGGGGGGGTGATTGAAAAGACATGACTCCTGGTTGACCCATGAGCTGAACCCCAGGCAATCAAAGGCACCTCTCTCTGTCCCTTATCTTTGGAATGTGAGTTCCACTTGCCTTCCTGCTCCCAGCAGCTGCCCCAAGGACATAGCCTTGAGATAATGATGTGGTGCTGAGACTATTTAGACAGTATAAGATAGTATACATACTTGACTGAACCTGGTTAAGGCCTCTATATAATAAACTTTTAAGATTTGACAGGTGAAAAAAAAAAAAAAAGATTTGACAGGTGGGTGTATGGATCCACTTGTCTTGTTGTACCCTAAAACAAGCCTTGTATGTAAGTTCCCTTTGGTTCTTAAATCTGCCTTCCTCTTTCTTTGGTCTCTCCCTGCCCTCCAAATACAGGGACCAGTTTCAGAGTATAACTGGGATGCTCCCAAGGAGCTTGCAAATGAACGATTACCCACCTATCCTGTTTTGTGAGAGGAAAACTCTATTGCTATTGTTGTTCTGGGTCTCATATACAGTCTAATAATTCCCTAACTTATCAGTTGAGGGAAATCACAGAATAGCAACAGTAGGCAAGAAAAGATTCTTCCATTCCCTCACAGTACTTTAAGTAATATGTTAGAGCCTCAAACTTCGGGTGGATGATTTGCTTGCATAAGAAAGGCAAACCTAGGGGCACATGGGTGGCTCAGTCGGTTGAGTGTCTACTTTTGGCTCATGGTCCCAGGGTCCTGGAATTAAGTCCCACATCGGGCTCCCTGCCCAGTGGGGAGTCTGCTTCTCCCTCTGTGTTCTCCCTCTCTCTCCCAAACAGATAAATAAAATCTTTAAAAAAAGAAAGAAAGGCAAACCTAGCTCCTGACAGGAAAAGGCTAGCTAAAAATTATTCATTTTGAAGCTAACTACCCCTAATCTTCTTTCCCCCCAATCCCATTTATAGAAATAAACCTGTATTCATATGCATACTCATACTTGTCACGAATTCTCACCTGGCATTTGGGAAACTAACTAGATATCAAGTCAAATTAGCCAATGAGAACTCTCTGACTTGCAGTTTTCACTACTTATGTTTATACTGACCGAGTGGTATTGCTCTTTAAAACCTAACCTATGGCTATATGTTTGAATTTGGTTTTTGTCTGTATTTTATAGTAAATTATGAAAACTTAATGTATCTTACTATCTTACAGGAAATAGTTAAGAATATTCATACGCTGAACAAGCCATAATTTCAAGGCTGCTAAAAGAAGAATACCATTCATATTGTATATTCAACTTTGAAATTTTTATAGCTATACATTCTTCAATACCTTTAACTTTTCCTGATTTTCAAACATCCTCTACTTCTTTCGTCTTGTCTCACAGGAAAAAGTCTCTCTACCAAGGTTAAGAACAACTTCACGTATGGTCTTGAGTATATCCCTGTCTGTCTTCTCACTGTTATCTTTACTCTCAGCTCACTGTTATCTTTACTCAACTCTTAAAGATTCTTTCCTTCTATCAATATCTTGTATGTTTGCTTGTTTTTCTATCTTAAAAACACACACAGACAAAAGTCTTTCTCTGGACCCTAATATTTCCTCTACTGCTCTGCTTTTTTCGTGCATTTATTAAACAAAAATGATTCTCATCCCTGTCTCCATTTTCTTTCTTCTCATTTATTCTCTTAATTTGCCATCTGATTTCCATCTCTATCAAGTTACTAAAATTGTTTCCAATTCATCAATTATATAAATCTCCAAAGACATTAACCAAGTCTCCATTCTCCTTGACTTTGAGCAGGAATTAACCTTGATGACTTTTTTAAAAAATGATTTTATATATCTTTGCTAATCTCTTTCCTCTTTGGCTACCCTCTTTCTCTTTTGCTAGCTCCCTTCCTCCTCTCAATCCTAAGGGTAGTCATCTGAACTGTTTTGACCCTTTTCCTAATGATTTTTTTTTCCTGAATTTCCTTTACTACCCCCTTTACACATTTTATCCTTACAGTATTTCATTTATTATAGCTTTCACTTTTTAAAAAATTCCCTATCTTACCATTTATTCTACTGGATTTCCCATTTACTTCCATAAAAGCCTGCTCCTTGAACTCTTCCTGCTTCCTCTCTAGACTTGCTGCCCAGCCCTTTCTGGGAATGTCTGTTTGCCTCTTTCTAAGATTGGTACATCTTTTCCAGAATTCCATGTTTTCCTCTTATTTTTCAGTCTTTTTTTGACTGGACTATTTCCTGGAGTTTCTGCCCTTATTTCGCTGGAGTAAAGATCCCATGGGAGGAAAATCTTCTGCAGTTCCACATCCTTGATGGTCTAAAAATCTTTATAACCATATCTGCCATTAAAACTTTGAAAATATTCCATCATTCTAGGATCCAGTGCTGTTAATAGGTCTGATTTTTTTTTCTTTTTTTTAAGAGAGGGAGAGAGAGGGTTGGGAAGGGCAGAGGGAGAGGGAGAGGGAAAGAGAGAATCTCAAGCAGGCTCCACGCCCAGAGAGGAGCCCGATGTGGGGCTCAATTACACGACCCTGAGATCATGACCGAAGTCAAAATCAAGAGTCGGACGCTTAACTGATCGAGCCACCCACGTGCCCCAATAGGTCTGATTTTTATTCTTTCATTGATAACGTGTCTTTTATGTTTAGAAACTTTGGGGATTTATTATCATTATTATTATTGACCAGTATTATTCCTAGTTTTTATTCTTGGTGTTACATGATAATATCTCCAGGTGTGAATCTTTTTTCATCTATTTTCTGATACCCTGTAGTCTACTCAATCTGAAAACTTATTTCCTTCTACATTCTAAAAAGATCTCTTACAATTAAAACATTTTTTTCTCACTTTTTTTTTTTCTAAATCTCTTCTCTAGTAGTTGAATGTTAGTCCATTGGATTGGCTCTCCATGACTCTTATCTTTTCTCATATTTTCTGTTTATGTCTTTGTATGCTATGTTCTAGATTTCTTCGATTTTATCTCTGGTACTTCCCTCGAATTTTTTATTTAAGTAATCACGTTTTTAGTGTCTCAGAACTCTATTTCATTCTACGGTTGCTTCTTCTTCAGAGTACCTTGTTTGTAGCTTATAGATATAATATATTCTGAATACTGAAGCTTATAAATTGGAGTGTTTTTAAAAAATGTTCCCTTTTATTTTGTGAATTATATCTGTTTCCTTTAGAGTTTGTTTTCTGTTCTTCTTTGTCTTTCTCTTTCATAATGGTGCTTTTCCTGATTTGCCTGTTGATTCTTTATTGTATGTTTATACATACATACATACACAATATAAAATAAATATTTATGTAAATATATATTATTCTATATATATAGGTTATATAAGATATATTTACATTTATATGTTATCTATAATATATAATAAATATACATACAAAATGTATATAAATATATATTTAACAACATATATAAAATATATATTTAACAACATATATAAAATATATATTTAATATGTTTAAAGTATTTAAATACATTAAATTAAAAAATTAAAATATATAAAATATATATATATACAAATTGGTCATTGATGTGGTTTTCCTTTGTTTTTTTTTTTTAAAGATTTTATTTATTCATTTGAGAGAGAGAGAGAGAGAGCACAAACAGGGGGAGCAGCAGGCAGAGGGAGAAGCAGGCCCCACTAAGCAGGGAGCCCGACACGGAGCTTGATCCTAGGACCCTGGGATCATGACCTGAGCCGAAGGCAGACGCTTAACTGACTGAACCACCCAGGCGCCCTTCCTTTGCTTTTAGTAAGTAGGATGTCTTCCAATTTTCTCTCCTATGTAGTAATTGTGAACAAGTGGCTGGGTTTGATAGGGCAGGACCAGGAATGCTAAATATCAGGTTTACTTTAGGGATGAGTAGGCAAGTAACTAGCTCTCTGGATGCTGGTCCTGAGTACCAGAATGAGAATGGTATTACTTTGTGTTGTCAACATAAAAGCTTTCATTTCCTCTCTACTATTTACACAATTCATTTGAAGAAGACTTTTGGGGTCTTTTTGGTTTCTTTGTTTGGTGGCAGGTGTCTTTGTCAGCTCTCAGTGTGTACAATGAAGAAGGAAATGTGTGTGGTGCCTGAGTCAAGTGTACCATATTTACAATGTTATCCCCATTTTCAACCCTTAATCTCACTTCTGTTCTCTGCCATGCCTCAACCAACTCTTTTGTAGCTTCTTCACTGTAATTTTTGGCAATGGTTTTGGGTGTTATTCCTAGTCAGACCTCTATTATAGCTTTGTTTCCCAGGAAATTGTTGAAGTTTTATTCACTTTTCTCTTTTCTGCTGATCATCCTTCTCTCCACATAAGTACATGCATACAAACTCACTATCTTTACTTTTTATTTATTCCTCAGTTTTTCTACTTCTAAATTTTTATTTCAGCAGTGTATAGGAAAGAACATTAGGCAAATTATATGCCGAGTCCACCATCTTGAACAGTTAGCCAAGAATAACTCTCTATAGATTTTATAAGCATATATTTGCCACTTAGATAGAACCTATTGCAGAATCCCCCCTAACTGACTATCCCTTGGTCACATGACCACCTCTACAAAATTCTTATTGAAAGGGAAATAGAATTACTTCCAGGGTAATGGGAAGAGCTCACATTTCTTTAGTTGTTTGGTAACCTAACAAATTCATTTTATTAATTAAGGAAGAGGAGAAAAATGGTGACTGGTTAGGCAACCAACAGTGTCTCCCATCACAATTTTTTTTCCATATCATCATCATTTATTAACAAGACTAGGGAAGCTCATTTTAAAATTGAGTCTTTTATTAATCAGCATCCCCCAGAGGTCAAGTGTCAGCTCCAGGATAGAAACTGCACTGGGGTCCAGCAAAGATGTAATTTTAAGACCAATGTTTTTAGTTGGGGTATGCAAAAAGAAGGGGGAACAATGGACTGAGAATAGGTAAAACCAAAAAGGTCCAGAAGCCGAGGCTGTGGGACACTGGTGAGCTGAACAGACCTAATGGACACACATACTGAAAGAGATACTAAGGGCTAGACATGAGTCTGGAGCATACCAACCCATTCTGACAACTCATGGTGTGATAAGGGTGAGAATGAAAGGCTAACATGCTAAGGATGATAGAACATAGAGATGAAAAGGACCAAAAAACATGGATGACTTTGTTGAGCCAATGAAAATATGTTGGAAGCACTTTCACCTTGAGATTTTCTGTTTTTGAGACAATTTTGAGAAAATTAAGGCACTATTAGTCAAATCTAGTTACATACACACACGTTTGTAATTTTACACATATGGGTTCATGTTGTGCATGCATTATTTTACAAACTATTTACTCAATTGTACTCCTTGATATATTTCCATATCAAGAAATACAGATTCATGCCATACTTTTTAATTCTTATAAATTATTCCACTTTAGAGATGTGCTGTACAATAATCCCCTCTTATCTGTGCAAGATACTTCTAAGACAGCTCCAGTAGATGCCTGAAACCAATGCTAGTACCAAACCCTGTATATACTATGTTTTTTCCTACACATACATAGTTATGATAAAGTTCAGTTTATAAATTAGGTACAGTAAAAGATTAACAACAATGGCTAATAATAGAATAATTACAACAATATAATGTAATAAAAGTTATGTGAATGTGGTCTCTTTCTCTAAATATCTTATTGTAGTGTACTCACCTTTCTTCTTTGGATGTGAGAGGATAAAACACCTACTGATGAAGTGAAGTGAATGTCACAGGCATTCTGACATAGCAGTAGGCCACTATTCACCCTTTGATGATATATCAGAAGAAGGATCATCTGCTTCCAGATTGTGGTTGACCTCAGGTAACTGAAACAACAGAAAGGGAAACCTTGGACCAGGGGCAGGACTACTATAATCAGTTTAAAGCAATCCCCTATTGTTTTTGGAATAATACATTTTTAAGTACGAGTTTTAGTTGGTTGCCCAACCACCCATTAATTTCAACCCACCCTACTCAATATTTTTTTTTTTAAGATTTTATTTATTTGTCAGAGAGAGAGAGCAAAAGCAGGGGGAGCAGCAGGTAGAGGGAGAAGCAGGCTTCCTGCTGAGCAAGGAGCCCAATGCGGGACTCCATCCCAGGACCCTGGGATCATGACCTGAGCTGAAGGCAGACGCTTAACTGACTGAGTCACCTAGGCATCCCCACACTACTCAATATTGACAAAAGATTCATACAATCCTATTTTCTAACTGCCAGATCCTGATTGCCTACAGTACTAAATTCCTTAAATTAAAAATTGAGTCTTCTTACAGATTAGTTTCTAATTTTAACTTTATTGTCACTACCTTCCAATAAGCACCTTCTATTATAGACCAACAAGTTACTCATTATCATAGAGTGCATCTGCAATCTTGGTTCCTTGTCTTTGCTCACAGCACACTTTCTGGACAGTCTTCTTTCTCTTCATTAGGAATCCTGTCATCAGACTCTTTCCACTGACATTTTGGAAAACCCTCCAGGGATTACAAAGAGGACAAATATAGTTCTTCGAGTTCAGTGAAGTGTGTTTTCCTCTAGGTCAGGACTGTCTAATAGAAATAAGATGCAAGCCACCTATGTACTTTAAAACTTTCTAGTAGCCATATTTAAAAAAAATGAACAGGTAAAATTACTTTTAAATATATTGACCCAGTGTATACCAAATGTTAATATTTCAATAGGTACTCAATATAAGAATTAAGATATTTTACTTTTTTTTGTACTAAGTTTCAAAATATGGTGTATATTTTGTACTTACTGCATGTTTCCATTTGGATGCATCCATTTCAAGGGTACAGAGTTGCATTTGATTAGTTCTAGGGCAGTTCTAGTGGGGTCCATTTTCAATCTCCTCCTTCTTCCTTAAGTCTCCAAGGAACTGTGATAAGAACAATCTGTCATGTGAATTTCTAGCACTTTTTGTTAGTACCTCTCATTACCATGCGGCTTCCTCTCATTATTTACCTTTTGACGCATTTGTCTTGTCTCATAAGTTAACCTGTAAATTCTTTTAAGTCTGGGACCATGGGCTGATCCAATCTCAGGGTTGGGAATAACTTTAATAAAACCATGAACTAATTCTTTTGATGTATGGCTCCCCTTCACCTAGTGCCTAGGAAGTAAGCCTTTAGAATCTAATTAAGGTCAAATCCAGTGGTTGAGGCATCCACATATCCTAAGGCAGACAACTTCTCTGACTAGTGCTAGAAGGGGATTTTCTTTTCAGGATCTGAAATCTGTTTCTCTCAAGTCTGCATCTCTTGAGACCACATGAAATAAATCTAATGTCACATGACTAGTGTTTATTTGGAGATGTTCCAGGAGCTTTCTCTCTTCTATGAGAATCCTCCCAAGTTCAATCAGTACTTTTTTTTATGTGGTACGTTTTGGGGTTCTCTTCATCATCTGCTCTTCTATGAAATAATCCCAGCTTCTCTGAGGTTGTTTTTTGTTTGTTTGTTTGTTTGTTTTTTTAAGTGCTCAATCTAGACTGAACACAGAACTCCAGTTATGGTTTGGCCAGTGAAGAGTATTAAGTGGATCACTATTGACTGCCTTTCTATAAAACACAGTTCCATTATGCATCAAGACACATTGCTCATGAGAAAGGGGGATGGAAGAGGAGGAAGCTAGGACACATTAAGTCATGCCCTCATGTCGACGTTTAGTCTAGAACTGTATACACAGTTCTTGAGGTTAGTTAATTTTTCTTAATGTCGTCTGTCTTTTCAAATGAACCAGGGAATCTTCAGACATTTTATTTTTGGTGGGGACCGTCAGACCAAAGGACCGGCTAGCAGAGATAACTTTAAGGTAACTGAGCTGAGAATTCAGAAAGCTTAAGGAAAGCGGACCTGTAGACCAGAGAACCGTGTATAAAGTGTCCAGTAGCTGGGAGCTCCGGCTGGTGATGAAGATCGCAATTACCCGGTTCTTCAGACTTCATACTTACTGCTCTTCTCTCCTTTATAGGAATTGTTACTTCTTTGTCTTCATCTTAGGGAAAAGAATAGGAGAAAAGAGGCAGTCAACTCAAGTAATTGCGGGGAAAGTTCTCCGGTAGTGAGCTAGAGACAGGAGGCCTGACTCCGCAGGGACACCAACCTGACCGCGGAGTCCTGGGAACGCGCGCGTTCGCGCCCGTGCCCGTTTCGGGGCGCGCCCTCGGCGCCAGGCCGGTCCTCTTCGCCGCTCTGCTCTGCGGGCGGGAGGCGCGCGGCGGCGCGCGCGGACGGGGTGGGGCAGGAGGGAGCCGACGTGCCGACGTTGGCGCCGCTGCGGGCGGGTGACGTGTAAGCTCGCGCCTGCCCCGCCCCCTCCCTCCTCGCCGGGTTTGTAGGTCTGTACGGTGGTCGGGGCGCTGTACTCTGTGACTGGGAGCGACCCCAGAGAGCTCCGGGTGGGGTGCAGAGGAAGGCATAGTGGTGCAGTCGTCCGCTGGCATCTTCGGCTCTGCCCTCCGCTCCCCACCCGGCGTGGAAAGTAAAAATGAAAACGAAAGAGAGGGAGACGGGAAGGTAGGAGCTGACCGAGTGATGGGAAGCGCGTGAGCTGGGGCCGAGAGGTGAGGAGGTGGAGGTGGGAGAAGGAGGAGGGGCGCCGCGTCCAGGGGTAGGTGGCGGGAGGCAGGGACTTCGGGGTGGGCGACGCGACCGGATAGTCCCCTCGGGACTAGGGGGCAAGCCACGAGCTGTCATCCCTCGCGGGGCCTGAAGTCTTGATCGTGGTCTCTGACAGTCTGGTCCCACTCTTGGAATTTGTAGGTGGGGGGTGGTGATCAAAAAAATCAACCCAAGCCACATATTGCCCAGGTGTTAGGCCACAACGTGGTGACCAGGTGGGGTGATTTTTCTTTCCTGGGCGAGGGTAATTTGTTTTCTTTAGGTTTTGTTTGTTTTGTTACAAAGCTGTGGTAACTTTTTCGTTTTCCTCACACAGATTTTGGGAGAAAAGTATGCTTCATATTTTTTTTACCCCCACACTGAAAAGTAAATAGTCTGGTTAGGGAGTTGGTCATGGTGACTTGTGGGTGAATTTAGCAATCGCCGAGTCTAGAATTTCATTTTGAAGTAAGTAAATGTGTGCGCGTGTGAGGGTGGTGTGGGAATGGGGGCAGTTGTATTAAATAGTTTTTATATCATAAGTTAACTTATTTATTGAATGCAATGCGTTCGTGTATTTTGCTATTCTTTGGTTTAAAAGAAGCATAATTTTAGCGTTAGCTAAAAGTTTGATATGAATGGTATCACATGTACACTCAAGCTAGTAAGCATATTTTCTTTCTCTAAGTAAGATTGGATTGAATAACCAGTATCTCCATCACTAGATTTCATGTTTCATGGATGAAATGTTTTTTTTTTTCTCATTTTCAGAGTGTTGTGAAAAGTTAAGAATTCAGCTTTTGATTCTACTCTGGATTGAACTTCTGTGCATGTATCTTTTATTTTTAATGATGGCTATAATAATAGTCTCGCATGAGAAAAATGCTCCTTAGAGATGCCAGTTAAGTGTAGGCTAAATAATCTTATTGAATGAATTAATTTTTCATGGTTTAGCCTTCTTGATCCCTGTTGAACAGTTTTCTTTTATCATTTCATTCATTCATGTCTTCATCTGTGCCAGACACTGTGCTATGCCTAGAAAAATCAAGAGAGATACAGTGTCTGTGCTTATGGAACTTTCTATAGTCCCACACCCTTTTAACAGAATCTTAAGTAGGGTTCCTCTTCATGTCGTGGATCTCTAGTGGACCAAAGTAAGGCTTTTCATGAAACTAAGTTATTGTCAGTATTTATATGTAACTGGCCTCTAAAGAGGAGCAGATTATTTTTCTTGAATAGCATGACTTGATTTTGCCTTTGATCAAAAAGAAAGTATATATGCCAATGTTTTGCCAGTTAAGAGTAATTTTTTCCTTTTTTTTTAAGATTTATTTATTTATTTGAGAGAGAAAGAGGGAGCACGAGTGGGGCGAGGGGCAGAGGGAGAGGAAGAGAGAGAATCTCAAGCACACTTGGGGAGCCCAACGTGGGGCTCTGTCTCAGGACCCTGAGATCATGACCTGAGCCGAAATCAAGAGTTGGCCGCTTAACCCACTGAGCCACGCAGGAGCCCCAAGAATAATTTTTTTTTCTTTTTGCAAAATTGGCTTAAATACAAAGTTCACAATTGGAAGTCAGTTTCTACCTGAAAAAGACTTTATTTTTCCAGCTTTTACATTGGTCTCATTGGATCTCCTATGTGTTAATAACTTCTAATTCACAAGAATTATATGCACAAAGCATATTCATCAGAAATATGTATGGTACTTACTGATAAGTAAGTTTTTTGCCCCATAGTACCTTCTCTGGGGAGGTAGTTAGCATAAGGCTTTGTAGTGCAAAGTATATCTTGATATAATGTGGCACAGTTTTCAACTTTGAGAAGATATCTACCTGAAGTTGAAATTTTAACAAACACAAACATTTATGGAAAGAAAAAGTGCATAATTACCAAGGAGGAAAGAATAAGGTATCTTATGTATTTATTAATTGTAAGAAGGTAGGCATTATGTGTCTGTCTTCTACAATGTACTGTAAAGTTTTTTAAAGTAGGTACTGGGTCTTATTTCTTACATCTTTTGCCTAGTATAATGCCTAGCTGATAGTAGACTATATAAATGTTCATTCATTTAGCATATACCATCTCATTTAAGTCCTCTATTTTGCATGTAGATGAGCAAGTATGTTTGAGAATGTTTGCTGTTTGTTCAGTTTCATTTTTCTGCTGTTAGGTATGATCATCAGCTTTACAGGTTGTCTTATTTCTGAAACTCATTCAGATTTAATGCAATTTAATCCATCTCTGAATATTTTGATTTAATCAGATCATTCACCTGAAAGGGGCAAAAAAAATCATTTTGAGGGGCGCCTAGGTGGCTCAGTTGGCTAAGCCTCTGCCTTTAGCTCAGGTCAGGTCGAGCCCTGCATTGGGCTCCCTGCTCAGTGGAGAGCCTGCTTCTCCCTCCCACTCTGCTGCTCCCCCTGCTTGTGTTCTTTCTCTCTCAAATAAATAAATAAATAAATCTTAAAAAAGATTTTATTTTTTTATTTATTTGACAGAGAGAGACACAGCGAGAGAGGGAACACAAGCAGAGGGAGTGGGAAAGGGAGAAGCAGGCTTCCTGCCAAGCAGGGAGCCCGATGTGGGGCTTGATCCCAGGACTCTGGGACCATGACCTGAGCGGAAGGCAGATGCTTAAGGACTGAGCCACCCAGGCACCCCAGTTCTCGTTATTTTTATTTGACTTTCCTACTATGCCTCTCCTCATTGTTATTTGAATAGGCTAACTCTTGGGGACCTTTGTAAATTAAGATAGAGTCTCATTTTATCTTTCTGGTTTTGGAGTTTTGGGCTTATCTTCCTCCACTTCTGTGATCTCTTCAAAGAGAATTGTTAGGAAGTTCATTCATTATCAAAGGTTTGAACTGACATGGAAAATAAGGGTGGAATTTGGAAGAGGTACATAATTTTTAAGCTAGTAATATGTAATAAATTTACAGGTAGCAGTAAGCATTCTCAGGATATGTTTTAATAAGATCATTGCTGAGAAATATTTATATTTGAAGGAGAGAAAGTTCACACCTAGTTATTTAATAACTAAACCAGAGATTTTCAAACATACCGAATCAGAATTTCTGGGGGTGGTGTCTAGAAATGTCTGTGTTCAAACAACTCCCCAGTGATTCCAGCGCAACCAGTTCATATTGGAGAACTTCTGATTATACCATATGAATTCAGAAGCCTCTTAATTTTCTGTTCTGGTCTATTAAAGCAGAACTTCAAAAGAAGGGAGGGAATTATCTCAGGATTATGGAGTAGTCAGGTAGTTGCTAATGTTTCCCAGAATTTTTATTTTTATTTATTTTTTAAAATATTTATTTATTTTAGAGAGAGAGAGTGGGTGTGGTGGGGGTGGAGGGAATAGAGAGGGGCAGAGGGAAAGGGAGAGAGAATCCCAAGCAGAGCCCAAGGTAGGCTTCCATCTCATGACCCTGAGTCATGACCTGAACCAAGACCAAGAGTCAGACGCTTTACTGACTGTGCCACCCAGCCACCCCACTTTCCCAGCATTTTTAAAGACTTGCTAGGTCATTTTGAAATTAAGTCAGTGACTAGCAAGTCACTCAGTTGTGTGTAGCTAAGAAACATGGCATGCAAATCTGATAAAGGAAAACATATTCCATTCCAAAGAGAGGAAATTCTTATTGGTGAGACAATTTTTCTTTTCTTCTTCTTTTTTTTTTTTTCCTATCTGGGATGGTTGATCTTGAGCCTGCAGGGAGAAGGCTGGCCCCAGACTTCTCCAAGGCCATGTTTCTTTGCCTCCAATTCTTACACGTCCAAAGACAGAAAACCACGCAGACACACCTTTGTTGGAGGGTTCTATTTGTCTTTTTAGAAAAATTTCTTTACTTACTTTCTTGAAAGTCAATAAAATGCCCAAAAGGCTAATCAGATGAAACAATATAAAAATGTTAAATTCTACTTTTAAACATCAGTAGAGATAAATATACCTTCATCTTGGTTTAAGAAACTTAATTATAAAACCCTACATAAATGATTTATAAGAAGAACTTAATGTGAGGATAATACTCAGTTTTCAAAAATAAGTGCATTTTTTCCCAGTGTGCATGCATTTTCTAAATTAGACCTGATTTAAGCAGGACTTTTAACACCAGGGGGGTTTGTTAAATGGTTTTTCTGAGCATTCTTTAAGGAGTGAAGGAAACTTAGCAAAATATTAGCACTGTCTGTACTCTGGGGATGGGGAAACAAGGAATAACCTAAAGATTACTTCTGGAAAGAGTCACAGATTAATGTTCTGAGTACACATTATTGAACAAATATTGGAGTTTCTTGGTGTAGGCTAAGAACCATGCAAGGTACTGGGGGAGAGCAAGACATACACTACTGCAGTTGTGAGGTGCTAGTCAAGATGCTGGCTTTGTGAGACTTTGAATTGACTTGAAGCAAGGAAAAATACTAATACCCGTGAATGCTGCCTGGTCAGCCAGGTAGAGGCTTTGTCATTGATTTAAAAAGTGAAAAAGTTGATATCCTAAGTTACTGATTTTGGCCATTAGCTTGGGGAAAAAAATTTAGAGTTATTAGGGAGTTTGAAAAATGATTGATTTAACTCCAGTTTTTCAGAGCTCTTCTCTTTGTATTTATTGGATATAATAGAGATGCTAGTTAAGAAATATCAGGTGAGTGAAAGCTGTTCCTACATTCTTCTACTATGGTTTTCCTTCTGAGCCCACTCCTACCCTAGGTTTTCTAGTAACGTCAACTTTTACCATTGCTTTTTGTTTTCTGTTATATTAGCCTGAGATTTAGAAAATACCCAAATATTAATTTTAGAATTAAATTTCTGCGTGTATAAGTTCTTGAGTTCTTTGAGAAGAGTGGCGTGAGTTGAATAAATCACGTTAGATTTTTATTTCTTTTGTGTTTGAGAAAACTTACTAGTTTGCAAAACATCTCCTTAAGGACTAAAATAAATTAATCAAATGATTAAATTAACTTACGTGGGGGAGGGGGGATATTTTTGAGGTCCCGAAATGAAGATGATGTTAATATTAAAAAAATATATATTTTATATATATGTGTGTGTGTGTATGTGTCCAGACCTGTAAATACTGCCCCTTTTTTGTGGCCACTTTGGCCTCTTTTTATCCTTCTTCTCAGTCCATCCATCTGGCCAAAATACTTACTGAGAACCTACTATGCCCCAAACACTATTTTATTTTTGGTGATGTGGATACTGCAATAAATAAAGCAAAATTCCCACCCTCACAGGGCTCATATTCTATTGGATGAAGCTGATTAAAAACACAAAAAATATGTGTCATGTGATAAGTGCCATGAAGTAAAGTGAGTTGGATGTAAGAGAAGGATCAAAGAAGGGGGTGCTATTTTAGATAGGATGTTCAGAGAAGGCTTCTCTGGTAAAGAAACATTTAAGCAAAGACCTGAGGAAATGAAGGAACTACCTATGTGGCATGTGGGAGAAAACTGTTCATGCAGGGAGATCTGCTTACTATAGTTATATCACTGGAAGGAAGGCCAATATGGATGTCCCAATATGAACAAGGAGGAGAGTTACAAGAGATCAGATCAAAATGTAAGAGAAAGCCATATTCTTTAAGCCTTTTGAAGTTTACTCAGAGATATGGGAAACCTTTGAAAGGTTTTGAGCAGAGGAGAGCCACAAATGTTAACCTGTTTTGGGGAAGAATCATTCTTGTTTATGTATGGAAACTAGATTGTTAGAGAGTAAGGATGAAAACAGGGAGACTAGATAGGCGATTGTAATAATCCAGGGAAGAGAGGGTGATAGTCAGAAGTGGTCAGATTCTGAGTGTATATATATATATATATATATATATATATATATATGTATTTAAGATTTTTTATTTATTTGACAGAGACACAGCGAGAGAGGAACACAAGCAGGGGGAGTGGGAGAGAGAGAAGCAGGCTTCCCACCGAGCAGGGATCCCGATGCGGGGCTCGATCCCAGGACCCTGGGATCATGACCTGAGCTGAAGGCAGACGTTTAACGACTGAGCCACCCAGGCGCCCTGAGATTCTGAGTATATTTTGAAGGTAGAGTTGGGAGAATTTGCTGATGAGTGAAGCATAACTCCCAAGTTTTTTTGGCCTTAGCAACAGGCAGAATGGAGTTGTGATTGATTAAAGTGAGGTAGACCACAGGAGGAGATTTTCACTGGGAGATCAATTTTGATATTTTTAAGTTTGAGTTGACTATTAGACATGCAAGTGGAGATGTGAAAGAGTAATGGGTATACAAATCTGGAATAGAGATGAGATGTGTGGGATGGAGGTAAGAATTTGGAATTAGCATATAAATGATACTTAAAGCCTTGACACTGAATGGGATCACCTAAGGAACAAGTGTAGCTAGAGAAAGGGTCTGAGATCTGATCTTAGGGCACAGCAGTGCTTAAAGGATAGGAGGATGAGGAGGAACCAACAGGAGAAAAAGTGCCAGTGTTGGAGAAAAAACAAGAGATGAGATATTGGTGTCCTAGATGCAAAGTGAAGCAACTGTATCTAGAAGGGCTAGGTCAAAAACTGACAGGAATTAAACAAGGACTGAGAAGTAACATTGAATTTGGCAATGTTGAGGTTATTTGTGAGGTTATTTGTAACATTGAATTTGGCGATGTTGAAGTTATTTGAGCTCTTTTGGTGGAACAGTGGAGGTAGAAGCCTGATTGGAATGGAATTATGTTGTAGATAAGCTGAAAAGTAGGGTGTTAATTGAAGAGGGCTGTGGAGTCAGTGGAGGTTTTTAAATATGGGAGCCCCTATACCATATTTTTGGGCTTGGAGATGATCCTGTAGAGAAGAAAATATTACTAATAGAGAGGGGACAGTTTCACTTCAGCAATTTTATCATGTATCCCCACTGAATAAATTTTTCTTGAATGAATTAATGAAGGGATAAAAAGTGTTTTCACCAGATGCAATATATTTTTTATTGGTGCTAAATAAAAAGTGGGATAAAGAACACTTTGTTTAACACCTTCTTTTTCAGATGATTGTGAAAATTGATTAGGTTTCAGTCTTTCTTGGTTAGATTACCACCTTGAGTTTTACTTTTTCACCCTGGTGAGCCTGGTGTTTCTCAGGTCTTTACAAATGGTCTCTTAAAGTGTGCTGCTATGATGGGCTTGTCTAATCTTTTACTTTATGTCCCTTTTCCCCTTTAACCTTTTAAAAAGTTGGTACCTATTTAAAAAAATTGGCGACCTATTATGAACTATTACCTTAAATGGCAATGAAGCACAATGTGTGTAGGAACATTAAACAAGCACCCAGATGCTCAGTGTTCAGATGTTCAGTCTCTCGTTAACCTAATAATTTTTAGGTAGTATTTTCAGAACCTACGATTTGCCATTTAGTTTGATGCTTTAAAACTGTTATCTCTCTTATTAGCCTCTGTATTTATTGAAACTTAATTAAAAGTTTTAATTATGGAATATTTCAAGAATATGGGAAATTTCAGAAAATAACAAATGCTAATATACTTGCCATGCAGATTAACAAGTTTTGATTTTTGTCTTATTTGCTTCAGATCTTTGTCTTTTAAAAAATACTGCAATTTACAGTATATAAACCGAGGCGTAATGAGGGGGTTGATGGAAAGAAACGGGATTAATTAACTTGGTGAAGAGAAGACTTAAAGTAGGATGACTGGTGTGTTCACCTACTTAGAAGTCACTAATGTGAGAAAGAGTGCATAAATTTGATAACTTAAGTACGGATAGTTTTTTTTAAGTATGTTTATGATCAGAAAGCAACATCCAGTAGTCAATTATTTTATGGTCTATACTTATATGGAAATTTTTATAAAACATTGAAAAACATCATTGTTCAACCTATACAGATGTGATTTTTATTAAGTCAACAGATACCATGATTTTCCTGGTATCTTCACTAGAAAAATTGTTAACCAACAATATTTAGAGAAATGACTATATTACTGTTTAAAAAATTTAAAGTCACATGCTATAATTTTTTAAAACATTAGAGAAAGTGAATTTTAAAAATGTTTGTAATGCTTTTTGAAACATGGTGTTTCTTTCAGTAATTAGATTTTAAAAAGGTAGGGAGTGTCATTGTCAAAACTTGTTTTTCCTCTCAATTGTAGAATATATAATTTATTACTAAGAAAAGTGGCCTAGAAGTTAGAATAGAAAGAATGAGAACTAATAGGCCTGACCCTTTCAAACATTTTTTCAGTTTAGGAAGCTGTGAGTGGCAGAGGATGAAGCCTCATAAGAAGTGATGGTTCATCTCAGAGCAAGGCACAGGGAAATATTCTGGTGGACTCTATTTGTCAGGGCATGTTTCTGACTAATATCACAGAAAGCGAAAGAAAGTGCTCTGTTTTTTTTATCGGTAGTTAAGTTTTTACTTATAAATATTGAAACAAACAGTTCAGACCTGAATGTTAAATAATGGCCATGGCAATACCTTTTTTTTCCAGAAATAATAAATAAAGCATATATATTAAGTGCAGTGTAGTAACATCACAGAATTTTTACTCTCTATGTATTTGTGCATAGAGAGGCATTCATAATGCCTAGTGAGTTAGTTAATAATTTACTCTCCTGTTTTTATATTTTTTGTTTACCATATAAATTCATCTGAGTCCTGATTTTAGTGTTTTTCTCTACTTGAGAAAGGGGTAGTGAGTGTGTGCCAACTTCTTTTATATAATGTCGGTGTTAGGGCTATTTAAGAATTTCCTCTACTAGCACAAAACAGTAAGGAGTAAAGATTAAGGTCATCATACCCTTTGATAAATATTTTTTTGGGGTTCTGAGTGGATAATCCTAGCTGTTTGGGTGTAAAAACTTGAGTTAGATTTCCAAAAGAAGCTCATATTCAGGAATGTGTGGTGTTCCATAAAGTTGTGATATAGTGGAACAAATGTAAGGTCAGCAAAACCCTTTCTCTCTAAAGAGCTAAGGCTAGAGAATCACTAGAGTTTTGGTTTGGTGAATTCAGGTTTTATTAAGGGACAGACAGAAGTTCTTTGGGTCTGTCCTCCAGAAGTCCATAGGTTGGGGTGGAATGAGAATTCTGCCTTTCTCAGATAATCTGAGCCAGGACCTTTTCAACTGGACCGGTGTGGAGAAAGTTAAGATACACACTCCTAGTATGTTGTGTATCTATTCCATGTATTCTCTAGAGTAATATGTGAACTTCTTTGGGGTTTGTGAAATGCTTTCTGACTACTCTTCTTGTTCTTAACTGGTACTGATATGTTTTTCTAGACACTTGTTTTTTCAAGGGCATTTAAAGAAAAGCTTTCTTTATCCTTAAAAAGTAAAATTAATATAATTACAGAGGTCTCTTTTATAATATGAAGACTTCGGTTTTTAGTTATGAGCCTAACTAGGTCCATTCTTCCTAGGGTGGGAAACCTGGGGTTAATATAAGTAAGTAGTTGGGGGAAGTAAATTAGAGAGTATCAATCTTATATAAATTTCATTTTTAATAAATCATTATGTTGATTTATATAAAACGTGTATATGTGTGTATTATTTATCTTTTCCTTACTTTCTCTGTTCTTCATGCTCCAAGTGTGTTTTCTAATTTGATTGGAAACAATTGAAGAGCACTTGCTTCTTGCTTAAGAATGAGTTAGGATATAAAGTAAACTTCTTGGGTGGAAATTATGCATAGTTAAAATTGCCCTTGAGCATCCTTCAGTTGGACACAAGTTTGTCAAAACACACTGTCATAGTATGTTGTGTGCAGTCATGTCTTTTTTCCAGACTTGGAAAATAATCAGTTTCTTCACATGAACTAGGTGAAAAAGTTGGCTTGGTTTAATGGCCATGATGTGTGTATATATATATTTTTTAAATATTTTATTTATTTATTTTGAGAGAGTGAAAGAGTGCATGTGGGGGGAGGGGCACAGGGAGAGAGAATCTCAAGGAGACTCTACATCCAATGCCGGGCTTGATCTAATCTCACAAAAATCAAGAGTCCAACACTTAACCTACTAAGTCCCCCAGATGCCCCCGTATATCTTTTTAAAAAGGGGAACATGGTTTTAAACATTGCAGTGCAGCAGGATGCTCACAGTTTGAGATGCATATGGTGATTCAAACATGAAGGGAGCATCATATTTTTATTGCTCATCCCCTATTCACTCTGGAGCAAGTATTCAGTGTATTAAATAGTGGCAGAATCTCCAGTATTATTGTTTTTGTCTATAACTTTTATTTGGCATGTTTTATTTGGTTGATTCAAATAAGTAAATGTGCCTATGATATAACTCTACTGTATTAACTAATTGATGGCAATAATGTACAAGTTAGGAATAAGGGGAAAAATCATTTTTAGAATTTACTGTGAAAAATTACCCTCCTTTGAAATGGCATACTAGAGGATTATAAATGTAATATGTCTATGAAGGCTGATGTTTTCTGAATTCTGATCTTGACTGTGTTAACTCTTTTACAACTCACTTTTTAGAAGTAAAATATAAATATTCCAGTTTATTTTTCAAGATCTGGTTTGTGGGCATATAATTCTATTTTAAGTATTGAAATCTTAAATTCTAATTTTACTCCATTCACAACCTACTCCCATCATTCCAGTGTTTTTATCCCTCACCTACATTATATCACTTTGACTCCCCGCCCCCCAATAATTCTCTAGCATCCATGATTGCCAACAGCTAATTGTTGACTTTATGTTCGTTAGGAAATATAGTTTGGCTGTTTTGGAGATTTTGTTATTTGTTTATAATGAAAAACACAGTAACTATATTTTCCTAAAGTTACTGTCAAGCAGTCAGACCCCTTTTAAGAGTTTCGAAACACAGATTTGAAATATGAAGGATCTTAAACCTGCTATGTGGTATTTCAGAATAATGTGTACTAGAATTCTAGCCCAGTGGTTATTGGTTAATATCATTTCACAAAGGGAAATATATTCCTGTCAGATTTTTTTCTTCCCTCTTTGAATGTTTAAAAGGGCAATTAATTTCTTCAAGACCCTTTCTTTTTTATCTGTATGTATATCTAATCAACATTCTGAAGATTCATTCAGATAATCAGAGGTGGCCACTTCTGGCCAATAAAAATAGTCTTGGGTTTTAGTCTTTTATAAATTATATGCTGAGGTGTTAAGATTTATTATTAAAGGAATTTTTTCATTCATTTGCCATTTAGTAGGTCATACTAAATAAGGGATAAAAATTACTGAGGTAACTGCTACATAGGACAGTTTATCTTAATGTGTATTCACTGTAGTCTTATAAACCAGAAATTTTATTTTGTTTTTTTTTTTTTACGATTTTATTTATTTGAGAGAGAGAGAATGAGAGAGAGAGAGAGCACATGAGAGCGGGGAGGGTCAGAGGGAGAAGCAGACTCCCTGCTGAGCAGGGAGCCGGATGCGGACTTGATCCTGGACTCCAGGATCATGACCTGAGCCGAAGGCAGTCGCTTAACCTACTGAGCCACCCAGGTGCCCTAAACCAGAAATTTTAACCGTGAACATTATGATGTGTCTTTAAGACCTCCAACTTGAACGTCTTTTCCTTTTGTTTGGACCTCAAATCCAAAACTTAATTATTCTCATCATTTAGGCTCCATTGTCCTACTACTACTGTCCCTATGTTATAAAACCTCAACCCTAGATCATACCAACCTTTGTTCCTTTAGGTGTTGAGATCACACTTTTGCCTCTGTCTTCAAAAATTTTTTCTCATTGTCTTTTGAATAGTTTCAGCAGATCTCAAAGAAAATAAGAGTCATTTTGGTGGAATTCACTTTCACCACCTTTTTCTCTCCTCATTCACTTTCTGCTTCACCATGTTACAAACATATCTGCATTTCCAAGTATCCATCCCTCCCTGCTCTTCCTGCTAGCAGTCTTATCTCTACCTCATGCTTTTATTCTCATTCTTTCCTATAGTCTCAGGGACTCTACTCCCTTAGTCATAGCCTTCTGATTATTCAGCGTTTCCCTCTCTCTTCTGTCTCTCCCCTGGTTATGGAATTGTGCTCAACTCTCTCCTGTATTTCAGAAACTCTTGACCCAATGTATTTTACTATTTCTTGCCCTTTCTCCTTTTCTTCTCGGCCAGGTTCCTTGAAAAAATAGCTTGTACCCATTTTATTTCCTCATTTTCTCCCTTTCATTTATCCTTCAACCCACTGAAATTTGCTTTCTCCCCCAGTTTTTTTTTTAAAGTATGTGTGCTAAACTCACCCAAGACCTGAGAGTGGCCAAATACTGTGAACTCTGTAACAGCATTTGAAACATTCTCTTTTCTTGTGGTAACACTTTTATCATATGACAACTCTTTGCTGATCTCTTTCTTAGGATTCTGTTCTTGGCCCTTTACTGTCTACTCTCAAAGAGGTTTTTAGAGGTTCATGTGGATTGGTTCCATGGTATCCATGTGGCTTCTGAAATGAAGTACAAAATATTTATATATGTGTATGTCTGTTTTCTTAGGGAGAAAGTCCACAGGTTTATTTATATTTGACTTAAAGCAATGTGTTCACTCATGGTTTTAACTACCTTGAAGTGATAACACTGAATTCTCTATTTCCAGCCCACACCTTTCATAGGGAATCCAAAACTGATTATCTTACTTGATGGCACATGATCAAAACTTTCCAAAGCAGAATTAATCAGTCATCTTTCCTCTTCCTGTATGCCATCTAGACATATATACGCCACCATTCTACCTCTCCTAAATCAAAAATTTGGGTGTTCTGCTTCTTTCCCCTTCATCTTCACAGGCTATCCCACCCATTCTATCTTTCAAATATGAGTATCTCTCAAATCCATCTTCTGCTTTTTCTTGCCTCAATTCCACCCTCTTTATCTTTCATCTGGTTTACTGTAATAAATAACTTTCCAACTGGTTTGCTGGCCTGTAGTTTTTTTTTTTATTATTATGTTATGGTAATCACCATACATTACATCATTAGTTTTTGATGTAGTGTTCCATGATTCATTATGTGTGTATAACACCCAGTGCTCCATTCAGTACATGCCCTCTTTAATACCCATCACCAGGCTAACCCATCCCCCCACCGCATCCCCTCTAGAACCCTCAGTTTGTTTCTCAGAGTCCATAGTCTCTCATGGTTCATCTCCCCCTCCGATTTCCCCTCCTTCATTTTTCCCTTACTGCTATCTTCTTTTTTTTTTTTTTTAAGATATAATGTATTACTTGTTCAGAGGTACAGGTCTGTGATTCAACAGTCTTACACAATTCACAGCACTCACCATAGCACATACCCTCCCCAATGTCTGTCACCCAGCCACCCCATCCCTCCCATCCCCCACCATTCCAGCAACATCAGTTTGTTTCCTGAGATTAAAAATTCCTCATATCAGTGAGATCATATGATACATGTCTTTCTCTGATTGACTTATTTCGCTCAGCATAATACCCTCCAGTTCCATCCACGTCGCTGCAAATGGCAAGATGTCATTCCTTTTGATGGCTACATGATATTCCATTGTATATATATACCACATCTTCTTTATCCATTCATCTGTTGATGGACATCTTGGTTGTTTCCATAGTTTGGCTATTGTGGACATTGCTGCTATAAACATCGGGGTGCACGTACCCCTTTGGATCCCTACATTTGTATCTTTGGGGTAAATGGCCAGTAGTGCAATTGCTGGGTTGTCTGGTAGCTCTATTTTCAACTTTTTGAGGAACCTCCATACTGTTTTCCAGAGTGGCTGCACCAGCTTGCATTTCCACCAGCAGTGTAGGAGGGTTCCCCCTTCTCCGCATCCTCGCCAACATCTGTTGTTTCCTGACTTTTAATTTTAGCCATTCTGACTGGTGTGAGGTGGTATCTCATTGAGGTTTTGATTTGGATTTCCCTGATGCCGAGCGATGTTGAGCACTTTTTCATGTGTCTGTTCTGCTAGCCTCTAGTTTGACCCACCTTTAATCTGTTCACCAAACTTAAACCTGAGTAATTTTTCTACAGTATGTTAATTTTTTTTCAATGACTCTGATTGTCAGGAAAAAAGTGCTTAGATCCATGGGTCTCCAAGTGTACATTATATAGGGTTTTTCTTTTAAGCAGTAAGTCTGTTATTTTAGTTTTCTCCTCATACCCTTACCTTTTCTTTACCAGGCAACTCTTTCAAGTCCTGTAGATCTCAGCTTCTGTCCTTATCTACCTTCCTTCTCACTCTCTTAGATATTCCACCTCTGTCTTCCTACAGTTTTATTATAACTCTTCTTAGCCATACTGTAAGCTTGTTATTCAGAGCAAGTGCAGTCATAACCCGAAATGTATTTTTTTTAATCTTTAGAGCCTCACAATGTGTCTAATGTATCGTTGGTGATCTATAGATATTTCCTGATTAAATAAATGACCAAGATGTAAAATTTGTTTTCTCATTTTGACCTTTGTACATTTTAGATAACTTTAAGTGTTAGTGATCTTTTTACTGGTACAAAGTACAGTGAGTTTTGAAGAGCAGAATTCTGTAAATCTTATTTATACCCAGTGTCTGACGGTTCTTGGTAAATCAGAGAAACTCAAATATTTGTGAATAAATGATTTACAGGTCATCATGAGCAAATGAGCTATTACATTTTTGAAGTGTTAGTATTCAACCTGAGGAAGGAAAACAGATAAAACTAAATTAGAAAATCAAGTAGTATAGGTTACTTCATTTTCTTGACAAGTGTAGTTAATATTGGTCATTTTGATGAGACCTCGGAGTTTTAAAGTTTCCTCCTGTAACAACAGTGTGATCTCATTACCAGGCCCTGCTGTTAGATCTCTTCTTAGAGATTGGGTGTATTATCTTGTTAGGATTTGTTAGGTTTGTGAATTAGACTTCATCCATTTTTATTCTCATGCCCTGCTCTTTTTTGAGAAGGACAGGGGATTCAGGAGATTATAGTGGGTTATGTCAAAATGATGGAAGTAGTGGTCCCAAATACCCCTTTTATTCATAAAACATACCTGAGGCAGAATATTCCATGTAGCAGAATATTCCATGTATCATATATCTTTTGTTATGATGTTGCATTTTGAAAACACTAACTTATGTGGTAAAAGGCAGGTTCTGAGGCCGAATATATTCATTTTTCTGTCAAGACCTTTAAAGACTTCTGGGTTAATGTCAAACATTATGAATAGAATGCCTATCTTTATAGTCTCTTAATCTAGATAGAGAATTTAAACCCCAGTCCCCAAAGGCATTGTTTGTTGTGTGCCTTATTTCTCCTGCATGGATAATAGTAACTCTGTGTTCTATCCTTGGGAGAATTGAGAAAAAAGCCACTCAAGTCACTTTCAGTTAAGACTTAATTCTCTCACAGACCCTGTTTGAGAAAGACTCCTAGAAAGCAGATTGTTCACTTAAACTCAGGTCACTGAATTCTTAGTAGGTGGAAACTCCTTAATTACTATTGATTTGAGACAAAATTGAATGGTGATTTAAGAATAAAAGATAATATCCCTAAGACAGTTGTTCTCAGAGTGCGGTCTTTGACCTTCACTTGTTGGAAATGTAAAATTCTTATGCCCCATCTCAGTGCCATCTGATCTACTGAGTCAAAATTGGGGATGAGGAGTAGAGGCAGGGGCTTAGTTTTAGCTAGGTGACTGATGCATAGAGAATCTCTGTTCTGTGCTGTCTATTGACTGTTGCTTTCATTTCTTCTTCCAGATTCTCCAGACAGTATTTACCCAGTGTTAGAAAAATCCAGATATGATTCCCTGAGTCATTTTGTTCCCAGAAATGCTCTCCTAAGTTCGCTCCCAATGAGTAGTTGAAATTTAAAGTCAGCTAGCTAGGGTGTTTATTTGCAAATTAGGTCATTTTACTTTCCTGACTAAAATTCTTTGGTGTGATATAGGGCATCCAAATTTTTTCCCAGCCATTTTCATACCATTTCCTTATTGATTTGCAATGCAATCATTTGTGTTTTTTTACTTTATCTTTGTTGTTTCCGATTTCTAATCTAATTGTATTTTGCTCAGAAAATAGGATCTATATCAGGGGTCAGCAAACTAATTTGGTCACCTGGAGCCCAATAGTAGTTTTATACTTTTAAAGTGTTGTTTAAAACAAAAGCAAAGGGACACCTGGCTGGCTCAGTCAGTTAAGCGGCTGCCTTTGGCTCAGGTCATGATCCCAGGGTTCTGGGATGGAGCCCCACATCTGGCTCCTTGCTCAGTGGGGAGCCTGCTTCTCCCCTGTCTGCCGTTCTCCCTGCTTGTTCTTGTTCTCTCTCTCTCTCTCTCTCTCTCTCTCGCTCTCTCTGTGTCAAATAAATAAAATAAAAAAATAAAACAAAAGCAAAAACAAACACCAAAATATGTGACAAAGTCTGCATGTGGCCTCCCAAATCTGAAATATTTACTCTCTCTTTCTGCAGGAAAAGTATGTTGACCCCTGATCTGTATGGTACTTATTCTTTGAAATTTGTTGAAATTTGCTTTATGGCCTACTATACACAGACTACTTCATTAAACTTTTATAAATGTACTTGTGAAGAATATGTATTTTCTAATCATTAGGTGCAGATTTCTGTATATGTTCATTAAGTTAAACTTACTAGTTTCACTGCTCAACCCTATATAACTTTACTGAATTTTTGGGGGTGTTGGTTTGACCTCTCAATAATCAAATATTGAACTTTCACTGATCTTGGACTTGTGACTTTCTTCTGGAGTTCTATTTGTTTTAATTTATTTTAAGGCTCTTTCATCAGAGCATGCAAATTGAAAATTTTTATATTTTCTTAGTGAGATGTAATTTTTATTATTATGTAGAGAGGGATTTTTTTTTTTAAATCCTTTATAATAACTTTTGTTTTAAAGTCTGTTTTGTCTGATTTGATATTTTTGGTAAAGCCACCAGCTACTTTTGGTTATTATTTACAGGAAGATCTTATTCAATACAAACTTTCATTGTCCTGTGTTTTAGGTGTAACTCTAATGTTCACTTGATTGCTGTTTAGTAATTCTGTCAATCTTTTGAGTGTTAAGTTTAATTCATTTACACTTACTGTGAATTTTGATATATTTGGACTTCTTCCTCTTTGTCTTTCTTAATCTATACTTTGTTTATTTGTGACAGCATACTGGGTTATTCTTCAGGTCTTTATTTCAGGTCACTGCTTTTCTCTTTAGCTGCATCTAATCTATTCTTTAACCCTTCCATTGATTGTTTTTAAATTTAATAAATATATATTTTTATTTTTATTTTTTTTTTTAGTCTTTTTTTTTTTTTTTTAAAGATTTTATTTATTTATTTGAGAGAGAGAATGAGATAGAGCATGAGAGGGTCAGAGGGAGAAGCAGACTCCCCGCTGAGCAGGGAGCCCGATGTGGGACTTGATCCCGGGACTCCAGGATCATGACCTGAGCCGAAGGCAGTCACTTAACCAACTGAGCCACCCAGGCGCCCTATATTTTTATTTTTAAAAGTTATATTTTCAAATTTGCTTTGTCATTTCTTATTCTTCATTATTTTTAAATTCTCTCTTATTTTGTTAAACATTTCAGTTATTTTATATGTAATTATTCTAATATAGGACTCAGAGATTTTTCCAAGTATTAAACTTTGTGATAACTTCAAGGATATAAACAATGAAGAAGAGCAGAATCAGGGTGTGGTCTGAAATATTCTATACGGCCCCCCTGGTTCTTTCTTTCCCACATTGGACACATGCTCTTTGGCCCAACGTAATCAATGGGGTCTCTTAATTGAGGACTGTAGGAAGTCTCTGGATTATAAAAACCTCTATTTCAGACTCTTGAGTGGTATCTCATAAACTCTGCACTATTTACATTTGGGGCTAGATAATTCTTTGTTGTGGGGAGACTGTCCTGTGCATTATAGGATATTTAGCAGCATCACTGGCCTCTACCTACCAGAAGCCAGTCATACTCCCCACTCTCCAGTTGTGATAACTCAAAATGTCACCAGATATTGCCAACTATCCCATGTGAGGCAAAACCATCCCTGAGAACTGTCCTAGAGACTTATATACTTTTTGTGACATTGTCCAGGGAGCCATGCCTTATAAACCTGTAGATTATAGTTTTGTTATAATAAGCAATCTTAATCCAGGATGATGCTCCAACAGTGTTTCATAGATAAAGACCCCTTACAGTCAATATTATTAGTCTGTTTGCCAGAAGGTTTAGTTGTTTATTTGTCAGCATGTAAACAGGGAGATCAGATCATCTGACATCTTTCTCCCCTTCCCCAGCTGCTTTAATTTTTTCCTTCTGTTCTTAAGTCTCTCTGTTACCATTATCTCCTTTTCTCCATTTTTCTTTCTTTCATTATTTACCAAATAATTATCAACTATCCAAAGTATTCCCAGACTGTTCTATTTGCTAGGACACAGCAGTGAAATCTTTTTTTGTCAAGAAGCGAGACAACACATAAATAAACAGGAATATGTCAAATATTAATTAGTATAAGGAGAATTGAAATTTTGTGCTTTGAGAGATAGGAAGTGGGTAGCTGTTCTGTCTTAGATTGAGTAGTCAAGAAAGTCCCATCTCAGGAAGTATCTTGTGTCAAGGAGTCAGTTATATGAACATCAGAAGAGCATTTTAAACAGGGAACCCTTAATGCAAATGCATTTAGATGGAAACGTGCTTGATACTTCAAGAAGAGAAAAAGCCGGTGAGACTCTGAAAGTAAAGGATAATGTGAGATGATATCAGTGAGCATAAAACAAAATTGGAGAAAAGATGGGAAAGTGCTTTCATGTCTTCCAATGTGACTGGCAGTGGTAAGACAGTATTGGAGACTTGTCCTTGGGGATCTGTAAAACTCATTTTGAAGGGATGTTATAGTAGTACCCACAAACAGGTGTTTTTGTGTTTCTTTTTCCTTTCTTCAGCCATAGTCAGTGTGGTTATTAAAAAACTTCATGGGTAAAAAATGTGTCAGGAGAATTTTTCAACATTGGTGGCAATTGCGTTTTAACTAATTGGTTTTTCTCTTCTCTTGTACAGGTTAATTTGTTGAATTTGATTACTTCTCCAGCCTCCTCCCAGCAGATAAATATCATCTTGTTTTGTTTCAGTTCCAGGTTTCTCCTTGTACAGATCACTGAGAATAATAGATGGCTTTACCCCGTCTCACAGGAGCTTTGCGCTCCTTTTCAAATGTCACCAAGCAAGATAATTATAATGAAGAAGTGGCTGACTTAAAGGTAAACTTTTTAGATGAAAACATTATAAATGTACAATGGAAGCAGATAATTGACATTCTTTTTTTCAGTTTTGTGTACTTAAAGTGGTAAGTTTTCTCTTGTTTAGTGTTACACCAGGAAAGGGAATGGGTAATGATGTTTCCTATGAACATACTTACCTTAAGCACCTATGACTGTATTGTCAAAGAGAATAATCAGAACTATGATAGAGAATTCTTTGTTAGTT
Organism: Halichoerus grypus; assembly: GCF_964656455.1. Classification (NCBI taxonomy): domain Eukaryota; kingdom Metazoa; phylum Chordata; class Mammalia; order Carnivora; family Phocidae; genus Halichoerus; species Halichoerus grypus. The sequence goes on from NC_135720.1 coordinate 58,611,223, forward strand.
TTTGTTGCTAAGATTTCTGCCACAGTTAATTTTGTAATTTAATCCAGTAATTTAACTCTGGATCATCTGAGTAAGTTTATGGGTCTCTGGTAAAATTTTTATCAAGTGGACAGAAATAATGTCTTTACCATAACATGGAAAGTATGAATATTAATGTCTTAAAATCAGTAGCTGATCTCATAATTGACTTTGGTCTGGTCCTTATAATTGGTTGTGGACTTTATAGGCCTGAAGATATATAAACTGTATATATGAATGTGTGAGCTCTATAATATATATATGAAGGAACTGACCCTATGTTGTTTTTTAAAAAACAAGTCATTTTGATGACTCTTTATTTGACTCTATTGTAGAATATTAATGTTGTTTTCTAATAGGTTGGAATTTTATTGCGCACAGTCCTTATGCAGTTTTAGAATCAATGCCTTCATTTAATGATAGATACTAGAAGATTTGTTAATAATCTTTAGATAGATTTTTCCTCTAACAGTGATACAGTTTTGCTACAGAAAACAGTTGACCTTCTTTACAGTGGGAGCTGTTTGCATTTTCATGGCAATTAAAATAAAGGTATAGTCTATACAGTTAATTAATATTACTATCTTAAACTTGAATTGTTTTCTCTCCTCACTTAACCAAAGCCCCTTTTGCAAGTTACTTGTAAAACAAGTATTAGATATACAACAGAAGATTTTAAAATTTGAAAATGTATAAGGACTACATGCTTATTTCATGTCATTTCACTTATTCTTATAGACTTTTAGACACTTCTTTTTTTCCTAAGGAAAGTGGCAGATCTAATGAGCCTTATTTTATTATTTTCTCTCTCTCTCTCTCTCTTTTTTTTTTTTTTTTTAAAGAGAGAGGGAGCAGGGGAGGGGGGAAGGGTGGAGGGAGAGGGAGAAAGAGAATCTTAAGCAGGGGTGCCTGGGTGGCACAGTCTGTTAAGCATCCAACTCTTGGTTTCCGCTCAGGTCATGATCTCAGGGTCCTGGGATTGAGTGCCACATTGGGCTCTGTGCCTAGCACAGAGTCTGCTTGAGATTCTCTCTCTCTCTCCCTCTGCCCCTCCCTCTCATGCTGTCTCTCTCTCTCTCTCTCTCAAATAAATAAATACATCTTAAAAAAATAAAATCTTAAGCAGGCTCCATGCCCATTGCAGAGCCCAGCATGGAGCCCAACACGGAGCCCAGTGTGGGGCTCAATCTCACAACCTTGAGACCATGACCTGAGCTGAAACGAAGAGTTGGATGCTCAACTGACTGAGCCATCCAGACACCCTCTAATGAGCCTCATTTTAGTGTAACTTTTTATCTTGGAGATATGTCCAACAATATAAAAGAGGGAAAAGTAAGCTGAACCTTTTTGTGCCTATAACCCATTGAAACAGTTTAATTCAATTTATGGCCAATTTTTTGTTTGTTTGTTTGTTTGTTTGTTTTAGTAATCTCTACATTCAGTGTGGGGATCGAACTCATGATCCCAAGACCAAGAGTCGCATGCTCCTCTGACTAAGCCAGCCAGGTGCTCCTATGGCTAATCTTATTTCATTTCTACATTTGTCCATTTTCTTACCCCTAAGCCCAGATTAATTAGCATTAATTAACATTTTAAATTAGAAGACTGAGGCAGGGAAATAATAATGAATTATGCAATATCATCACTACAAACCAAGATGAAAATTACAGTTTTCTGTCTAATCCACTACTTTTTTATTTGGTCAGAGGGCTTCATGAAGTTTAATCCATGGGTCGGGGCGCCTGGGTGGCTCAGTCGTTAAGTGTCTGCCTTCGGCTCAGGTCATGATCCCAGGGTCCTGGGATCGAGCCCCGCATCGGGCTCTCTGCTCCGTGGGAAGCCTGCTTCTCCCTCTTCCACTCCCCCTGCTTGTGTTCCCTCTCTCGCTGTGTCTCTCTCTGTCAAATAAATAAATAAATAAATATATTTTTAAAAAAAAGTTTAATCCATGGGTCAAGGCCAATGGTATGAAATAAAATTTTTATTGCTTTCTATGTCAGTTCTTGAGAATGGAAATATTTATAGTCTCAAGAAAAGATTGTGAATAGATAAGAATCTCCTGGATGCCTAACCTGTTTTAAGATCATACTTAGGAAAACAATACTGATTTGAGTGTATTGAACCCATAATATGAATCTGATTTTCCTTAAATACCTTGCATCAAAAAGCATGACATATACACTTGTATGTAATATGTATGGTCTAAGCTATATTAAAAAAAATGGAAAAGAAGTATGTGGGATATTACCAGTTGTTATTATCTGGATGTTGGACCTTTTCATCAGTTGTTTTTTGTTTTTTGTTTTTTTACCTAGGCTCCATACCCAGCATGGGGTCCAAACTCATGACTCCGACATCAAGAGTCACATGCTCTACCTACCATGCCAGCCAGGCACCCCTGGATGTTGGACTTTTTCCTTTGTTCCTTTTTCTTTTGTTGTATGAAAATAATTGCATAATGAATATTCATTGTGATTGAAACTATAAAAAATAAAGTTTTTTTAAACATATCTTTTAAACAGACAAGATTTTTTAAAATCACATTTAAATAAAGCTCCTTCTGAGAGCTTAAGTTAAAAAGCAATTTTGAATTCTTGTGGGTAGTGCCACGTTGTATAATGTAATGCAAAATATATGTGGTAAGTGATGGCTTTGAGGAAACCATTAACTAATGTCTCTGTATTATGCTGTTTTAGGTGAAGCGGTCCAAACTTCATGAACAAATTGTAGATTTGGATATGACATGGAAGAAGATAGTAAAATTTTTGAATGAAAAACTGGAGAAGAGTGAAATGCAAACTGTAAATGAAGACTTAAATGATATATTGCAGGCTGCAAAACAGATAGGTATAGTTTTGTTTTGTTTTGTTTTGTTTTGTTTTATAGAACCACTAAGGTTTGAAAATAGATTCCTTTTAAACTGTATACCATATAGAGAAAGGCTCAAGTTTGCAGACAATTATTTATAATTATAAAAGATAGTCTTATCTATCTAGGAGCTCAGGATAGAGTCATAGAAGCAGAATTAAATTAGTAATTATTATACAATCATTCATGAGGGATTCATAGGAATTTAGAGTTTGAAAACCACTATTATGTTTGAAATAAGGAGAGGGTAAATGAAAATTTTAATGTAGCTTGAAGGAACCTTAAAAGCCATGTAGCTCAATTTCTTATAGAGGCCCGCCAACACTTTGTGAGGGGCAGCACTGAAGCTAAACTTTGCTTCAATTCCTGTTGCACACTAATATTCTCGTCAATTGATTATATTTGAAAGAAATTATAAATAGAGATTGTGATACTATATATTAATATAGGTTACTTTCCCAAGGTTAAAAACAAAAACAAAATAAAACAAATGATTCTTTGGTAAAACATCTGAGTTTGTTCATTTGAGATTCAGCCTCTCTTTCTAAACTCTGATAACTAAAAAGCATAGTTAACACAACTGTAGTTTTAAATTTTCCAGATTCAGGTTTGTACCCAAAAAGTTCATGCTGATACTCGGCCCTATGAGATCTGGCCTCCACCTTTCTTCTGATCTCGAGTCATCCTTGCCCTCACCAATTGTGCTTCATGAGACACTGGCCTTTTCTCACTTCTTCAGTCCCAGTTGGTGCAGGTCATGTTATTCCCTATGTTGAGAATGTACTTCTGTCCTACTCTTAGAGTGGGTAGATCCTTTCTTGTTGTTTTGAACTCAGCTAAAAACTTATTTTCTTAATGGAGCCCTCACTGACCATCCAGTCTCCAGTTGTTACCCAGTCATGCTTTTATCTTACAACCTCAGTAACATTTTCTCCATAATGTTTATCATTATCTGATATTTGCCTTGTTTGTTTATTGCCTGTGTTTTGCTACTAGGATGTAAGTTTCATGAGGATAGGATCTTATTTTTCTTGTTCTGTAACACTTCATCCTTGGTGCTTAGAATAGTGTTTGGCATGTTTTAGAGCCTTAAGTTTCACTTGATAAATAAATGAAAAAGTTTTCTCAGGTGATTTCTTGGTAGAGGAAAAATTTAGATCCTTTATCATATGCTGGTTGGCAGTTTTCTTCCTTACACTAACTTTGGGGAGGGTATTTCTGTTATATCTCATATACTTGACTTATTTATGATCATCAAATCTTTATATTTATTTTTCAAATATTTTGACTTTGATGTATTATTTAATTATCATTGGTTTGTAATGTAGTGTAATATTAAATTTAATGGCCTCGTTTTAAGTTGTTCAAGTACAAAGTGAATGTCATGTTATCTTTTTGTAGTTACATTATCTTCTGAAGTTCAAGGGCTTTATTAAGTAAGGGATTTTTTTGTTTAAGCCTAGGGGAAATGAAGTGCACTTTGATGAGATTTGTAATAGCATTTGGCATAGAATCACACTTTTATATTTTAAAAATACAGAAATCTAGAGGTAGTTAGATTCATTGGAAAATTGTAGTGAAAATATAGTTTCCAGTTTACCAACATCAACTTGACTAGGATCTTAACCTTTCTGGACTTCACTGTTTTCATTTCTAAGATGTTAGGGCCATTGGGGAGAGGGGGTGGTCTGACTAAAATACTTTTTCAAAAACTGTAGAAGGTGTCTTTCCTCTTCTTTAGTTCAGTTGTAAAAATAACTCAGAATACTTAGCAAAACAGTATTAAAATATTGAGTTTATTCTGTACCATGACTAAATTATTTCTTTATTTAAATGATGTGGAAATTAAGATTTTTAAGAAATTAGGTACCCTTTAGACAGCTTCCCTGAGTATCTCTGACAAGTCAGAAATCATTGCTTTAAATATCAGTTATTAAATATAATCCTAGGAGTTTTGCCTGTTGGCAAAACATCTGATTTACACTCAGGGACTAATCTATTCACTGATGTGTTTAAGGAATTGATTATTTTGAGATGTAATTTCTCAAAAGAATATTTTCATGACAGAGAAGACCTTAGGGTTGATTTAGGCAGATGCTCTATTATATCTACTTTTTAATGCTGTGTTTAACTTGAGTAAGTATTAGCTTTATTGAAACTAATAGTTGACTAGTAGTCAGCCACTCGTTCTGAATGAAAATACTGCTGATAATGGAAGTGTAATTAAAATAAGCGGCTTTGAAAAAATTAGTCTCATGGGAAAAATGTTTTTGTGATTTCTTATATTGCTCTTTCACACAGGTAATTTGGTGTAATTGTATTAAAGAGGTAGATTAAAAGAATAAAGAAAGAAGAACAACCACTTATATTTCAATTGAATATAGTCGTATAAGGTACTTATTTAAGACCATGTGTAATGTCTAGTCATTGTAATGGGTATTTTAAGCTGATGAGGGACATCAGAGAACATCGGTCCAATCCCTTCACTTAGTATGTAAAGTAACAGAACTCATGAAGGTTAACTGAATCCCATGGTTAATTCGTGGTGAAGATAGGCTAGACCCAAATTCTGAAATAGAAACATGATGGGAATACTAGATTCTTTCCTTTACCTTGTAGTCAGATGTCATGTTCCGTCAAGTCTACTTTTCCCCTATTCTTAAATTCACTCTCTGTTATTTACCATTGCTCTAATTTAGGCTTTTAACATCTCTCTGAATTACTGTAGTAGCCTATTGCCTCAGCCTTCCTTTCTTACTCAACTTCTTCACTATTACTAGACTGATCTTTGTAAAAAGCAAAGCTCATTTTTTATTCCCATATTACTCTTTAGATCAAATCCCTTAGAATGGACATAAGAAAAGCTTCTTTATGAATTGAAACAATTTACCTTTTCATTTCCTTACCATTCTATCATATGCAACCTTTACTACTAATCATATACAGTGTTAACTAACTTAATTTCTCCAACAGTGCTTACTGGTTTTTTCTGTCTTTTTATATGTTAAAATAACTTTACGCATTGTGTTCACCTGGTAAAATGCTTCTCATCTTTGAAGAAATGGCTTAGGCTTCATTCATGTCCTCTGTTATTCTTTTCTAATCTTAGTAGTGTTCCATTAGACTATCATCTATTCTGTACTTTTTTATAGTATGGAATACTAATACCTAATATGGTGCAATGGATATAGTAGATGTTCAGTAAATAAGTAAACTATTGAGAACTCAACTAAAAGTACTCTGTGATCTTTATTACTTCTGATGCTGACAACGTTTTTTTTGTGGCTAAAGTATTTTTTTCCTCTCAGATTTACATTTAATATATTCCCATACCTTTTTACAATTTTATTCTCCCCCAAGATTATTTTAATAATAAAACTTAGCGGGGCACCTGGGTGGCTCAGTCGTTAAGCGTCTGCCTTCGGCTCAGGTCATGATCCCAGGGTCCTGGGATCGAGCCCCGCATCGGGCTCCCTGCTCGGCGGGAAGCCTGCTTCTCTCTCTCCCACTCCCCCTGCTTGTGTTCCCTCTCTCACTGTGTCTCTCTCTGTCAAATAAATAAATAAAATCTTTAAAAAAAAATAATAAATAAATAAAACTTAGCTTTAGGGAGAAACCATTATAAATTATTTAAAAGTAGTATTCTTGGCCCTTAATCTTATACTTAGTTTATTTAAATACTCATTGTAGACGTAACTCACTCCTCCATGGATTTTGAAGGGTAAGCATAGTCATATTAACCTATATTCAGTTGGTAATGAAACTTTGTCAATATATTTTATGTGCTCTAAATAGAAACATTTTTGAAAATAAAGAGGTCAAGATTGAGAATGGCAATCAATAAAATGCATCATGTATTAGGCATGTGTATCTGTTACTTAGAGTTTTAAATGCTCATTTTGGGAAGCTGATAAGACTTCCACAGTGTAGATAGAAAAACTAGAGTGGGGTCAAGAATGGAGGAAAGGTCAGTAGAAAGACCCTGCAGTTCCCTCCTACTCAGCTCTGTAACTGAATCTCTCCCAGAGCCAGAACAGAATGATCTAAGGATTTTATTCTGGTCTGAATACAGATTAGGAGTCAGCCAGAACTGAACTAGTTTTTTTCAGTATTCACATTATTTCACCATACACAGACCTGTTTGTTTTGATTTCTCTGTTTTATAGCTGCTACTTTATTTGGGTTTTGATGTTCTTATGCATTTTACCTTTAATTACTTTGTCTTTAAGAAAAGTATGAATCAAAATGTAGGTTGGACAGGAGTGACTTACAAAGTGTAGGTTAGGAAATTTGGTAGTCCATTATGTTTTTTGAGTTGTAAAGGAAACAAGATTTTACTATAAAAAGTGAGGAATTAAAACTCAGGGTAGAAATCAGTTTATGGAAAAGGAGGCTTAAAAAGATACTAGGATCTGGAAATTCTGTCTATGGAAGTAAGGCTACGCATTTAGAATAATAAAGGCCTGTTGTGTATTCGAAGTGGCAAGAAGTTTTTCAGGAGTATTTGTGAAAAGTAGCTATCTTGAAACTTGCAGATTCCACAAAAGTTTGGAGTTCCATTTCCCATAAATTGGCAGACAGGTTAATTTGGAACAGCTCTCTGTGGAGAATAACTGGAAAAACTGTAAAATATAAAATTTGTTTAACTATGTCAGAGTCTACCAAAACAATGAAGAATTATGGGGTTGAGATCTGGAAGCAGACATAAACCCAGAGAATGTGATCCTGGCTTTTGGGCCACTTTTTCCTAGAGGTGACTGTCCATTCCAGAAGAGGAAGCTGGATGGAGAAGAGGAGAATGAGAAGAAGACAGATTCAAAGGACTAAGATGACAAAAATGACTAAAATGGCCAAAAGAGGAAATAGAAAATCTGAATATTTGACTTAAAGAAATTGAATCTGTAATTAAAAACCTTCACACAAAGAAATTTGTATGCCTTGGTGGCTTTACTGGAGAATGGCATATAATGTCATTTAAACAGGCATGAGGTTATTATTTATAGATTAAAGAAGGTTACAGGCATACAATAATTTAATATACTATTTTCGATTGAATCCAGAATTGGAAAAAAATAATAAAGATATTTTTGGGACTATTGTAGATATTTGAATATGTACTCTGGGTGTCATGAGGTAATATTAGATCTGAAGTAAGTCAGTGGTTTAGTGGCTATGTAAGTATATCCTAAATCTCAGGAGATGCATACTGCAGTGTTTATAGTGAAGTGTCATGAAGACTGTAATACACTGTCAAATGGATCAATAAAGAAAAATACATGTGAAATGTGTGTGAGAGGGAACACAAATGCACATGAGTGCACAAAATGTTACTGGATTAATAGGGGAAAAAATAGTGTGATTCATGTAATGAAGGTTTGAAATCACATGATTAGTAGATGAAGAAAAAGCATTTTTTGAGTATCTAAAATCACTTCTGATAAAAACTCTTGGCAGAATAGGAAAGAACTTTCTGAATTTGATAAATAATATATATTTAAAAAGCCTAGATCAAACATCATATGTAATGATGCAGTGTTGAAAAAGCTTTTCCCCTGAGATAGGAAATTAGACAATACCCTTGACCACTTCTTTTTCTCACTATACTGAAGGTCCTTGCTGAAAAGGCAAGAAAGAGTATAAAGATTCATAAAAACTGCCATTATTCACATAAAAACTGCCAGTTCTTAGAAAATGAACTTAGCAAGGTCAGTTTAAAAATCAATTTTATTTCTGCTTACCAGCAGCAAATTTAAAATGCTATTTACAAAATCATTAAAAATCATCAAATATCTAGAAGTAAATTTAACAAAAGGTGAGCAAGATTTCCTCATTGAAAACTAAAGTATTAGAGAAGTTAAAGAACACCTAAATAAACGCAGTAATATACAAAGGATTAGAATACTCGTTATTATAAGATCATTTTTACCCATATTGACCTACAGATTCAGTGCAATCCCAATCAAAATCTCAGCAGGGTGTGCATTTGTGTGTGGAAATTGACAAGATAATCTGAAAATTATATGGAAATTCAGAGGCAAAGAGCAGCCAAGTCAACCTTGAAAAATAACAAGGGAACATTGACTCTACTGGATATTAAGACTTATTATTAAGATTAGTAAATTAGAAGTGAGATGTTGGTCTAAAGATAGACAAATAGACCAGTGGGATGGAATAGAGTCCAGAAACTGACTTGCGGATATTAGGGCTCTTTCTTTACCATGAAGGTCCTCAGGTAGTGAAACATGGCTGTTTTTTCAGTACATGGTGCTGGGTCAACTGTATATGCATATGAAAAAATTAAACCTGTACAGATAATTCTAAGCAGCTTACAAAATAAAACATGAAGCTTGAAATAATAAATCCTCTAAAAGATAATAAAGAAGAATATCTTCATGATCTTCATATATGGAAAATTTTATTAAATAGTAAACAGAAAGCACTCATAAAGGAAATGATTGGTAAATTGGATTACATTAAAACTGGTATTTTTTATTCTTTGAGAGTAAAAAGACAAGTCACAGGAGAATATAGCTTCATATATAACCCAAAAGAGAATTTGTATCTATATTAAATATGAACTCCTACAAATTAATAAGAAAAGGTAATCCTATATAAAAAGGAGCAAGAGCCTTGTAGAAGACAGTTGAATGGCCAGTAAACACGAAAAGGTGTCCAGCCTTATTAGTAATCAGAGATGCCACTCCATGCACATCAGAATGATAAAATTAGAACGATATACCAATTGTTGCTCAGGCTCAAGATTGTGAAATAAGAATTCTCATCCACTACTGACTGTGTTTTAAATTGGTATGACTGCTTTGAATAACTGTTTGACAGTATCTACTGTGGTTGGACAAGTGAAATTTTAAGTCTTGGTATATATTAATCCCGTAATGTGTACATAAATTTCCAGTAAAAATGCCTGTGCATGTACGCAAAAGACCAGTGCATTATTTGTAATAGCCTTAAAGGGGAAACAATCCAATTCACTGTTAAATAGTGGCATAAAGTATGATATGTAAACTACCTTATAGTAATAATGAACTACAGCTATATGTAACATTGTAAATGGATCTTACAGTGTTGAATGAAAGCAACCAAACACAAAAGAACAGATAGGATGATGATTCTGTTTATATGAAATTGAAAACTAGGCATGACTGATCTCTGATTCAGAAGTCAGGATTTTGGCTACTTTTGAGGAAGTAGGTAATGACTGGGAGTGGATTTGTAAGTTTCTGGGGAGCTGATAATACTCTCTATCTTGAAGTAGTTATCCAAATTAAGTAGGTGCATTCATTTTGTGATAATTCTTTGAGCTGTATGTGTACTGTATATGTTCTTGTTTTATTCAATAAAATACAAATTATGGCTTTTCATATCATTTTTCTTAAAATATTTCAGACTGATAAAAATATAAAAAATGCCTGTGTATTCACAGTTCAGCTTAACACTTGGCTATCTTTCCTTCAGTATTTATTTTTTAAGAAATAAAATCTTTTTTTTTAAGATTTTATTTTTTGAGAGAGAGACAGACTGAGAAAGAGAGAGCTCAAGCGGGGGGGAGGGGCAGAGGGAAAGGAAGAAGCAGACTCCCCACTGAGCAGGGAGCCCAACATGGGGCTTGATCCCAGGACCCTTGGATCATGACCTCAGCTGAAGGCAGACGCTTAACTGACTGAGCCACCCAGGCACCCTTAAGAAATAAAATCTTAACGATATGGTCAGAACTTATGGACCCTGCTCAGCCTTTGTTAACCAATATCATAAGTATAATAAATTTGTATTATTCTCATGCTTATTTTTATTACATATATTTATACATTCATAAATATGTATTAGGAATGTATTCAGCTCAAATATCAAAGCCTACTATGGTAACAGAGACCAAGTGGGTTTACATGTTTCATCTCACAAACTCCCTCTGTAGGATTCAGTAACTTGGTAATGTTAAGACCCAAGGCTGTAATGGCTTGGCCTTTTCTTCTGTTTGTTGTCTTTTGTTCACCACCTGCTCCACTTCTAGCCATCGTATCTGTGCATTAGACGTTTCTCCTTTAATTTTTTGAGTATAGATTATGTTGCTAGATTTTCTGTTAATCACACCACCTTTTCATTTCTGAATAAACTCTGCTTTCCTATAGTTTACTTTTAGATATATGGATGGATCCAGTAAGTTAATACTTTATTTGGAATATTCACAACTATATTTTTTATTCCATATTTGTTTCTGTTTTGTTTTCATAAAATCATTTTCCTATAGTTTAGGATGATTTGAAGTTATCAGTTAATAGATGTGGTACAAATACAATTCTGTCATTTACTAGTGAGTAGCTAATTAAAATCACTAATCTTGTTTCCTCATCTGTAACAGTGATGATAATTCTTATTTTGTATAGTTGTGATGTGAAGCAATACTACAAATGTGTAGAGTAAAGCCTGGTAAATGGCTGTCAGTGAATAATTTTATTATAATCTAGATGTACCAATAGCCATTGGTAAACATATCGTTGTTCTGTGTAGTTGTTGTGATAAATGTATGTGCTCAGTGATGTGAAGGAACTGTGCATAAGGGCAGGAACTGTGCTTCGGTGAGTCAGGAAGGAATTCATCAAGGACACTCTGGGACAGATTTAGATTTTGTTTTAAATGGTTAGGGTCAAAGTTATTAAATTTATGTCTGTTTCACCAGAGAAATTACAAAATAAAAGAGCTGAATAAGTGAATTAAACCATAGATGACTTTGCAGATATATCAGCTGTATAAACAGGCAATTCAGATTACTTGAGGATATGGCAAAACAGCTGTAAATTGAATGGACATTGTAGCAATGGCAAAAGTTGGAAATAGGATCAAATCTTCAGTTTATAAAGTTTTAGTTTATATTATTCAGTTACAAGTGGTTATAATTTCCTAAGTAATTTGCACTTCAATCCTTAGTAGAGGCATTTTTAAGGTTGCAGTTGATGTTCTTTATAATATTACCAAGTATAATATTACTAAGCATCTGATAAATGGATACAGAACTGAAGTCTATACTTTACATCATCCTTTTTTTTAAAATGTTTTCCCTTGGACATTAAAAAGTTTAAAATGCTAGTTAAATATCAGTAAGCTATGTGATTTGTTCAAAGGTACAGTTTCTTTAGTGATGCTCAAAGTAATGGTTTTACTGTAGGAAGCTCATATAAAATTGACATTTTTATGTTAGCTGTTTGGTTGCTTGGGAAGTCATAATTTGATGCAGGATTTTATAGTAGTAGAAATGGCAATATAGTGGCTGGATGCTGACTTGAAGTCTACACTGTAAGATGAATATTCATATTTTGTAGTGAATATACATAAAATTGGCTGACTTTAAAACATGGGGAAGTGCTTTGGACTATTTTTAATCTCTTGTACTTCTCTTTTTCTCTACCAAATATGTTTCTCTGTTTGCTTTCCTTTAATTATTTGCTCACCGTGAAGGCAGTAATTTCTGTGTAAGTGCAGGAATAATTTTAACATTTAAGCAACTCCTTTAAATTACTATATTGAACATTTCTTGAATACTATGGCTACTTAATGTGAGGTTTTGCTGGAGGTGCTTTGATGCAGAGTTACACTCTGAAATAAATGAAGGTCATTCATTATACTAAATTGCATAACTAGACAATTTTAAAGTTTAGATGACATAAATTATTCAGTTCATCCCCCAAAAAGTCATATGGTAATGCTTATCTGTATTACATCATAAATTTGACAATTTGGTGATTATTTGAAAGATGGTATAATGTAAAAAGAAAACATAATCCTGGCTCTTATAGTCTTAATATGTTATTTAATCTCAGTATATTTGAGTTTGTCACATGAGGAAGATACTTGCATGTGTCATTTTAGACGATTTTAGATACTATTCTTGTTAAAAAGCCCACCAATAGCACTGGAGGGGAATATGTAAAGGGAAAGAAATGATTGGGGAATGGAATAGTGTATGTTTAAGCAGAATCCTTATTTCTGTACTTTTTTTATATATGTAATGCTGTCCTGGGAAAGTTTATGGCACAAATATTTTACATATTTGTAAAAAAATTTATCATAATTATCGGTTAAAAAATCAGCTAATCTCTGCAAATATAGCATGTTTCTAACGGCTTGGCTGTGTTGCTGATACTTTTAACAAATGGAATGAATTCAGTTGACACTGATGCAGGGTTATAATATTATGGTATTTACAGTTGCAGATCAAGTGTTTGGTAAAATGAACACTTAAAGTTTTGCATAACATGAAAAAGTAAATTTGACTGCTTTGAACATTTCAATACTAAAATATAAATCTAGAAGATACTTATAGAATATTTTCTACTGAACATTGAAGATGTAACTGGTCAGGGAACTCATTTGTTAACAACTTGTAAACTGAATATTAGCAGTTAAGGATGCAAGCAGTTGATGGATGTTTTTATTCAATTTTCAATTAAAATTTTTTATTCATTCTTTTTTAAGAATTCCCCAACTATTAACGTGTAGGTTATTTGCTTAAAGTTATAGTTTACAACCCTTTAATTCTTAGTATTTTGCTATCAAAGGAGATATAGAAGTAAATTTTGTGTCAAGAATGATTTAAGATTATAATCATCACTGAACTCTGATTTTAAAAATGTGTTTTATAATGTTACAGTAATCAGCTACCAATTATATAGTTTACATTTCACATCTCATTTTCTCTCAATGTAACTGGGAAGTACGCAGGGCAGGTATTTATTATTAATACAGAATAGTCTAGTGACCTAAGGATATCTCTTTAAATGTGTTACAGTTGAAGTGCCAGGTGATAAGAGCCAGTTTTCTGATTTACAGTCCAACTTGTATAGTGTTTATGGATAGAAAATTTGATATTCAAGTGGTTAGGTATCTAGACTAGCTTTCTTAAAGGTTTGGAGATCTTAAGTTTCAAGCTTTGACAATTGATTACTTAGTGTATATCTTATTCTTTTCTAATGTTTTATCTTGAGGACAAAACTCAGCTTCTTAAAATCCGTCCAGAAAGATTAGCACAGGCAGTCGTGTGAAATAGAAAAGGGTTGAAAATTGGAGCAAATGTTAAGTTGCTGAAGAGCTTTAGCCTACTAAATAATCATTTAAAAGTTCACCAGTCTTACACTGTGCATAAAATATAAAATAGTATTACATTGTACATAAAAATAAAGAGGTTATTTGTGAACAACATCCTCACAGTTAATCTCATAAATTTAATTTTGGGTACAGTGTAAGAAAAGGACTACTTATTACAAGTTTCCACTCTAGAAGCACACCACACGCGTTTCCTAGCTCTCCCCCTTCTCTCCCTGTGGCGCATTATTTATGCTCCGGTTCAGCTGGTCGATGGACAAGCGCGGTTTCCTGGAGGTTTCCTTTCTCCTGCCATTTCTGTTGAGGGGAGGTGGGGCCTGCCAGGCCTTTGACAAGTCAGACATAGATTGCTTTCAGTCTCCTCAGATGTTTTCTCCGTGTTTTACAAATACCTTTCATATAGTTTAGTCACCAAAAGATCGGAGTCCCGGCTTCCTGGGTGGGCAAGTGTTAGTAAACGGGGTGGTTCATTTGTTGCCGCCCTGCGTGAGGCCAGGGTTCTCTGCTCCAATCCCGAGGTGCCTTCTTATCGGGGTGGTCGGCTAACAGCCAGTGTCCTGTGCTGACTACGTCATCATGTGCGGACCGCGCGAGCTGGAACGCGTGTCTCGGCTCTGCGCGGGGAAGACACGTGTGTGGTTACCGGAAGGCAGCGTGGCAAAAAGCCGGCATTGCGTGTTTTAGTGCCCCATTGTTTTCAGAATGCTGTAGTCTCTGTTGGAAAGCCAACAGTGCCCATAAATGGTGTTTGCTAATTTTTCTCAAAAATGAATTTCCAGACTCCTGAATAGCGTGGTGCTGATTCACTTTAAAAAAAAAAAAAAAGAAACCACTCTGTGGTGTGAACACGTGTCCTACTCAAAGATATGCTGGAGTAGGTTGTACAGAAGGAGAGTTAATAATTAGGCGAGGGTAGGGTTAATAATTAGGAAAGGGTGTTAACATCTGACTTAACTTAAAAATTTTTAAAGACTTTTTTTTTTACAAATAGATATGTCAGTATTCATTTAAAAATTTGAAACCCTGAAAAAATGTTTTTGATCTTCATATATGTTTCCAAGAGTCTGTAGTTACTTTTCTTCAAACGTAGACTCATAACTTTTTTTCCACTTACTATACTATGGAGATTGTTTTCTGGCAAGATGTATAGTTCCACTGCATTATATTTAATGACTGCAGTATATGGCTGTAACATACTTTAACCAGTGATGTAATAATGGTACAATTCCACTTTTGGTAAGAAATTAAGACTGTTCTCACAGTTAGTACTTTATTTCCTAAAGTGTTTATTATTTATTCAGTACATGAGAATTAGAGATAAATTTGCTTTCTGGGAATTTATAGGGAATCAGTGTATGTAGTAAAGCACTTTGTTTAGGAATTAGAAATCTGCTTTGAATCTCATTTGATAACTAGCTGTTTGATTTCTTCCAAGTTATTTATCTCTGAGTCCCCATTTTAGCATCTGTAAGATGAAGATAATTTTGTTAGGAAAAATTGAGATAATTTAATGTAAAAGTTCTTAGGAAGTTGTTTAAGAAATATCCCAAGGTGTAAAATATCTTTTCAAAAGAATATATGTTTATGGTGTTAGATATAAAGTGAGTTTGAAAATGTAAGTTCCATTTTTGTTCAGACCTCAGTAATCCCAACCCTATTGAATTACTTGTAGAATTATCACAATTCCTAAATTATTCAAAACCCAAGTTCTCTAAGCATCATGTGTAGACTAAGTAAAATGTACATAAATGTTATTCACTTAAAGGGTTACTTAATTTATAGAAGTTTTTTGTCATGTATTTTCCTAAATAATAAAAGAATATGTGTCCCATACTGTTTTGTAAATTCTTTATAATCATGCAAGTAGACTTTATACTTGAGGAAATTAGAAATAATAGCCGTTGTAAAATTATCTTCACTCATATAAATTGTTAGTCTTCTACACACATGTGTAAACATCAGATAAAAAATTACTGAGGCAGTGTCATATAGTGTAAAACCACTAGTCTGGTGTCATTGAGGCCTGGGCTTAGGTTAATTCAACATATTTCTATTGAGGCACCTATTTTGGGCTAGGAACAGTGAAGAAGTACAACATTGTACACAATATTATAGTCACCCTGAAAGAGTCAGTTAAGCTGGATTCTGAAACATGGGTAAAATTTGGATAATCAGAGACTTTGGGGAAGGTTACATAAAGGCATAGAAATAGGCATAGCATAGGACAGGACCTGGTTTTTAGATGTTAAGAAATCCTTGTTGGCTGGAGTTAGAAATGGATAATGGTCAATAAGGCTGGAATAAAAGGGTGGAGTCAGCTCCTAGGGTGACTTGAAAACAAAATATAGGAGTTCGGACTGAATATCAGGCTGTGCTAAGCTGCTCAAGATTTGTGATCAATGATAGAATTGCAGCCATGGTTTCAGGAAGATACTAGTATTAGTTATATTACTAACTTTATTCTTTAAGGTCAGTCACATTGTCTTTGGGTCCTTCTGAAGATTAAAATTCTTTTTTTCTGTTCTAAGACTATTTGAATTCTATGATACAGATACAGGTTCGTTCTTTCTTTTATTTGAGAAAATCAGTAATGAGAAATTAATGCTTTAAAGAGATTAGTGGCTGCTCCTTTACTTCCTCTTACTTTGGTAAGAAGTTTACTTCTTTTAAACAGCAGATTCTTTTAAATGTTTTATAATATGGCTAAGTTTATTTGACAAGATTCTGTTTATGTCCATCCTTGATGGTATTAAATGTTTTTGAGTGAAAACTATATAAATCTATTTCTTGCCATTTCAGATTCACAGTACAAATTGGAAAGGAAGTTATAGATCTCCTGAGGTTTTCTCCTAGCTCTAAAAGTCTGTAATTCAGATATATTTTTTACACCTTATTTTGGTTTATTTAACTAGCCTATCAAATCAGTTTTTAAAAATCACTTTTAAATAAGTTTTAGCTAATGCCTCAAACTGTTTTTAGAAAGAGGTAAAGAGTTGTTACCAGGTAGTTTCTCCTTTCTAGATAGGGAATGATTACTGGTAATGATTTATTGACCTAATATGGTTCTTTGGGAATTTGGGAAGGGACTTAAAGGGATTTTTCTGTTCCAAAATCGGTTATCTTTATCAGTATATTTTCACTGCTGGAATTACCCAGAAGAATATTTGTAGTAGTTTTTTTGAAGAGGTTAACTTCAACAGTGATTCACTTGAGCTAATACTGTTTCTTTCATCTTTGAATAGTTGGAATAGATAATGGGAAAGAAGCAGTTGAAAGTGCGGCTGCATTTCTCTTCAAGACATTTCACTTGAAGGACTCTGTTGGTCACAAGGAGACAAAAGCTATCAAGCAGATGTTTGGTCCCTTTCCATCATCATCGGCCACTGCAGCTTGTAATGCTACTAATCGAATTACTTCTCGTTTCCGTCAAGACAATCTCACTGCTCTTATCCAGATGACAGAGGAAGAAAATAGTGATAGAGTTTTATTTGGTAAAAATTTAGCATTTTCATTTGACATGCATGATTTGGACCACTTTGATGAGTTGCCAATAAATGGTGAACCCCAGAAAACTATAAGCCTTGATTATAAGAAGTTTCTGAATGAACATTTTCAGGAGCATTCCACCCCAGAGCTCAAGCCTGTGGAAAAAACAAATGACTCCTTTTTGTGGTGTGAAGTTGAGAAGTACTTAAATGCAACTTTAAATGAAATGGCTGAAGCAACAAGAATAGAAGATCTTTGCTGTACTTTATATGATATGCTTGCTTCCGTTAAAAGTGGTGATGAACTTCAGAATGAGGTATAGTGGAAGTTATTGAAGTTTTAATATGAATTATCTTAATAGCCTTTTTAAACATGGATAGTTAACAAAGATAATTTAATATTGTGCTCCTGTAAAATAGGTAGCCAAATGGTTTATATAGTATGCATGTATATCTTTCCACTAAGTAGTTGGAGGAGGACTGTGAGTGTAATGAATAACAGAAGACTGAGGGCAACAGTTAAGATGTCCACATGTCTTGGTTATTGGGACAGTCCTAGTTAAATCTGCTGTTACATTTTAATAATCAATAGTCAATAATCTTCAAAAAGTGTATAGGTTTAAATGCTGAATCATGATTACTGTACTAGTAAGTGTTAATGTTTGTATAGTGCTTTATATTTCTAAGAGTTCTTTGATGAAAATAAATTTCAAAGTATTAGAAATTTTACCTATATATTGAGTGACTTACTGATTTAGAAAAATATTTTTCACTAGTTTCCATGTTTGAAAGAATAAACTTTGAAAAACAGACTGATCTAGAAATAACTGGACTAATTTATATTACTTAGTAAAAAAAGTATAAGTTTTTTATATCACATAAAGGAAAACATAATTTTAATTCCTTTCTATGCCACGATTTAGTTACGTTATTCAAAATGATGAATTACTCTTACAGTTACATGAAAAGTTCATCTTAAAGTGTTTAGTTTTGCTCTCAGTACTGGCATTATATTCCTTTCCTGTTATAAATTTAATATAATGTCAACCTAATCTTAATACTGGATAAGTTAGATGAGTAACATATTTAATGAAGGATTAAGAGAAGTGGTATACTGTTGCAGAGTGGGTAGAGGCTTTGAAATCAGACAGTCCTTCCTTTCCCTTTTATTGGTGGTAAGACTTTAGGTAATTGAATTTCCAGAGGCTGTTTTCTTGTTGGACTGCCTCACAGGGCTATGAATGCAAAGATAATAGAATCGTTATAAGCCTTAAAAGATCTATCTATATGTGAAATGGTAAGTAGCATTTAGTAAATACTCATTACATGGTAATGTAGCTGTGAATATTATTTGTTATTGTTACTATTTTAAATCACATCAAGTGTCAGAAATACAGATAAAAAATACTAGTTTTTTTTTTTCAGAGAAAAATTAATTTAGGGAATTAACTAAACAGATATTAGAGGCCTGACCCCATGGTAATGATAGGTATTATGCTGATAAACTTCAGTTTGGAAATAAGTTACCGTATTGTTAATTCTGTGATCAGTCTCATTTATCTTAACTTTTTTGCAGTTTAATTTATATCAAGATATGTTCCACATTTGTAAATGGTTTTGCTCTAACATTCTGAAAATAATAGTATTGTTTTAAAAATTGGGATTTATAAAGAAAATTCTACTGATACTTGTTTATCCTAACTGAATACATAGCAGTTGTCTTATTATGATGATAGTAAACTGAAATTTACAAACATATAACTAATGGAAATTTTATTTTCTGAGTTAGCCATAAAACTTTTCTTTTCACTTCTGAATATCTGCAGTGAAATTTGTATTTCTTATTTCCTTGCCACAATTTTTAAGTAGTAACTGAATTTGATTGTTGGAGGGAGAATGTTTTTTAGTTCTCAAGATTTTTTTCATAATCTACCTTAGTACAAGGTCAAGCTTAATTCACGCGTCCATCCATTCATCGTACGTGTATTGTATGTGTTTATTATGTATGAGGTACAGTGCTAGTTACTGGACATAGAAGGATGAATAAGATAGCAACCTTACTTTCAGGGAATTCATTGTTCAGTAAGAGGAGACATAACATTAAGTAAGTGTACTCAAATAGCATAGGTATTATGTTACTACATAGACAGCACAGGTGTTAGGGGCATTGACCCCATGCACAGGCAAAAGTCCACTATAACTTTTGACTCCCCCCAGAACTTAACTGCTAATAGCCTACTGTTGACTGGAAGCCTTATTGATAATGTAGTCGATTAACATATATTTTGTATGCTAGAGAAAGGAAAATGCTAAGAAAATCATAAGGAAGAGAAAATACATTTACAGTCATGTACTGTATTTATTGAGAAAAAACCTATATATAAGCGGACCCACACAGTTCAAACCTGTGTTGTTCACAGGTCAACTGTATATAGAAAGAAAATGGGGGTGTAAAAGAACCAGTCATAGATTGTGTGGAGGGGTTACTATGGTAGGAAAAGTATTCATAGAGGAGGTTAATCTTGATCCATGTCTTAAAATATGACTATATTTAACTTCTTCAAGTGGACCAGAAAGGTAGGGAACCTATTTTAAATGTGAACAAGAATGCAGTGTGTTTAAATAGCTGTAATCTGTACAGTGAGGGTGCAGGTTGTAAAAGGCATGTGGTTGAGAGACAAGGGTGGGCAGACAGGTAAGGGCCAAATAAAGTAAGGCTTTGAAATACACCTTGTTAAGGTGTATTGGAAGCCACTCTAAAACCTATAGATACACCCTATATGGTCTGGTTCAGTGATTTTTCAGCCAGTGTTTAATGGACAGTCTCTTTACAGACAGTCTCTTTAACAGAGTCTCTTTAATGGACATGTCACTTTAACATGTAAGTGAATATTTCACATTCTACCAGTGGCTTGAGTAATGGAGTTTTAAATGATTCATTTAGTGTTTTGGTTTTTCTAACTGTGAATAAAAATAAACAATTATTATGATAGTTTTTTTTTAATTTTACAGTATATGTTATTTATACTTTATATATTCGATCCTTTCTGTGCAATTGTAGTTTGTTACAGCAAATTTTCCTTATAATTTTGAAGTAATGCTTCAATAGAAAAATGTTTTATTACAGTCACTCTTGACCACTGTTATTTTCACTTTAAGGTGTGCTATACCTTATGTGTTGTCTTTTGACTTTTAAATTCTTCACTTTGAAGCCTGGAAAGGGTGTAATTAAAAGAGTAATCAGTATGTGTGATAGCATGATTAATTTCCATTTCTTTTTGAGGTTTTAATTGACTCCGGAATAGTAATATTTAAATAAACACGCTGTGTGCTGTTGCTCTAGAAATTTAGCTGAATCATAGGAATATATTTTTACACATAATGTAAGAGGAGTATGTTAAAAGCTATGTCTATGCTGAAGGCATTTTTCTTCCTCAACATAGGATTTCCCAATTCCAACTTTAGTTTATTGACCTAATGACTGATGATAAAGCTGTTTTTAAGGACTGGCTATTTAAAGGTTTTTTTTACCCCCAAAGACTTTTATGTTATTGTTGAACTAGTGTTGGAAGCATGAGAATAAAAAGTGTATGTATATGATGACATTTACCACAAAGGTGGTGCGAGAGAAAGGTTCTAGTCTGAAATGTGTGGAGAGAAGTAATCCTAATGACAATAGTAATAACAGTAATGGCAATTTTTGAGGTCTACTGTTTGACATAAGCATTATGTTAAGTGTTGTATGTATGTGTGTCACCTCCTTTAATCTTTTTTTTTATTTTATTATGTTAATCACCATACACTACATCATTAGTTTTTGATGTAGTGTTCCATGATTCATTGTTTGCATATAACACCCAGTGCTCCATGCAGAATGTGCCCTCTTTAATACCCATCACCAGGCTGACCCATCCCCCACCCCCCTCCCCTCTAGAACTCTCAGTTTGTTTCTCAGAGTCCATAGTCTCTCATGGTTCGTCTCCCCCTCCGATTTCCCCCCTTCACATTTCCCGTCCTACTATCTTCTTCTTTTTTTTTTTTTTTAACATATAATGTATTATTTGTTTCAGAGGTACAGGTCTGTGATTCAACAGTCTTACACAATTCACAGTGCTCACCATAGCACATACCCTCCCCAGTGTCTATCACCCAGCCACCCCATCCCTCCCACCCCCCCACCACTCAAGCAACCCTGTTTGTTTCCTGAGATTAAGAATTCCTCATATCAGTGAGATCATATGATACATGTCTTTCTCTGATTGACTCCTTTAATCTTTAACAGCAATGCTTTGAGGTAAGCAGTGCTGGATTTAAACCTGTTAGAAACTCCTAAGCACTGGAAAGGTTACATTCTGAGACACTTCACCTCCCCTCCCGTAAGTTATTAACAAAAAAAAAAAATCATGCTAAAGCAAATATAAGAAATTCTAATAAAATTTCATTTGTACCATTGTAGTTAAGTTGAAGTATTTTTCAAACATCACATTCTTTAAAAGCATTTTTCTCATTTTTTGGTACCTCTGCTTTGCTGGTACTTATTTAAGGAGATAATCTGTTGGCCTTATGGATTATTGCTTACTAGGAGGTAGCTAGCTGTTTTATAGAAATGTTGGGAAATTTCCCCAAGGTTACAGAATAAGTAGTGAATCCAGGATTTAAATTCAGAATTCTGACTCCACTGTGGTGTGTTTTCTTTGCCAAAAAGTAAATCTGTACATTTTGCTGTATTTGGTGCTTTGAAACATAAAACATTTTAAATATACTGAGGAATCTTTGGCATTTACTCTAATTCATAATTTCATTAGAAACAATGTTTTGCCCTTTTAGAGAGTTCCAAATACGGAATTGGCTGAAATAAGAGAAAGGATGAAACCTTATTAAGAATGAATTTCAGTATTTCTGCAGAGAATTAGTTACATTTGAAGTATTTATATGTTTTAGTGGCTGTTGAACTAATACAACAGCCCACTTCTTAGGTTTCTCAGTACCATTGTCTTTACCTGCCCTACCTTGCACCTCTAAGGGCTTTTCTTCTTTTAACCTCTCACTCCTAGTCATCTTTCTGTTAAAGCTACAGTCATGATTAAGCCTTAGAATTTGATTGGGCTAGAGATTCTTTAAGGTTCTTTATGCTCTTGAGGTTTATTTATTTTAAAAAAATATTTATTAACGTTAGAGCATTTTAGCCATCGGAAACAAGTAAGATTTGAACATTCCATGTTATTTTCTTAATCGGGACCTGTCCTGATTAGTACAGACATCTTCCTGTTGCTGATGTTCCATAACCAGAATTGTAGCAGTCGGTTTAGTCCTACTGGCATCATACAATGAACTTTGAACACAGACTTTCCCCCTAGAAAGTAGCAGTATTAGTAACAGCAAATCTACTATGTTTTCAGTGCCTGTTATGTGTGGACCTGTACCAGGCTGTCTCCCTTGACATAACCAGTTTCTTGATAGTCCTGCATGGTAGGGATAAAATCCTCTGTAAAAAGATACAAAACAAAACTGAGGCCCATGTGTTTCCTAAAGTGATAAAAGCAAGACTGGTAGAAATTCTGGGACTTTTTTCTGAGCCTAGGCCTACTGTTCTACCCAGTAGGCCATTAGATTCTTTGAAGAGAAGGGCACTGACTAACAAGACTATCTGAAGGAGTTTCTTTTCTTACAAAGCCGGGTCAAATTCTTTCTGTTTCCTTACCTGTGGTTTACCATGGGCAAACTACTAAGCCTTTATAAACATCAGCTCCCTATTTGTAAAATATCTGCTTAGGAATTTTGCTGTGGGGAATTGTGAGATAATATATATGAAGTACTTAGCATAATGTTTCACAGACTGTAGGCTTTCAAATGTTAGTTTCTTGCCTTCCATATTAATGAGCATCATATATTTACACATATTAAAGTTTTATTAGAGTGTATACACTATAGATGAGTATATAAAATTTTATCTATGCCTTATATATAGATGGTTCAAGTAATAAAATGATGCTTAAAGGCTAGGTCTTAATTCAGAGAATTATTATTTTTACTACTTTTTTTTTTCTATTTCGCTTTTTTAAGTGTCACTAATCCTAAAGAAAATCTTTTGAATTTAATTTTTGACGTGAGTTCTGATTTTAATAGTCTTTGTTAAAATATAAAAGATGTTAATAGAAAAACACTTGAGAATATTGGAGATCTATTGAAGATGTATTGGAGTGTACATATCTCTTGGTACTCTTTCAATATTAAATGCTATTTGCAGAGTTATTAATACTGATGTAAATATTGATAGAGTTATTGTGTAATCAGTTCTTAGGAAAAGTGAATTTTGAGTTGTATTGATATGATCATAGTTTGCTTTTGTGCATATGGGGCTTATTCTTTATAGCATTTGTGATTTGACATTTGCTGTTAGCTTTATCTCTTGACTCTTTGCAGATGGTGTTACTTGACTCATTCAAGTTAACTTCTGAATTTAACCCTGTTCCAGACATGTGCCTGATCCTAAGAAGTAGTTGGTTAGATTGTCTTCTGAGGGAAGACTGTATTTTTTTTATTACTTATTTGCGTTATAAATGATTCAACATTCTTTAAATTTTGATGTAGAATGATTAGCATGGTTTAATATGGTGGTTCTTGAACATTTTGTTCTCAAAACTCCTTTACACTCTTAAGAATTACTGAGGACCTCCTAGAACTTTTCTTTATGTTGTTTATCAATATGTTCTATTGATATTGTATTAGAAATTAAAACAAAAAAAATTAATACATTAAATTATTTAATAAGTATTTTAAAATAATATACCTAATTTGTTATATTAACATAAGGAACATTTTTATTAAAAATAACTTTTCTAAAATAAAAAATATAGTTTGAAGAATGGCAGTGTATTACATTTTTTCAAATTATTTCAACATCTAACTTAATAGAAGACAACTAGATTCCCATATGTGCTTCCACATTTAGTCGGTTCTGATAATCATACATTATGTAGCCTCTGCAAAACTCAACTCACTTTATACTCATGGGAGGATGTGAATGAACGAGGCAAATAATATTTTAATAAAATAAAATATACTAATATTAAATTTCTTATATTAAATAATGTTATTTAGTTTTAATAATAATTTTGACCTCATGGACCTCTTAAAAGGCTCTTAGACATTTCAGACCACACTTTGAAAACCACTGATTTAATGTGTATACTACAGTCTGACGAGGATATAGTGATGGTTTTAGTATCTAAAATAGGGTATTTATTATTGTGCAGAATGATACCGTTAGTGCTTTATGAAAAGATTTTTCATCTATTTGATGTTGTACATTCTTTTTGGTAGATTTAGCACTGATGAACAATACAAAGACACTGACATCAGCCAGGCTTGGATTAAAATAGTGTCCCTTCAGCTTTGAGGGCCAAATATGTGTTGCTTTTTCTATAGTCTTTCCACCAGTGATCAGAAGAGCCTTTCCTCCAATCAAATCTGAATGGAGAGCTGCCACTGGGTAAAATTACATTTTTAAGACGTAGAGAATCTTTAGAGTCATAGAATTTCTCCACCCAATCTAGTATTTGTGGGTCTAGCATTCTGTCAAAATGATGGTGCCCATATAATGAGGTCTAATGAAGTGTTTTTTCGTTTTTTTTCCAAAAGGCATCCCATTCCTTTCTTGAGTAGTTCTCTTATAACTTACTTGTTTTGTTGAACTGGTACTATTTCCATTTAGTCCTGTATTTCTGCAGTGAGGCAACAAAGTTGTAGGCATCTACCCTTTTACATGAGGATTTTTTTTTTTTTTTTTTTTTTTTTTAGATTTTATCTATTTATTTGACAGAGAGAGACATAGCGAGAGAGGGAACACAAGCAGGGGGAGTGGGAGAGGGAGAAGCAGGCTCCCCGCTGAGCAGGGAGCCAGATGCGGGGCTCGATCCCAGGACCCTGGGATCATGACCTGAGCCGAAGGCAGACGCCCAACAACTGAGCCACCCAGGTGCCCCTACATGAGGATGTTTTAGACATGGTGGTAGTTACATTTTCTCTCCCTTACCCTTTTTTTCTTTTAAGTGTAAAACTCTCAGTTTTCTTCTATGTTGCCATTAATCCATTGTCAACACAATTTGGATACAGTGGTTCAGTGCTCCATAGATCTACCAATATTGACATGTAGAATGCTTTCATCATCTTGTCTTCAAGGATATTAAAAAGTGAGTTACTTTGCCGGTTTAAGAACAATTAACCCAATAATCTCATAGGAAAATTAATTAAGACTATTTTTCATGGCTTCATTTAGTGAATCCTGTTCTTTTTTGTTGTTGTTACATTGCTATGTGTTAATTTTAAGCTTATATTTAAGTATTTTTCACAATCCATCATTTTTATCTCTTCTGTTTTCTTTTTTTAAATTGGAGAATTTTGCCTTTCTCTGGCACTTTTTTTTTTCATTATTTCTCAGAGATAGCAGTGATTATGTTTAAAATCCTTGCCTGTTTAAAAGAGAGAAAATGGTATCTTACTGTTTAATTGCATTTTTTATTACAACTGAGGTTTAAGTTTTTTTTTTCATATATCTGTAGGCCACTTACAGTTTTCTTGTGAGAATTGCCAATTTTTCATTTGATCAAATTACTTTTTTATTTACAAGAAAATTTATAATGAGATTAAAAAATTTTTGCAGATGTTCTAAGTATTCAAGTAGGCAGATCTAGTCATCTTTTTACATAGGAGTCTTCCTTTGGTGTTAGATTGCTTAGAAAGGCAGTCCTCAAGACATGATTGAATCTACCATGTTTTTTGAACTTTGTTCATTTTTAGTCTCACTGGTTTTAAGTAGAATGTTATTTGGATCAGATGTCTCTTTTCTCTGTATTTCATTAATGGACACATACCTGAATATGTCCATAGTGCATACTCTAAAGTGATAGAGCCATATTTCTCAAGGTTCTTGTCACTTCCACATTGTTTACCATTTTAGGTTGTTCATTCCTATGTTTACTCTATAAGCAATGAACTTTTCATGAGGAAAGATGAATCATTTGTTCTACTTTTAGCTGAATGTGAAAGTTAGGAAAGGTCAAAATAGGTGAAATATTTCACCTGTTATAATGGGTCTCTTAAGTTTTATAATCTATATTGGGAAAGCATTAGCTATATTTTATATTTATCTTGGTTGTGTGTTGCTTTTGTTCCTCTTTTTATGGGTCCAATTATTAAAATGATGGGTTGAAAAGGACATGATAAAATAAACATAAATTTATGTACTTGTAACCAGGAATACTATTAATTCTAGATAGGAAAATCTGGTTTAGCAGCTACATTTGTTTAAAAAAAATTTTTTTTTAAACCAGTCACTATTTCCTGCTTTATTTTTTGGCCACATTTAGGTTTTAAGCATGTTTTACTCTATAAGAAAACACTGATGTCATACTTGATAAAATCCTTTTTTTTTTTTAAGATTTATTTAATTGAGAGAGAGAGCTTGCAAGTGTGGGAGAAGGAGAGGCAGAGAAGCAGACTCCCCATTGAACACGGAGCCTGACACCAGGGATGGGGGTGTGGGGCTCAATCTCACAACCCTGAGATCATGACCTGAGCCAAAATCAAGAATCAGACACTCACCCGATTCACCCAGGCACCCCAAAATCCATTTGTTGTAGTTAAAAAACCTGTTGTAGGTAAATGAGTGTCTGTCTGTTGGGCAAAACTCCATCTCCACCTGTTAATAACCTATAGTTTAACTTAAACTCACAATGAAGACTTGAACACTTGCTGTTACTAATCTGTGGCAGTAATGGATTTCAAACCATTTTGCTCTTCATTGGAATGGTTACTCAAAGAGTAAGACGTTTTGCCAAATTTCATACTTTTTCTCTTATTTTTCTGTTTGGCACTGTTTACTCATTCATTCATTCATTCATTGTCTACTGTGTGTCAAATATTAAGGTTTTCAGAGACAAAAAGGAAATCTAACAAAGTTTTAACCAACCAACTCTCATTACCTTGTTTCTTTGGTCTCCTCTTAGAATTTCCATATATATATATATATATATATATATATATATATATATATATATACACATACACACAAGGGGAATGGGCAAGAAAATTGTGTTTGATATAATGAATAATATTATGACTAATTTGGGAGAGCACATGCATTTTATATACCGAGAGATACCTATATTTTATTAGTAAAATAAAGGATATATTAGAGATACCTATATTTTATTAGTAAAATAAAGAATAAATTTCTTATTTTAATATTTGAGATTAATAAAAACATTTCAGGTGTTTCAATTGTCAATGTGTAAACAAATGACTATTAGATTTAGAAATTGCTCTGAGCATTCATTTAAATACTTAATACATTAATTGTGTTCAGCTTTATATATACTGCACACATATTCATACACATATATATAATGGCTATAAATTTGTTTATTCTAAGGCAATTAAAATCGGCGTATTTTCTAAGAATCAAGCTATCAATTTTCCATGAAAATGTAAAGCAAGCTTTTAAATATACAGTGGTACCTAGCTATAACCTTATTTATACACATCTAATTAATTATAGCATGTGAAGAATGAATAGGTTCACATTCCAAGTAGTTTTAATTAAGTTGTAAGTGACCTTGGTTTTAGCTTTGTGTTAGATTAAGTATCTGTAAATAATGAACATTAGTTATCCTGAAAATATAATTTATCTAATTTTCTGCAGTGCAACAATTTGCATAACACATTTTTCTTGAGAGAAAAATAAATTCTAAATAAATGCTGTCCTAATTTTCATGGTCATTTTCTTACGTGTTTAAGACTTTATTTTGGAATGTATGAATATTTAATAATCTTTTATGCCACGAACCAAACTAAGAATAATTTACAATGTTATTAATATACTGTGCTTTATGTAATTATTCCAATACTCAGTTCCACATGGACTGTTAATTCAAAACTATTTTCCTCTACTTAGCTTTTAACATTTTTTATCATACTTCGTTATTCTTAGTTTTCAATATGCATATCTATTTCATTTGACATGCAAATCTAAAATAACTTACTATCTCAAAAGAAGACATTCTCTAAATTGAATATTGCTTTTCTTTAGATATTATGTTTACTATATAATATATAATGTATGCTGTTTAGTACACACAGTAGAGGTGTAAATACAACTTTAATTTTTTTTTTTTTTTAAAGATTTTTATTTATTTATTTGACAGAGAGAGAGATAGCTAGAGCAGGAACACAAGCAGGGGGAGTGGGAGAGGGAGAAGCAGGCTTCCCGCTGAGCAGGGAGCCCGATGCGGGCCTCGATCCCAGGACCCCGGGATCATGACCTGAGCCGAAGGCAGACGCTTAACGACTGAGCCACCCAGGCGCCCCATACAACTTTAATTTTTAAAATGCGTATCTCTGTATAATTAAAAAAGAAAATACATTGATTTGCTTTAATTCATGAGAATCTGAATGCCTCCTTTTTTCTTGGGGCTTTATTGGTTGGGTAATGGTGCATTATATGGTTTTTCGATCCTCCTGGTATGCTCAGAATCCCAGCCCGACTAGAGGATTTATAAATTATCCTGTTTTAATACCTAAGGTTATTACAACTTCATAAAATAAACTTCTGGAGCTTTCTTTCTTTTCCTGTTTTCAAAAAAGTTTCTATAAGAAAATGATTATGTCTTTCATGAAAGTTTGATACAAGGTTGCTTCTAAAACTGTCTGGCCTGGTGTCTTTTTGGAGGGCAGACTTTAATTACCAATTCAAATTTTACAGTAGTTGTTGACTTATTCAGATTTTTTATTAGTTAAATCAAGTTTGAAAATTATATTTTTAATGAAATTAGCCATTTCATCTGAGTACTCAAGCTTTCTGCTCTAAAAGTATTTATAATATCCTCTTATTTAAAAAAAATGTTAACAGTAGTTTTTAGTTGGATTGCTCCTTTTTATCTGCCTTTTCTCTATTTTCTCTTTATTGATAGAGGAGTGTTTGTTTTATTTTCAGAGAACCACTTTTGGTTTTGTTGCTCTTCTGTTTATTTTTCCCCCCACATATGCTTTGGCTTATATTAATATAGCATGTATTAGTTTTAAATAATAACACATGCGGCAGTTTTCTAACCTTTAGATACATAAGGTCTAGTTACACCCAGTTATAACATATTTGTTTCACAGTGGAGATGGGTTTCTTTAAAAATTTTAATGTGTATACAACTACTTGTTTTCTTATGCTATCAACAATAATCATGATAACATTTGAAATACTCTAAAAATGTAAGGTGACCTCAAGGACATTTTACTGTATTTGAGAAATAAAAGATCCCAATGAAAATTCCAAGAGATGTGTATTTCATAACCTGATAGAAATGCTGATAGAAAATGACTTCATATTGATCTTTTCATTACTTACTCATTTTCTTCCCAAAGATTTATTAAGCATCTTTTATATATAAGACATTTTATAAGGTAGTTTTCGTTTAAACCACAAGTTGGATAATCATTCAACTTTGCAAATATTTATCAACATTAAGAGAATAGTCACTTAGATTAATAATAGGGTTATAATTCTTTTTTTCTTGAATCATAACATCTTTTTTAAAAAATTTAATGGACTTTTTAAAGACCAGTTTTAGGTTTACAGAAAAATTGAACAAAAAAAATAGAACATCCCGATACACCCTCTTTTGTTTTGTAAATTGTTTTAATGGAAGCAACTGCTCTGTTTATCTCTTTGATAGTATTATTTATTTTAAAGTCTTTGTCACCTTGTTCCATATTACCTTCTGGAGTGACTTAAGTTCCATTGTTGATTTTGTTAACTATCATTTTTAGGATGAGATTTCTTCGTATGTGGGGCACCTGGGTGACTCAGTGGGTTAAGCATCTGCCTTTGGCTCAGGTCATGATCTCCATGTCCTGGGATGGAACCATGCATTGGGCTTCCTGCTCAGTGGGGAGTCTGCTTCTCTCTCTCTTTCTTCCTCTGCCCCTCCCCATCACTCGTTCTCTCTCTCAAATAAAATCTTAAAAAAAAAAAAAGATTTCTTCATATGTTTGGAATTTTAATTCTAATGCAGATGTTAATTTGTAACTTCTCCCCTCTGCATCTCCCCTACGCCCTGTATTAGGTTCTTGTAGTAGTTGTGGCCCCAAGTGTCATTTTTGTAGTAGTTCTTTTCAACCCCTCTCATGAACAGCACAGCCCTATTTATTCCCTTGCCCTGGCTTCAGCTAAGCCTTGCTCCCACATTGCATGGGACATTTCTCATTGAGGTGAGAGGCTTCCAGGGAGCCAAACCCATGACCATGCTGTCCAGAACTGGAGCCTAGCTTGTCACTTCATCTCTACCCAGTGCTCTGCCTTTTTTGCTCAGTGTTTGGTCCAGGGAGATATTTTTATTGTTTTTAGGTTTTGAAGTGTGTCTTTTAGGTTTTCTCTTTTTTTGTTCTACCAGAAGAGAGATTTGAAAGCATGAATTTTCTGTCACCATTTCTTCTTCATCTTAATTGCTAATACTTGTTCTTTCAGAAGGCATTCTTCTTCCTATCTTAAGCATAAAGGGGAAGGGATTTTTTTCAAGATAATTTTAAGAAGTTTAATAGTAAAATCTGTTTTAGTGTTTGTATTTTTTTAAAGGAGAAATGACTTGTTATTCTTATAGGATCATCATATTTTTTATTGTGGCAAACTAAGGGTTTAGCTACTTATGAATATTAAATAAAAATTGAAAATAGTAGAGTAACTAATTTCAATATATAGAAGGTACATGCCAATTGTATTGTCACAATCAGTGACCTTTACTCAACTATTATTTCTATTTAGAGTTAAAATTGAAATCTTGAGTTTGCTCACAGTAATAGAAAATTAATCATGATGGTTATGTTGATTTAATAAGAATAACAACTATATGTATATAAATATTTTGATGATTCTGGAAAAAAAAGCCAAAGCCAGGAACTTGTTGCTTATATTATTATTAAGCCTTATTTATATTTCCTTTATTTTGGTACTTTTAGCCCTGTCTCTAGTTTTATATGAGTACTGATTCTCATAGCTTTGTTGTTTTTGCATTTTTTTTTTTAAAGATTTTATTTATTTATTTGAGAGAGAGAATGAGATAGAGCATGAGAGGGGGGAGGGTCAGAGGGAGAAGCAGACTCCCTGCTGAACAGGGAGCCCGATGCGGGACTCGATCCCGGGACTCCAGGATCATGACCTGAGCCGAAGGCAGTCGCTTAACCAACTGAGCCACCCAGGCGCCCTGTTTTTGCATTTTATATATCAATTGATACCTAGAAAAAGTGATGTGTGATAATATTGTTCTTGGGGTTTGAACTTCTGTGTAGAGAATTTAGTGCCTTGCAAATCCCCCAAATAGAAAGGACCCCTAATAAATGCTATGATTTTTATTGTCTGTACCAATAAAGAAAGGGACTAAACATTGTTTGCATATTACCAGTCTATTTTAAATGTAATAAATAATTCTCCTACAAATATTAAATGTGTATATGAGCAATCACAGGTATTGTTTTCTACAAAAAAATATTCCTTTTTTTTTTTTTGATACACAAAGAAATAAGCTTATGTCACCCACTTGCTCCATTTTATAAATCTGGCTATTTAGATGCTCAAACACATTTTTAATTCCTGTGTGTAAGCTGCTGTTCTTTTTCTTAACTAGTTAAAAATGCCATGTCTCTTCTACTTAGAAAGACTATAATGGACACCCTGCACTTTACTGCTTCTCCTTCCTTCTTAACTAGGTGTAGTTAGATATTAGGATAAGGAGTTTGCTTATGAATCCATATGATTAAATTGTTAAAGCATTTATTGCTGCTATGAAATAATAATTATTAAAAATTACTACCATAATCTTTCAGTGGTAAGATTTTTTAGAAAATAGTCTGTGTCATCATGATTCCCATGTGGTCAAATTGTGTTTGATTAAAAAAAGATTTTTCTCTTGAAAATACGATTTGATAGAAGAAATAATTTGTCTTATCACTGGTTCTCATTTTCTTAGTTATCAGCTAATTTGCCTACATGATAAGGGATTTTATTTGTATAATTTCTGGTGCTCATTCCAAATATGGTAAATAAACCTATTTTACTTATTAGTTAAGTGAGTGGTGCTTTGTGTCTTTAGCAGACAAAAAGTAAAAAAAAAAATAGATAAATCAGAATCTGGTTTGTATTATTTAAAAATAAGATAAAACATGTTTTGATTAAGTGTTATATGTTTATTATAGAAAATTTGAAAAAGATAAAAAATAGGAAAAATGAAAAGTGTACAATTTAATGAAATAAAAAATAAAGATATACTTGTCAAAACGTGGAAAGGAATGGATAAATAAACTGTGGTATAACCATATAATGGGAAATTATTTAGTGATAAAAGGAAATGAGCCATCCATCAAGCTGTGAAAAAATGTGGAAAAAATGAATATTGCCAAGTGAAAGAAGTCATTCTGAAAAGGCTACATATTGTATGATTGTAACTATAGGACATGCTGGAAAAAGTGAAAATCTGAAGAAGATAGTCCAAAGATCAGTAGTTGCCAGGGGTTGGGAAGGGAGGAAGGGATGAAGTGGGGGAGCACAGGACAGTGAATTTATTCTGTGTGATACTATTAATGGTAGAAACATATCATTGTAGTCATTATGGATTTATCAAAACTTACAGAATGTGCAACACAAAAAATAAACTAATGTAAAACTATGGACTTAAAAAAAATTTAACTTGGTGGTCAGTATGATACAACTAGACAAATAAATTATGCTATGTAAATATATTCTATCTAGCTCTCAGCAGACCCTTTTACAGTAGAATCAAAATATCTTTTAGGCCAATGATTGCAGTGATTGAAATACTCTGTTTGCTCTCCAACATAATAGCCACTAGCCACTTGTGGCTGTTGATCTCTTGCAGTGTGGCTAATATGACTGACACACTATATTTTAAATTTATAATTATTTAAAGTATAAGTAGGTCATGTGGCTAGTGGCTACAATATTAGGGAAGTATCTAAATTAAATAAGAGAGAACTATCAGTGATTAATGCAGTTAGGTGGCATTAATAGTTTATTGAAAAACTTTACCCTGAATATTAGTTCAGTGACAATTTGGGGTCAGTTCTTTCTTTCTTTTTTCTTTATTCTTTTCTTATTCCCTATTATTTTTATTTTTGCCCTGTCCTCAGTACTTTATTATTTTTTTTAAGATTTTATTTATTTATTTGTCAGAGACAGAGCACAAGTAGGGGGAGCGGCAGGCAGAGGGAGAAGCAGACTCCCCGCTGAGCAAGGAGCCCGCCCAATGCAATGCAGGACTCCATCCCAGGACCCTGGGATCCTGACCGAGCCGAAGGCAGATGCTTAACTGACTCAGCCACCCAGGAGTCCCTGTCCTCGGTATTTTAATCAATAATTTACATACAGGCATGGTTATTGAACTTGGATTCAGGACAGATTCAACATTGATAGTGTTTACTGATATGACAGATGCCTAAATCTGGATTTAGAAGGCTCTCAAAAGACTAAAAAGAAGAAACAGGAAGAAAGTGAACTTTATAAGCAATCTATTTGAATTCTCGGCTTACAAATTGTAAAAAATACAGGATGTGGGAATCTTGGACTACTAGGAAAACATGTGGAAAAAAACTAAAACCAAAATGCTTTTACTTGGCTGCACATTCAATTTGAACCAACAGTGTGATGTTGTTACCAACTTAGGCTGTGTTCAGAAAAGTTTAACATCTAGTTCAAAATTGTTGTACTCTCTGTGATCTGCCCTGATCAAATTGTATTTGAAATATTATGTTCAGTTTTGGTTTATGATGCTTTTTTTTTAAAGGCTCAGTAAAAGGTGTATTTGTAAAGGAACTTGGATGAAGAATTATCTAGAAACCAGATTATATGAGGAATTGATTTATGTTTACCTGGGAAAGAAAGGACTTGTGTGTGAAGTGTGACTAGTACTTGGCTTTATCTTCAGATATTTGAAGGGCTGTCTTGTAGAAATGTTACTAAGATCGTTCTCTGTATCCCAGAGAGCACAGCCAGAATGACAGATGAAAGCTATAGTGAGGCTGATTGGGCTTGATATAAAGAAAGATTTTTTTTTTTTTTTGACTGTTAGTGGCATGAATTACCTTAGCTAGCAGTGGCATGAATTACCATTTAAGATAGTTCGCTGCTGGCAGATGTATGCTGGATGTGCATCAGGCAGGAAAAACAATTGTCAGTAACAGCAGTAAGTACTTATTGAGCACTTAGTGCCAGACACTGTGCTAATTTCTTTTAACAAATGAGAAAGCTGAGGCTCAGGCAGCTTATGAAATTTGCCCATTGTCCTATAGCTAGAAATTGGCAGAAATGGTAACTAAAGTTAGTTCTTTCTGACTCTAAGCCCATGTTCTCAACTATCCTCTTAGTCTTCCCATGGCAGTAATTATTGCATTTATGAGAGCTTTGTTTAGCTGTCCTCTAAGGTCCCTTCCAAATTGAGGGTAGATGACCACATTGTAGTTTTTTGAAAAAGTTTATGTGAAAGATGACAATGAGGAAGAGTCATCTGGTTCTAGTATGTAGCAGAATGAAATGGAGACATACTGGTGTTTGGCACGAAGATTAAGGAAGCTATGATCTAACCAATGATTAGTTGAAACGTTGTTTCAAACTTAATGTTGCTATTTACATAGCACCAGGATATATTGTATATAATTTCAACATTGAACAGAGAATAATTTAACAGCAGAAATTAGAGTTAGAATGTGTGTGGGGCACCTGGGTGGTTCAGTCGGTTAAGTGTCTGCGTTCAGCTCTGGTCATGATCTCCAGGCCCTGGGATCGAGCCCCACATTGGGCTCCCAGCTCAGCAGGGAGTCTGCTTCTTCCTCTCCCTCTGCCTCTCCCCCTGCTTGTGCTTTCTCTAATGAATAAATAAAATCTTAAAAAAAGGAATATATGTATGCATATATTACAATCATGAGCACACTTTCTGGAAAAACATGCTAAAAGTAAATATGTATTTTTGTTAATATTTGCTGTGTTCATTTTATTTCCTAATAGTGGATTATTTGATATTTTTGTGGTATTTTCTTTTAATTATTTTCTATTATGATTGTTTCTAAGTGATAAAGATTGTTTTTAAGTGATAAATACATCAGTGTTGTGTATAATTAGCAAAGATTCACTAAATATTTCTTCTGATAGAGACAGTGAATATATGCTTTATATGTAAAGCACTTAATACCTTACCTGGGACACGAGTAGTATACAGGTGTTAGGTATTGTTATCATTATTATTGTATTACAAATTATTTTGTGTACTTTACTCCCTTGTTTGATTATGATTCGTTTATTTTAATACTAAACAGCTAAAGTTAATTGCTTATTATATGCAAGGCATTGTGTCAAATACACTTACTAAATATATTATTTTGTTCACATCACAGCCCTGTGAAGCCCTGCACTATTATTCCTGCTATACTAATGAGAAAATGGGAGGCTCAGAAGGATGTCTAAGGTCCCAAAACTCCTGAGCATTAGGCTTTTAAAGATTTGAGTCCTGGCTAACTTTCTCCTACGCTAAAATACTATGTTATACTAGCATTCATAAATTTGGTAAACTATTAAGTTTACTGACAAGGGATGATATGAAGAAATGATGGGTTTGCTGACTTAGAATGCACTTGTATACACAAAAAAGTTTTAAAAATATGAGTAGTGATGATATAAGTGGATTGTACATATTTTGTATTTCTTTAAATTCTATAAAACACCAGCAATTTTCAGAAACACCATTCATTTAATAACATTTTCAGAAAAAGTATCATATTAAATATAGGTAGTAATTATAAGATATAACTAGATTAGAAAACTGTTACTTTGAGATAAACTTTCGTAACAGAATGATATTTGAAAGCATTGGTCTCCAAACTTCTTTAATCATACTTTCTGATAACCATTTTTGATAATGCATTCCTGATATAAATGCAGTTATTTAATTTTAAATTATATACATATACTGTTATGCCTTATGTTGATCATAAAACATACATAGCAGTGGAAAATTAAAAAGGATGCTATTTTAAAAACAAGATTTAACTTTATTTTTTTTAACATTAAAAAATTATTTTATTTTAATTCCAGTGGAGTTAATATACAGCATTGTATTAGTTTCAGGTCAATCATTAAGACCTTTTTGTTGTTGTTTTTATTTATTTATTTATTTATTTAATTTTATTATGTTATGTTAGTCACCATCCAATACATCATTAGTTTTTGATGTGGTGATCCACGATCCATTGTTTTCGTATAACACCCAGTGCTCCATGCAGTACGTGCCCTCCTTAATACCCATCACCTGGCTAACCAATCCCCCCTCCCTCCTCCCCTCTAAAACCCTGTTTGTTTCTCAGAGTCCATAGTCTCTCATGGTTCTTCTCTCCCTCCAATTCCCCCGCCATCATTTTTCCCACCTTCTCCTAGTTTCCTCCATGCTATTCCTTATGTTCCACAAATAAGTGAAACCCTATGATAATTTACTTCTCTGCTTCACTTATTTCATTTAGCATATTCTCCTCCAGTTCCATCCATGTTGATGTAAAAGTTGGGTATTCATCCTTTCTGATGGCTGAGTCATATTCCATTATATATATGGACCACATGTTCTTTATCCATTCATCTGTTGAAGGGCATCTCAGCTCTTTCCACAGTTTGGCTATTGCGGACATTGCTGCTATGAACTTTGGGGTGCATATGGCCCTTCTTTTCACTACATCTGTGTCTTTGGGGTAAATACCCAGGAGTGCAATTGCTGGGTCATAGGGTAGCTCTATTTTTAAATTTTTGAGGAACCTCCACACTGTTTTCCAAAGTGGCTGTACCAACTTGCATTCCGACCAACAGTGTAAGAGGGTTCCCCTTTCTCCACAACCTCTCCAACATTTGTTGTTTCTTTCCCTGTCCATTTTTGCCATTCTAACTGGTGTAAGGTGGTATCTCAGTGTGGTTTTTATTTGGATTTCCCTGATGGCTAATGTTGATGAACATTTTTTCATGTTAGCCATTTGTACGTCTTCTTTAGAGAAGTGTCTTTTCATATCTTCTGCCCACTTTTTGACTTAATTATTTGTTCTTTGGGTGTTGAGTTTGAGAAGTTCTTTATAGATCTTGGATACCAGCCCTTTATCTGTAGTGTCATTTGCAAATATCCTCTCCCATTCAGTGGGTTGCCTCTTTGTTTTGTTGACTGTTTCCTTTGCTGTGCAGAAGCTTTTTATCTTGATGAAGTCCCAAAAGTACATTTTTGCTTTTGTTTCACTAGCTTTTGGAGATGTATCTTGAAAGAAGTTGCTGTGGGAGATATCAAAGAGGTTACTGCCTATGTTCTCCTCTAGGATTTTGATGGATTCCTGTCTCACATTGAGGTCTTTCATCCACTTTGAGTTTATCTTTGTGAATGGTGTTAGGGAATGGTCGAGTTTCATTCTTCTGCATGTGGCTGTCCAATATTCCCAGCACCATTTATTGAAGAGACTGTCTTTTTTCCATTGCATGTTTTCTCCTGCTTTGTCAAAGATTATTTGACCATAGAGTTGAGGGTCCATATCTGGGTCCTCTATTCTGTTCCATTGGTCTGTATGTCTGTTTTTGTGCCAGTACCATGCTGTCTTGGTGATCACTGCTTTGTAATAGAGCTTGAAAACAGGCCATGGTGACCCCAGCTTTGTTTTTCTTTTTCAACATTTCCTTGGTGATTCGGGGTCTTTTCTGATTCCATACAAATTTTAGGATTGTTTGTTCCAGCACTTTGAAAAATGTCATTGGAATTTGGATCGGGATGGCATTGAAGGTATAGATTGCTCTGGGTAGAATAGACATTTTAACAATGTTTATTCTTCCAATCCATGAGCATGGAATGTTTTTCCATCTTTTTTGTCTTCTTCAATTTCTTTCATGAGTGTTCCGTAGTTCCTAGAGTATAGATCCTTCACCTCTTTGGTTAGGTTTATTCCGAGGTACCTTATGGTTTTTGGTGCTATTGTAAATGGAATCGTTTCTCTAATTTCTCTTTCTACAGTTGCGTTGTTAGTGTATAAGAAAGCAACTGATTTCTGTGCATTGATTTTGTATCCTGCCACATTACTGAAGTGCTGGATGAGTTCTAGTAATTTGGGGGTGGAGTCTTTTGGGTTTTCCACATAAAGTATCATGTCGTCTGCGAAAAGAGAGAGTTTGACTTCTTCTTTGCCAATTTGAATACCTTTTATTTCTTTTTGTTGTCTGCTGTTGCTAGGACTTCTAGTACTATGTTGAACAACAGTGGTGAGAGTGGGCATCCTTGACGTGTTCCTGATCTTAAGGGAAAGGCTCTCAGCTTTTCCCCATTGAGGATGATATTTGCTGTGGGTTTTTCATAGATGGATTTTATCAACTTGAGGAATGTTCCCTCTATCCCTATACTCTGAAGAATTTTAATCAGGAAAGGCTGTTGTATTTTGTCAAATGCTTTTTCTGCATCAATTGAGAGGACCATATGGTTCTTCTCCCTCCTCTTATTAATGTGTTCTATCACATTGATTGATTTGCGAATGTTGAACCACCCTTGCATCCTGGGGATAAATCCCACTTGGTTGTGGTGGATGATCCTTTTAATGTATTGTTGGATCCTATTAGCTAGGATTTTGTTGAGGATTTTGGAATCCATATTCATCAGGGATATCGGTCTGAAATTCTCCTTTTTGATGGGGTCTTTGCCTGGATTGGGGATTAAGGTAATGCTGGCCTCATAGAATGAGTTTGGAAGTTTACCTTCTGTTTCTATTTTTTGAAACAGCTTCAGTAGAATAGGTATTATTTCTTCTTTGAATGTTTGGTAGAATTCCCCAGGGGTTCCATCAGGCCCTGGACTCTTGTTTTTTGGGAGGTTTTTGATCACTGCTTCAATCTCGTTACTGGTTATTGGCCTATTCAGGTTGTCCATTTCTTCCTGTTTCAGTCTTGGCAGCTTATAGGTTTCCAGGAAGGCCTCCATTTCATCCAGATTGCTCAGTTTATTGGCATATAGTTGTTGATAATAATGTCTAATCATTGTTTCTATTTCCTTGGTGTTAGTCGTGATCTCTCCCCTTTCATTCATAATTTTATTAATTTGGGTCCTTTCTCTTTTCTTTTGGATAAGTCTGGCCAGTGGTTTATCAATCTTATTAATTCTTTCAAAGAACCAACTTCTAGTTTCGTTG
Organism: Halichoerus grypus; assembly: GCF_964656455.1. Classification (NCBI taxonomy): domain Eukaryota; kingdom Metazoa; phylum Chordata; class Mammalia; order Carnivora; family Phocidae; genus Halichoerus; species Halichoerus grypus. The sequence continues at coordinate 58,650,942 of NC_135720.1, forward strand.
ATCTGATCTACTGTGTTTCTGGTTTCTAATTCATTGATTTCTGCTCTAATTTTAATTATTTCTCCTCTAATGCATGGCTTAGGCATCGTTTGTTGCTTTTTCTCTAGTTCTTTAAGGTGTAGAGTTAGTTGGTGAATTCGGGATTTTTCTGTTTTTTGAGTGAGGCTTGGATGGCTATGTATTTCCCCCTTAGGACCGCCTTTGCAGTATCCCATAGGTTTTGGACCAATGTGTTTTCGTTCTCATTGATTTCCATGAATTGTTTAAGTTCTTCTTTGATTTCCTGGTTGACCCAAACATTCTTGAGCAGAGTGGTCTTTAGCTTCCAAGTGTTTGAATTTCTGCCAGTTTTTTTCTTGTGATTGAGTTCCAGTTTTAGAGCATTGTGGTCTGAGAATATGCAGGGAATAATCTCAATCTTTTGGTGTAGGTTGAGACCTGATTTGTGACCCAGTATGTGGTCTATTCTGGAGAAAGTTCCATGTGCACTCGAGAAGAATGAGTATTCCGTTGTTTTAGGGTGGAATGTTCTGTAAATATCTATGAGGTCCATCTGGTCCAATGTATCTTGTTTCCTTGTTGATTTTCTGCTTAGATGATCTGTCCATTGCTGAGAATGGAGTATTGAGGTCTCCTACAATTAACGTATTGTTATCAATATGACTCTTTATTTTGGTTAACAGTTGGCTTATGTAGATGGCTGCTCCCATGTTGGGGGCGTAGATATTTACAATTGTTAGATCTTCTTGTTGGATAGACCCTTGATATAGTGTCCTTCTGTGTCTCTAATTACAGACTTCAGTTTAAAATCTAATTTGTCTGATATAAGAATTGCTATCCCAGCTTTCTTTTGAGGTCTGCTGGCATGGAAGATGGATCTCCATCCCTTCACTTTCAGTCTGGATGTATCTTTAGGTTCAAAATGAGTCTCTTGTAGACAGCATATGGATGCGTCCTGTCTTTTTATCCAATCTGCAACCTTGTGCCGTTTTATGGGAGCATTTAGGCCATTCACGTTGAGAGTGATTATTGAAAGATGAATTAATTGTCATCGTGTTGCCTGTGAAGATGTTGTTTTTATAGATTGTCCCTGTAAATTTCTGTTGTATATCACTCTTGGGGTCTTTCTCCTTTTATAGAAACCCCCTTAATATTTCTGGCAGGGCCGGCTTAGTGGTCACATATTCTTTCAACTTCTGCCGGTCGTGGAAGCTCTGCATCTCTCCATCCATTCTGAATGAAAGCCTTGCCGGATAAAGTATTCTTGGCTGCATGTTTTTCTCATTTAGTATCCTGAATATGTCTTGCCAGGCCTTTCTGGCTTGCCAGGTCTCTGTGGATAGGTCTGACATTATTCTGATGTTCCTGCCTCTGTACGTAAGGAATCTCTTCCCTCTAACTGCCCTTAAGATGGTTTCCTTGGTTCTAAGATTTGCAAGTTTTACTATTACATGCCGGGGTGTTGGCCTGTTTTCCTTGATCTTAGGAGGGGTCCTCTCTGCCTCTAGGACTTGAATGTTTGTTTCATTCCCCAGATTAGGGAAGTTCTCAGCTAGGATTTGCTCAAACACATCTTCTAGCCCTCTGTCTCTCTCCACTCCCTCCGGGAATCCAATTATTCTGACATTGGAACACCTCATGGTGTCACTTATTTCTCTGATTCTATTTTCATGGATTCTGAGTTGTTTTTCCCTGGCCTCCTCTTTTCCCTTTTTATCTATTATATTGTCTTCCAGGTCGCTTATTCGCTCTTCTGCCTCACTTACCCTAGCTGTTAGATTATCTAGATTGGATTGGATCTCATTGATAGCATTTTTAAGTTCTGCCAATTCACCTTTCATTTCTGCCCTTAGAGACTCTATGTTGCCATTAATTGATTTCTCCATTCTAGCCATTGTCTTCACAATTGCAAGCCTGAATTCCGTCTCCAACATCTTGGTTATATCTGCATCCATTTGTAAATCTGCAGCATAAGTCATAATCTCTGAGTCTTTTCTATTTTGGGGGCTCCTCCTCCTAGTCATTCTGTTGATGGGTGTTTGAGGGAATGTATAGAGTCCAAATTACTGACCAGAACCCAAGCAAGATGCACCTGTTTTCTTGGGACCTTAGGGTTGCTGGCCTCTTGTTTTCCCAGCCTGTCTTCTGGGGGAGGGGCCTGCCGCGCTGTTACTCAGGCAACCCTGTTTGGGCGGAGTTGCCCTGCCCCCTGTGGTGGGGGATGGGCTCAGCGGGAATCAGTTTTTGGGGCTTTTGTTCTCTGGCGGCTTTCCCTTGCGGCTTTCTATGTCTCTTCCACGAGTCAGAGCAGAAGAGACCATTTCCAACCCTCTGTCTCAGAGCAGAGAGACCTCAATCTGTTCTTCAGTGAGCTTTCCAGGCCACACTGTCTCCGTTTCTATCCGTGCTGCTATAAACTGCAGCGGCCTGGGTTGTGCGCCCCTCGGCAGCGCCCCCAGTCCTGCCTCCAGGTTGAGGTACCTCTCTGGCCTTTGTGCTTCTAAAACCGCCAGCAGCTCCCAGTTCCCATGCTCGACCCTGCCGCTCGGGTTTCTGCCCCAGGGGCTGCCCTAAATTCCTTTCCCTCCCGCTACCAGTCTGCAAGTCTGTGCCCCGTCTCCAGCGTGTGAGGCTATCGCTCACCGGCGGTGTAGGATCCCCATGGCCAGGCACCTTCCCGCTGCCGTTTATCCTCCGATATCTGCCCGCGGAATCATGGCTCCCCGCTTCGTACCTTGAAACCAACTGCCTGCGATATTCTGTTTGTAGAGATCCAGATCTTCTTACATCTCAGGCTGGTTTCGTGGGTGCTCAGAGTGGTCTGGTAGATATCCAGCTCAATTCCAGGGACCAGTTGAAATAGGGTCCCCTACTACTCCGCCATCTTCCCCCCCTCAATATTTAACTTTATGAATGGTATTAAAATTCTTTCTAGTCAGAGCAATATGATTGAGTATTCGTCAGTGTTTTTTTAATCATAGTTTAGCACTTGTGACGTTTTGAGGTTTTGGTTCTTTGTTCTGGTCAATTCAGTACTTCATCTTTAGAACAATGGAGAGTCATTGGAGAGTTTGTTGGCAAGGAGTGGAGGGGAGGTAGCATGTATTAACCAGACCTACATTTCATATAATTTATTGTTGCTATGTGGAGAATGGATTGGAGTGTTTTGGATAGATGTGCAGAAACCTTTTAGGAAGTCCTTTGAGTGGTACAGGTAGTAAATGTTTGGGAGCTTAAAATAGACAAGCAGAAAGACTTGAAATCTGTTTAGTAGTTGAGATCAAGAGGACTTGATAGTGGAATGGATGAAAGGGATGGGGTTGGGTGCTGTGGGGTAAAGAAGTTGTAAGGATTCATTTTACGCTTTTAACTTGTGTAACTGTAAGGATGGCAGTGCTATTAATGGAAATAGAGAATTCTTAGAAAAGGGTGAAGAGGGTGGAAAACCAAGAGATGGTTTTGGACTTGTAGACTTGTGAGAGGCCTTGAAACCTCCTAAGTGGGCAATTAGATATATGGAGCACAGAGCAGAGTTCTGGGAAGGATGTATAAAATTAAAATTAAGAGGTTGTTTTTTTTTTGTTTTTTGTTTTTTTTAGCATATGCTTGCTAATGGATGCTGAGGGTCTAGATGTGAACAGCTAAGGGGAGGATATGAAGTGAAAGCGGGAGAAAGCCTAGGATTAAGCCTTAAGGAACTCCAGCATTTGATAGTCAAAGTGAACCTGAAATGGAGACAGGAAGGTAGCTCCAGAGTGGTAGGACACATACCCAAAAAGTGATGTATCAAGGGTATCAAAGGAAAAGTGTGTGTAAAGAAGGATAAGGAGTATTTACAAGTGTCGAATGATCAGGGAAGATGGGGCCAGAATAAAATTCATTTTCTTTATCTTAACCAAATCTATGAATGAGTATCCTTCAAACAGAATGGATAATAGATGAAAATAGATCTGCTATTGAAACAGTTTGCATAGGTATATCTTATTTTTACTTTGTTTTCCATGTTCTATACCATTTTTTCTTATTGTCACCTTCTTAAAAAGTATAATTTGAATTGAACTCAGCACTCTAAATATGGTTTAGTCAATGTAGTATTCTTTGAGATGCTAAGTGGAATTTTTTTTTAAGTAATCTCTACGCCCACTGTGGGGTTCAAACTTAGGACCCTGAGATCAAGGGTCACATGCTCTACCGAATGAGCCCAGCTGGGAGCCCCACTAAATGGGATTTTTGAGATACTACTGTTAATACATTAAAATTTTTCCTAGCCTTCACTGCATTTTTAATTCATATTGACCTTGCAAGTAACCAACCCCCATCCTTTCAGGAATTTGCTTAGGAATTTATTTGTGGGTCCAGGTTTCCCCATCTTGTAGAAATTCACATGAGGTTTTTTTTAACCTAATTGTGAGATTTTATATTTGTCTCTATTACTTCTCCTTAGGACTGGCCAGATCTATCAGACTATTTGGAAAATTTAAAATCTTGATTCTACCATGCAACTAATTAACACTTTAACAAATTTGATTTTTAATATATCTTCTAGTTTATATATCATTGATAAAATTTTAGTAAGACAGAGTCATGGCCACTCCTTGAAGGACAACCTTAGTAGCTTAACTCAGTATTGAGATTAATCCCCTAATGTACCTAACCATATTGTCATCCCAAAGGATACCTTGCTCCCATGAAGATATTGTGCCTCCTGTACTTCACTTCATCATTGTTCAAAATTCCCATTGACTATTTGATATGTAGAAGGGTTGGTCTCTCTTTTGAAAGAGGTCTTTTGGAACTCTAGATAGACTTTTGATGAATTCTTTAATATTGACTAGATGGAAACAGAATGGAACAAGGGGCGCTTGGGTGATTCAGTGGGGTCAGCATCTGCGTTCAGCTCAGGTCATGATCCTCAGGGTCCTGGGATGGAGCCCTGTGTCCCGTGTCTGGCTCTCTGCTCAGCAGGGAGCTCCTTGTCCCTTTCCCTCTGCCCCTCTTTCTCTGCCCCTCTCCCCCGCTCATGCTCTGTCTCAAATAAATAAATAAAATCTTAAAAAAAAACACAACAGAATGGAACTGACAAACTTTTATAAATGTTGAAACTTTAAATTTTAAACTTTAAGATTTTTTTTTTAAAGATTTTATTTATTTATTTGAGAGAGAGAATGAGATAGAGAGAGCATGAGATGGGGGAGGGTCAGAGGGAGAAGCAGACTCCCTGCTGAACAAGGAGCCCGATGCGGGACTCGATCCTGGGACTCCAGGATCATGACCTGAGCCGAAGGCAGTCGCTTAACCAACTGAGCCACCCAATCGCCCTAAACTTTAAGATTTAAAGCCCAAGTTAGTGATTAAATACTTTAATTGTTCATTTTTTGACTAACCTGAGAAGCAGAGTTTGGATAGGACATTAACATGACCAAAGTTGTGTTTTACTTGGAAATAATTTTTTTTTTCTCTAAATCTTTGAGTAAACTGATAATCCAAGGGTATCTGCCATATTTATTCTGTGGTTTCATAAACACTCAGCATATCTGCATACGCCAGTTTGAGAACAAATTTGTAGTTCTAATTTAGGTTCATTTCCTCTGTCTCTCTCTCTCTCTCACCATTTTCATGGGATTTATAGTATATTATTCAAAGGTTTACTGTATTTTGCTTTTGTGATGATGTGATATTTGTGATTCACTTGATATTGTGTTGGGAATATAGCATCCACTATAGCATTGTACCAATTGGAATAAAAATGATATAATTCAGAATATGGGGTAAAGTGGGGATTACCTTTCCTGAGAGATTTACAGACTACATTTATCTGTTAGAACTGTTATAAGAGGGGCGCCTGGGTGACTCAGTCATTAAGCATCTGCCTTCGACTCAGGTCGTGATCCTGGGGTCCTGGGATCGAGCCCCGCGTTGGGCTCTCTGCTCGGCAGGAAGCCTGCTTCTCCCTCTCCCACTCCCCCTGCTTGTGTTCCCTCTCTTGCTGTGTCTCTCTCTGTCAAATAAATAAATAAATAAATAAATCTTTAAAAAAAAAAAAGTGTTATAAGAAACAAGTAATGCTGTTTTAAAGTTAGTCTGTACATGTTCTGAAATATTTTTTTTTTGACATTTTAGGAATGTAGTCTGTTGGTTCATTATTTTGACTCTTTCCACTCATTATTTCAATTTAATGAACTATTTCAATTTAATAATTTAATGGTAAAGGATTTATAGTAACACTAAGAATTCTAAGAACCTTTGTCTTTTGAGAGTACCTTAATAATAATATATTGATCATAATAATGGTTTTAACAACCTCTACCAGGGAAAGGATGTTACCTGTCTATTCCTCTTATGTCTCCTTTAAATTTCATATCTTTAATTTATAGCCAGGATAGTGAAATTTACCTTTTTCTCTCTCTTCTTCCCTCCCCCCTCCCTCTCTCTCTTTGTTTTTTCTTTCTTTCTTTCTTTCTTTTCTTTCTCTTTTTTTCTTTCTTTCTTTCTAACTTTGTAGTTGATGTCTGTTTCTCTACCTACAGCTAACTTTTCCCTCTTTGTTTTTCAACTTGATAGCTTCTGGAACTTGTGTCAGTGCATAGAGCAGTGATCCAGACAGCTGTATCTTCACAAATAGTCACACTCATTGCCAAATTAGTTTGTAGTGCAAATCTTGAATGAGAACTGCACCTGCTCTCAATGTGGATGAAAATGGCAAATGTTAGGGAAAGCATAATTTTGGGATTACTTTAAAACTGATGACAGCTGATCTCAGAATTCTACTGGGGATTCTTCATCTTGGAAGTCATGGAAGTCCTACTATTCAGAGCAAAACAGCCTTCTTGTCTCTTTTGCTAGGTCTTAGGTGTGTTATTTTTAAGAAATAATGGGCTAAAAAAAAAAAAGAAAGGAAGAAAGAGAAAGAAAGAGCTCTTTGTTCTGTAATCCTCCTCCTGAGGTGTTACATTAGAAGTTGTCTTCCAGATATACTGGTGTTTTCCTTAAAGTTATGTTGGACTAAAAATTTGTGAATCTCTAATTTATCATATGTGAACATTGTATTTCAGATTAGGTAAACTTGAAGTAGTTAAGAATATGTGTAAGGGTAACTCTGCCATGATAAATTTTTTTCTTATGGAAGAAATGGTCTCAATTTAAGAGTTAACACATTTCTTGAGAGTTGATAGAATATGAAAAACTTTTTTTTGCCATATGTAGAGAGCATTTTTTACTGTAATTTGTTTGGATTATGGGGGTATCATTTTTTGAATTTGCTGGGTTTATTTTTATTTTTTTTATTTTTAAAGATTTTATTTTTTTGACAGAGACACAGTGAGAGAGGGAACACAAGCAGGGGGAGTGGGAGAGGGAGAAGCAGGCTTCCCGTGGAACAGGGAGCCCAATGCGGGGCTCAGTCCCATGACCCTGGGATCACGACCTGAGCAGAAGGCAGATGCTTAACGACTGAGCCACCCAGGCGCCCCGAATTTGCTGGTTTTAAAATATCACTCTTAACCTTAAGCACAGGGCTTACATTGAACCAATAGCAATTCAAAACATTCACTTAAAATTTTTACCAGGAAACGTGTATTCAATCTGTATCTTTCAACCATAAATAATTTTTCTGTTACTTTTAGTATTTTAGTTTAAGTCATTTTGGTTTATAATTAAAAAAAAATAGCTTCATTGATACATAATTCACATACCATACAGTTCATCCATTTAAAGTGTATAAATCACTGGTTTTTAGTATATTCATAGATCTGTGTAGCCATCACCACAGTCATTTTAGAGCATTTTCTTTACCTCAAAAAGAAATCCTAAACATCTAGCTTCTATCCTCCTATTCCCTCCCTGACCCCCTTCCCAGGCCTAAACAACCACAAATCTACTTTCTGTCTCTAAAATTTCTCCATTCCTGGACATTTCTTACAAATGGAATCTTATAATATGTGGTCTTTTGTGACTGGCTTCTTTCACTTAGCAAAATTTTTTTTTTTTTTTTAAGTTTTTTATTTATTTGACAGAGAGAGCCACAGCGATAGAGGGAACACAAGCAGGGGGAGTAGGAGAGGGAGAAGCAGGCTTCCCGCTGAGCAGGGAGCCTGATGCGGGGCTCAATCCCAGGATCCTGAGATCATGACCTGAGCCGAAGGCAGACGCTTAACGACTGAGCCACCCAGGCGCCCCACTTAGCAAAATGTTTTTAAGGTTTATCCATGTTGTACACTACTACGTTCCTTTTTATGGCTTAGTAATATCTGTTGTATGGATATACCACATTTTGTTTATCCATGCTTTAGTTGATGGACATTTGGATTGTTTTTACATTTTGGCTATGTAAATATCCATATTTGTATACAAGTTTTTGTTTGGACACATGGTTGTAAATTCTTTGGGGTATATACCTAAGAATGGAATTGCTGGGTCACATTGCAATTCTATGTTTAACTCACTGAGGAACCAGAAAACTGTTTTCCACAGTGGCTGCACAATTTTGTATTCCCACAAACAGTGTGTTAGAGTTCCAGGTTTCTCCACATCCTTGTCAAGACTTGCTATTTTCCAGTTTTTTTAACTGGCCTTTCTAGTGGTTCTTGTGGTTTTGATTTGTGTTTCCCTGATAACTAACGATGTTGAGTATCTTTTAACCTGCTTATTGGCCATTCACATATTTTCCTAGGGTAAATTCAGATCTTCTGCTCAGTTTTTAATTGGTGTGTTTTTATTAGTGGTTAAGAGTTCTTTATATGTTCTAGGTGTAGACAGTGACAGTACCAGTCTCTTACCAGATACATGATTTGCAAATATTTTCTCCCATTCTGCATTTTCCCCCTATTTTCTTGATGTTATCCCTTGAAGCAGTTTTTTTGTTTTGCTAAAATCCAAATTATCTATGTTTTCTTTTGTTGCTCATGCTTTTGGTGTCATATTTAAGAATCCTTTGCCAAGTCTGAGGACATGAAGATCTCTGTTTTCTTCTAAGAATTTTGTAATGTTTAGCTCTTACATTTAGATCACTGATCCATTTTGAGTTAATTTTTGTGTATGGTATAGGGTCTAACTTCATGCTATTGCATATGACTAGCCAGTTCTCCCAGCATCATTTATTGAAAAGACTGATCGTTCCTCACTGAATGGTTTTGTCATGCTTTTTGAAAACTTGTTTATTAGTTTGAATAGTATTTTAGTCGAGTCTTTAGTATTTTCTATATAGACCATCTCTGAATAGAAATAGTTTTACTTTTTCCTTTTCAATCTGAATGCCTTTTATTTCTTTTTCTTGCCTAGTTGCCCTGGTTTGAACCTCCAATGCAGTATTCAGTAGAAGTTATAAGTACAGACCTTCTTGTCTCATTTCTTTTCTTAGTGGTAAGGGTCCACTGTTTCACCATTAAGTATGATGTTAACTAAGGGTTTTTCATAAATGCCCTTTATCAAGTGGTGGAAGTACCTGTCTAGTCCTAGTTTGTTGAGTGGTTTTATCATGAAAGGCTGTTAGATTTTGTCAAATGTTTTTTCTGCATCTGTTGAGCTGATCATGTGGTTTTTGTTTTTTATTTTGTTGATATAATGTAATACATCAATTGATTTTCTTATGTTGAACCAGCCTTATATTCCTGACATAAATCTCACTTTGTCATGGTATGTAATTCCTTTTATATATTGCTGGATATGGTTTACTAGTATTTTATTGAGGATTTTTGTGTCTCTATTCCTAAGAGATATTGGTCTGTTTTCTTATGATGTATTTGTCTGGCTTTGGGGTCAAAGTAAGACCTTGTAAATGTTCTCTCTTCTGTTTTCTGGAAGAGTTTGTGGAGAATTGGCATTAAATCTTTTGAATGAACTCACCAGTGTAGTCATCTGAACCTGCACTTTTCTTTGTGGGTAGTTTTGATTACTAATTCAATATATCACTTGTTATAGGTCTATTCAGATTGTCGGCTATTTGGAAGTTTGTGTCTTTCTAGGAATTTATTTCATCTAATCTACCACTGCCTGGGTTTGTTATTCTTATTTGCTTGTTTATTTGCTTAGCGATTAGCTGGATTATTTTAGTGCAGACAGTTCCTCTCACCCATACTCCACAGTGTTTAGCTTCTGGTATTGTTTCTCAAGGAGGCATACTTTTGGGTATATCCACAGTCACCCTGGTATGAAAGTAGTTTTGGCAGGACCCTCTGCTTTTCTTTCCCTGACCACACCCGGGTATTAAATTTACCAATTACCAGATAATTGCTCTGTTTGTAGAAATGTCCTGGTGCATAAATTGCTCCATAAATGAATCCAATAAATTTGGGGCCCCTTTGAAGGAATAATGCCAGAGGTCAGTGTTGATATTTATTCCCACCCAAGAAGATTCCTCCTATTTGTTGCTCCTTAGTTCTCTTTCCTACCCCAGTAGTTGAATTTGTGAATCTGTAGTTATAGTTAGCCACAGTCTGTGCTGTTTTTGTGATGGCCCTAAGGCTTCAGCTTCCTGCCAAGCTGCAAATGAGGACATACCTTTGGAAGAAATTGGGACCCTTTTATTTTATAGCCTAAAATCTTTGATGTAAACTCTGGAGCTAGGAGTGGGGAAAATGGAAAACTTATCTCTGAGTGACACCCTGCTTTAGGAGCTGAGTACTTGATGGAAAGGGGGTAGACAGTAGCCTAAATTCTTGGCTTGCCTCTCCTGGTGTGGAATTAGTGCCTTATGAGCCAGGGTGAGAGTGATTGGGTTCTGTGATGTTTAGCCCAAAAGTCAAGGTGTTCCAGGACTAGGGGCTGTGGCCTTGTATGTAGATAATGTCCACAAAATAAACAGCAAAAATAAAATATTTATTAAATATTAACATTTCATAGATACTTATCAGAAATTCCTACTTTAATTATGATTTTATTTGTGTGGAATCTCTGAGAACAGTTAGAATTTGGCTAATATAAAATCTTCACATGTAAAATTAGATATAACATTTCTGGAGAGGAGAAAAATATATCCTCGAACCACATCTGAAGAAATCTAAAGGCTTTCTGGAGCAGTTATTTCATACAGTGATATGATTGAAAGTCTTTCTAAATCACTAGTTCTCTGACTCTGGAATCAGCTTAATCTTTCACAATTACTCTGCATAAGATACACAGAGAAACTTTTATAAAAAGTTAAATAAAGCACGTGTGGAACTGTGTTTTAGATTTCAGATTTATTAAGCATTAAAATAAAATAAGTTTAATAAAAATAATAAAATTAATTATTAAGCATTAGAAATTTGCATGTCATGAATCATAAAACATTTTAATGGTTCTTTATCTCTACAATGATAGCTGTTATGTGTAGTAAGTTGTAAGAAAAATGGTACTCTGGACTCTATTTGTGAAAACCAAAACAGTGTATTAAAAAGCAAATTAATTTTGGAATTTCCTTAGGTTATACCAAGAAAAGCCAAGTATAAGAATTTGTTATTCTGTGATTTAGTTTTATATATAAATCATAATTATTTTGAAAAGTTGAATCATGTGCTTTTAGTAATTGCAGATTGACTTTGTGAAGCTGAAAGATATGTAACAATATGAAGAGTTATTTTTCTTTCCTAAGTTACTATTTTTTTTTAAATACTTTTTGGGTACTTCTTTTTGTATTAGTTTACATACCTTGGTTGAACAAGGTCTAATAAGTTGAAGATGGTGAATTTGAGGTAACAATTCTTTGATTCTTTTTCTTTTAAGCTATTTGAACTGCTGGGACCTGATGGACTTGAACTTATTGAGAAACTCCTTCAGAACAGAATTACAATTGTGGATAGATTTCTTAATTCTTCAAATGATCATAAGTTGCAGGCTCTTCAAGGTAAGAAAGTATTCAGTGGTAATTCTAATTTAATGGAAAGATTCATTGGTTAGCAAATCTTTTTAATATAATTATTATTTTAATATCCTTTGGCCTATTATATAATTTAGTGATACCACTTTTTAAATTAGATTTTAGATATGGCAGATTATGAAACAAATATCAATGCCTTAAATAGGGTATTACGGTAGAGATTCTCTTTATGTTTAAGTATGGCATTTTTTTCTTGCTGGAGATTTGAATAGACAATTTTTTTTAAAGTGAATACATACAGTATTTACTATGAGCCAAGTAGTGTCATAATTTCTTCCCAACTTTTTTATTTTGAAAACTTTCAAACCTGTAGTAAGCGTATAAGGATAATACAGTTAATACTTGGATACCCTTCATGTGGATTTGCTAGTCATTAACATTTTGCTTTCTTTTTCTCTCTTATTCTTTCTCTCATTATTATTCTCTTTACATATGCACTCACACACATATACATAAACAAATACCAACTGTTAAAGTTTTTGCTGAATAGTTGCCTGATTGAGGCTTAGATGAATTAGAAAACTAATTTTCCCATCTTGATGCTTCACCTAATTCTTTCCTTGTTCTGTGTTGGATCTTGGAGTTTGATAAAGTAACTTGCACTGTGCTCCTTCAGAGTATGGACCAAATCTCAGTCTTCATTGTCTTCCTAGTTTAGCAGCAGTGCCTGGAACTAGTAGGTCTTCAGTACCATAAATGTGTTTTGATTTGGGTTGCTTTCAGCAACACTCCAGTCAGTTCCTTTAGGGCTGCAGTGAGCCAAGATACTACTACTTGGAAAGATTTAATTAAACATAGAAGGTAATCCTGTTGGAAGAAAAATTTTCCTTAATACTGGGTTGACCAAACCACATGTTTAAATTGGACCTTGTAAACATTGAGATTTCGTCTTCCTTTTTTTTTTTTTTTTAAACTCTATTTCCATGAAAAGGTGGATCATACTCTTTATTTGCCTTGGTCATCTTATAAATATATCCTGAGCTAATGTTAATAAGTTTTATTTTGTGTATAAGTAAGTAGTAACATATATTCAATTTAACACAATAAGGTCTGATACATAGGGAAAAGTTAGATCTAATATGTAAAAAATATATTTTATTACTCTGTTAACAGTAAGTGCTAATTAGTATTGATAATTATTATATTTGTTGAAATTATATAAACAAATAATTTCAAAATTATAAAACTGAACTTTTAAGTTCCTGATGTTATATCTAAGAATTTATAACACTAAACTATGTAATCTGTATAAAGAAAATACCTGGTGACTTTTCTTAAGCACTGTGTTAATTTCACTTAGATATTATATTTTTAAAAATCTCTCCTTAAAACATACAATTGAATGTGACAGTTTTTTAAAAACAAATGAATTAGAGCATTGTGCTATCTTGTATTTTGGCAAAGGGAAAAATGATTTTCATAAAGGTTAAATTTATAAAACATGATGTTTCTTAAATTTGCTTTGTAGACAATTGCAAAAAAATTTTAGGAGAAAATGCTAAACCTAATTATGGTTGTCAAGTTACTATTCAGTCTGAACAAGAAAAGCAATTAATGAAACAGTATCGCCGTGAAGAAAAAAGAATTGCTAGACGAGAAAGAAAGGCTGGAGAAGATGGTGAAGTTGCAGAAGGACTTATGTGCTTTGATCCTAAGGAATTGCGGATACAAAGGTAATAAAAACCAGAGGCTGAAAAATGCTTCTGTTGTTATTGCTACCATTATGTATCATCCTTTTTTAGTTAAACAGTTTAGATGATTCTTACTTCTAGTCATGTTGTCTTATAAGAACAGAATTTTGTTTTATGAAAACCTAATATTCTGGGATAAGAAAGCAGTGATCTTCTTAATTAGAATACTCTTGGTTGCATCTATGTAGCTGAGAGATTTGGATTACAGAGGTAAGCTATTTTTAGGTGATGTGCACACACCAGTAGTTTAAAATTTGTGAAGCCTACACAGATTTGTCTTGAGACTTTTGTTTTTTTCCCTAGCTTAATAAGAATACTTTTCTTCATGTTATTTAAAATTAGGAAGGAGGAAAAAGAAATGAAGACATTATGATACTTGTTCTTTTAAATACTGAATCCTGTTCTTAAAAAAGGAATTTATACCTTGTTGTATATCTTTGGATTGTGACAAACAAAATTATAAATAAGGAACATTAAATTAAAGTTATCAGATGATGTTATCTAAAAATAGTACCTAAAAAATGTGTTAACTCCTATGTAGTTACACAGAAAATTTCAGGATTGCTAATATCTTTCTTTGTGTAATTCAGTTTCTTCTACTTTATAATGGAAGACTAACTGAAATAGTTATAATAGTGATTGTTTTAATATATGCTTTCTTTGCAAGATAAAAATTTAAGATTTATCCTGTTATTTTTGTATTTACAGAGAGCAGGCCCTTCTGAATGCTAGAACTGTTCCAATTCTGAGCAGGCAAAGAGATATGGATGTTGAAAAAATACGTTATCCCCATGTTTATGATTCCCAAGCTGAAGCCATGAGAACATCAGCATTCATTGCTGGTGCAAAGGTATGTCACTGGTGTATGACCACTTTGGGATAATATGTCTATTCTGAGGAAATAACACATAGATTTTTCCTGTTTCTTTTGTGACTCTTGTACTAGTTGATATACTATACTAACTTTTATTTAAAAATACTGGGGAAAATGAGATAATGCAGTATATGTAAAGTTCTTGACACATAGCAGGTATTCAAAACATATTTGTTCTTTTCCCTTTTCTTATTTATGGAACTTGTATTTTTGAGTTTTAGCGGTTGCCTTACTTTTTGATCTTTACGCTGTACATTGCACATTTTTCCTAGCCACCCAAGTACATTTGTCTTCAGGAGACCATCTAATAAATATATACTTAAAATTCATCAGCATAATAGGTGTTTTATATGAGAGATCTGATATATGAATAATTTGTGTGTACGTAATTTGTTTTTGTTTTGTTTAGACTTGTTTTTCTTTAAATTAGCTATATTTATTTACCAGTGCTACGTCTAAAGCCAGTAGTGTTCTTTCTCTCTGTCTCTCTAAAGAATCTTTACCAGAACAACTGCTTTTTAATTAATTTTTATTTTTTATGTTTATAGATGATTTTACCAGAAGGAATCCAAAGAGAGAATAACAAGATGTATGAAGAAGTAAAGATTCCCTATAGTGAACCAATGCCAGTTGGCTTTGAGGAAAAACCAGTTTATATCCAAGACTTAGATGAGGTGAGGTGATCATTTTATTTATTTATTTATTTTAAAGATTTATTTATTTTTATTTTTTTATTTTATTTTTTTAAATTTTTTTTATTGTTATGTTAATCCCCATACATTACATTTAGTTTTAGATATAGTGTTCCATGATTCATTGTTTGTGCATAACACCCAGTGCTCCATGCAGAACGTGCCCTCCTCAATACCCATCACCAGGCTAACCCATCCTCCCAACCCCCTCCCCTCTAGAACCCTCAGTTTGTTTTTCAGAGTCCATCGTCTCTCATGGTTCTTCTCCCCCTCCGATTTCCCCCCCTTCATTCTTCCCCTCCTGCTACATTCTTCTTATTTTTAAAGATTTATTTATTTTTAGAGAGAGAGAGCAAGAGAGAGCATGCACATGAGGGGGTTGGGGGGCAGAGGGAAAGAACTTCAAGCAGACACCCTGCTGAGCATGGAGCCTGAGGCGGGGCTCGATTTCGGGACCCTGAGATCATGACCTGAGCTGAAATCAAGAGTCAGACGCTTAACCGATTGAGCCACCCAGGTGCCCCAAGATGATCATTTTATTGATATTTTTGGTGCTTGGTATGTTTTATGAATAGATTTGTACTAGAAAAATTATATATATATAATAAAGATTTTATTTATTTATTTGAGAGAGAGAGTGAGAGAGCATAGCAGGCAGAGAGGCAGGTAGAGGAAGAGGGAGAAGCTGGCTCCCCACTGAGCAGGGAGCCCCATGCGGGACTCAGGACCCTGGGATCATGACCTGAGCCGAAGGCAGACGTTTAACCGACGAGCCACTCACTCAGGTGCCCTTAGAAAAATTATTTTTAGAGGTCAGTGGTTGGCTGATATAGTAGAGAGGATATATGCAGTTGTTTACTAAAGAGGTACAGTAGAGGAGTTTAACTTCTTTTTTTAAGATTTTATTTGTTTATTTGAGTGAGAGAGAGAAAAGCGGGAGTAGGGGAGGAGCAGAGGGAGAGGGGACAAGCAGACTCCATGCTAAGCATGGAGCTGGACTAGGGGCTTAATACCACAACCCTGCGATCATGACCTGAGCCAAAACCAAGAGTTGGACACTCAATGGACTAAGCCACTCAGGTGTCCCAGGGGAGTTTAAGTTTTAAAAACTTATTCCTTCACACATTAAACATATCTTTGTATATATATTTATATAATTTCATGTTTGTTTTGGTTCCTTCACCTAATATTTGGTTTAACCTAATGGCTTAAAATGTTTTAAAGGATTCATGTATTGAGTTTTAGTAATAATTTAGTTTTAGGAAGGGATTATTTATAATTTTGACTAATGTTTAAATTGTGAGGATTTGAGAAAGTTTAATTTATAAAGCTGTGTAGAAATACAATCTTTCCCTTCAATAAACTTACCAAGTAGCGCCAATCCAGAATATGCTGGAGATTCCGTGTACTCAGTGTAGTTAAAACAGGACTGTGGTAAACTTCTACGGCCCCTTGAAAGAGTATACAGAAACATAAATTATATCAAATGTTGTACTCTAGTGGTTTTAGAGAACATCAGTATATTGAGGAGAGTGCTAGTCTGATTTGAGTATTTAAAGTTATTTGAATGACTTCTAGTAATAGGGCATTGTTAACTAAAAGGTAATGCAGACTAATGATTAACTTTGAAATCAGTTTTCCTTGGGATCTGATTTATTGGATTGTCTGTAAATTGAAGGAAAAACTATTCAGATGATCTTTTAAAATGTATTTGGAAACATCTTAATTAGGGTACATATTTGTCAGAATTTAGTTTTGCATATAATTTGCTTAGTCAAATCCTTGAAATGTAATTGAGGTCAAATTGAAGTTCTTGGTGATCTACATTGGAGGGAGAGTCAGAATTCATGGTTTTGGAGTGCATGGGGGTGGAGGCGGACGTAGGAAAAGAATTGGAATATTGAAGCAAACTTCTTAAGTCTATAATCAGAGCAAACATGGGGGATGTAGGAAGGCATATCATCTTACCCCTTTTTATAAGAGAGGACAGTTAACCACCCCCATAGTTTTTCTTTTTATCAACTCCTAAATACTCACTGCACCAAATGCATCCATATATACCTAAAATATGCCCTTTATTTGAAGAAATATGGCAAAGATGTAAGATACCTGTAGAATTTTCATGTAGACAGTAAGAGTGATAATGTAGAGTATTTCATAAAGACAGTGTTGATAATGAGTAAGAACCTCTGATCAGTATTTCATCAGCCTTAGACTTAGACTTAACACAGTTTCAATCAAACATACATCGTTTAATGGTTGTCAAACAGTTTCAGTCAAATCAGTTGATTGTGGAGGCTTAAAGTATATAATCCAGCACGTTATTTTGGCACTTGTCGGCAAACTAGGTTGTTTATTTTCTGTGTACCACAGGATCTAGTCATCTGGATATTAAACTCACAGATAAGTCAAAGAAATACATAAGCATGTACTAAATTGAAAACAAAATTCTTAAAGTATACATATTACTTGAAATTAACCTTTTCTTCATGATCCCATGGTCCTGGGATGGGGTCCTGCATCAGGGCTCCCTGCTCAGCAGGGAGTCTGCGTCTCCCTCTCTCTCTGCCCCTCCCCTCTGCTCATTCTCCCTCTCTTTCTCTTTCTCTTTCTCTCTCTCAAATAAATAAATACATCTTTAAAAAAATAAAGTTAACCTTTTCTGTCACCAAAATGAAGTTCCTTTATATATAAATATATATATTTTTATATATATCATATGTAATCATTTAGAAATATCAAATAATGGAGGCAAGCAAAAAGAGCAGCATAAAGCAGCATAAAGAATAACCACAGCTGACCAAAATGAACTCTATTCTACACATATGTGTGCATGTGTATTTTGTTTTATAAAATGGCATTATATCGCACATTATTTTTTGTGTATTTGTATAAATATCTACATACATCTTTCCATATCAACAGTCATATCTGTAGCATCATCTCTAACCACCATATGGTATTCCATTTTATCCCTTTATTACTTTTGAACCAATTTCTTATTATTAAAGTTTTAAGTTATTTTCTATAGTAAGTTTATATATTAGACTAAAATTGTAATTTTATATTAGTGGCTTTCATCCTGTGCATCGGAATATCTGTAGATCTTTTTCAAAATCCAAGTGCCTTCTCCCCTATTAATCTCTTGAGATATGGGCCTAGATACTTATATTTTAAAGATGATTTTTGAAGCACTGTAAGTGATTCTCCCTCTCACACTCCCCCTGCTTGTGTTCCCTCTCTCGCTCTCTCTCTCTGTTAAATAAATAAATAAATCTTTAAAAAAAAAAAAAAAAGTACCTCACTCAGATGACCTCATTTAACTTTGTAACTTCCCTAAAGGCTGTATTTCCAAATACTGTCACATTGGGAGTTAGGGCTTTAATTTATGAATGTTGGGGGAACATAATTCCATCCATAATATAGATAAAGCTGCTCTAGACGTTGGTCTGCAGGGTTTTGTATGAAGATAAGTTTTCATTTCTTTGGAGTAAATGCCTGAGCATGCTATTATTAGGTCATATTGTAGCTGCATGTTTAGTTTTTTTAAAAAGTACCACACTGTTTTCTGGAGTAACATTTTATATTCCCACCAGCAATCCAGTATGACAATTTCTCCTCGTACTTGCCAGCATTTAGTGTTATCACTATTTTTTCTTTTTATTTCAGCCATTTTAATTTATATTTTTACATTCTATTTGTATTTATATTTTTATTTTAACCATTCTGACTGAGCATAGAGATTTCCCATTGTGGTTTTAATTTGCGTTTCTATAAGCAGTAATAATATTGGAGAATAATACATTCAAATACAATATATCATTATAAGTACATAATTAAACCATTTGATGTCCTGTCACTTTGGATAATGATCCCACCAGATTTCATTAGCATGAATAGTAATTTAGACCTTAGGAAAAAATATAGGTGTTAACAGAATGTTGTTTAGTGGATGCTTTTGTTCGCTTAGATCTTTTTTATACAAGGTAGGATCTTTATGTATCATGAAAAGTACTCCTGAAGATGGTATCTTTATCTTCTCACTGAGTTCATAATTGCATGCCATTCCTAACAGTCCTATGGAACCATAGATAAAATCTTCTCCTGACTGAATGTCACATCAGATAATTTTGTCCTGGTTGCAATGCAAAGTTTAAGGTTGACAATAGAGCTGCTAGAGTAGTTCAGGAGAGAAATGCTAAGCACCTAAATTAAGAAAGTGGCAGCCTATCTGAAAAATGGGATAATAGAGAATAATTTAGGTACTAGCGTATATAAGATCTAGTAACTGATTAAATGGTAGGGGATGAAGCAGAGAGAAGACTTTAGAATGACATCTAAGTTTTCGTTTGAATCTAGAATGATCTAAGTTTTTGTTTGAATCTAGAATGATGTCCAGATCATCATGGGTGAGTGATAGTGTCATTTACCAAGGTGAGGAATAGAAGAAAAGGAAAGGTTTGTACATGTTAAATCTAGGAGGAGAAAACCATGTTGATTCAGAACAGGGCCTCTGAATCCAGGCTGGCCTAGTTTGACTTGAATCCCCAACTTTCTAGCTATGAGACTTTGGGCAGGTTACTGTCCTCTGTGGGATCCAGTGTTTCATTTGTAAAATTGGAATAATAGTACCTTCCTCATAGTTTAATTGTGAAGATTAAATTTATTCATATATAAAAAATTTCAAGTACTGTTAGGTACTTAATACATTTTAGCTAAAATGTTAACTTAAAAATGAAAGACGTAATGATGAAAACACTGAGGTCATAGTGTGGATAAAACAAAAAGACTTATTGTTACTTTGGAAATTATATTTAGTAAATAAATTACTTCTCTGTTCATTTATGCTATTTGGCTTTTCTTTCATTCCAAACATATGTGGGAGTAGTATTGGATACTTTCCTACAAGATTAAGAAGAACTAAACTTACAGTCACTCTATTAAGACATCTAGAGTAGTTTCTAATTATTTGATAGAAACTAAAGAAACCAGTCATTATAATTATTGACATCTGTGGTTATTCAAGAGAGACATTTTGAAAAAGTGAAATAGAATAAATGTAAAAGTACTCCTTTTCCTGTTTTACTTTGTTTTCTGAACCTGAGGTGGGGATCCTAAAACCAAAGAGTTTATTGCCACAGTTTGATTTGATTAAATTATAAGGACAAGAAAACTAAAGAAGCATCCAGAAAAATACTTCAGAGTGTGGATCTTTGTCATGAGACCAATTTGAAATGGGTGAAATGTTGGTAAAACCTGGACATGCCCCCAAATAAAAAGCCTTTTCTGAAGCATCCCGCAAGGTGGTTATTACACTGTCAAGCATATTATCAGTTTCATCAGAACCATGGCCTTGAATCACTCACTGCCTTTTTAAGAGGTGGTAACAAGAAATCATAACAAAATATAAAGTTGAAAGTTGCAAAGTGAGTTTACAATCTTGTTTACACTGATAGGGATCTTAGTAAAGTTTCATAAATTTCATGGGGAAAGAAATGATGTAGCACAAATTAAATTTTTAACCATTTTATCAAATTCTTTTTCTCTTGATAAATGCCTAGCTTCACCTGGAGATTGGAGCCATGAGAATCCTGATTCTGATATTTGTTTGCTAGATTCTTAGCACATAATACCATCAAAACAAACAAATGAACAAACATGCAGGTGTAGACTACTTCTATATCCTTATAATCCCTACAATACATTGTTATTCTTTTTGTTTTAACAGTCTTTTTAAGATATTATGATATCTTTGGGCACCTGGGTTGTGCAGTTGGTTAAGCATGGAATGTTGGTTTCAGCCCAGGTTGTGATCCGAGGGTCATGAGATCAGGCGCCACGTTGGGCTCTGCACTCAGCACGGAGTCTACTTGAGGGTCTCTCCCTCTCTGCCCCTCCTGCTCATGTGCGCTCTTTCTCTCTCAACTAAATAAATCTTTAAAAAAAGATATTAAGATATCTAATAATAACACATTTTTTATACTTGTGTACCTATCAGGTTACCCTTTATGCCTTTATGTAGACCCAGATTTCCATCTGGTATTCATTTCTTATAGTGATGAATTCTTTCAACTTTGTATGTCTGAAAAAAAGTCTTCATTTTGTTTTTGTTCTTGACAGATATTTCATTTGATATAGAATTCCAGGCTGACAGTTTTTTTTTTTTTTTGCCAGTCCTTATAGATGTAGCTGTATTATATTGCTTTCATTGTTTCTAATAATGAGTATGCTTTTATTATGCTTTTATTCTTAATCTTCCTGTCTATGTAATATGCTTTTTTTCTGTTGGTTTTTAAGATTTCTCTTTGTCATTCGTTTTAGGCAATTTGATTATGATGTGACTTTATATTAGCTTTCTGTCATTGTATAAGAAATTACCAAAAATTTAGTGACTTAAAACATCCATTTATTATCTCAGAGTTCTGGAAGTCTGATTTGGGTGGGCTTGACTGGGGTTCTCTATTCACTGTTTCATAACAGTGAAACCATTGTTTTGCCCAGGCTGATCTCATATCTGGAAACTCTGGGGAAGCATTCCCTTAACAAGCTCATTCAGATTGTTGGCCAAATCCACGTCCTTAGAGTTGTAGAACTGAGGTTCCTGATTCTTTGCTGTCTATTGTTCTTGGCTCCTAAACACTACCCACATTCCTTGGCGTATGGCCCACTCCATCTTCACAGCCAACAAGGGAGTATCAAATTTCCTGTGTGCTCTAAATCTCTGGCCTCTTCTGATGGCGAAAAAACTCTCTGACTTTAAAAGATTCATGTGATTAGGTCAGATTCACCCAGATAATCTTCCTTTCTAAAGGTCAGCTATTGCATATAGCATAATGGAATCACGGAAGTAACATCCATCATATTCATAGATCTGAGGTTTATGCAAGGAGTACACTGTGGAGTATGGCAGGGATTGAGGAGGAAGTCTTGAGAGCCAGCTTAGAATTCTGCCTGCCACCTGCTTTGGTGCAGTTTTCTTCAGGTATTTTGTGCATGCTATTGGTTAAGTATTTTGGATCTGTGGGTTTCTGCTTTTCAACAAATGTGGGAAATTTCCAACCATTATTTTTTCAAATTTTCTACCCCTTCCTCCCTTTCAGGAAGTCTTATCACAGATATATTAAGGTTCCTGAAATTGTCACACAGCTTACTGATGTTCTATTAACTTTTGTTTTTTGATATTTTTCTCTCTTCATGCTTCATTTTGGGTGGTTTCTATTGCCTTGTCTTAAAATTCGCTGATCTTTTTTCTTCAGTGTCTAAGATACTGTTTATACCATTCGGTGTATTTTTCATCTAGCATTGCAGTTTTATCTCTAAAAGTATGATTTTTTTTTTTATTATTTTGAAATCTTCTATGCCTCCACTTGCACAGGCATTTCTATAGGTTGGGGTCAGAAAACTCTTTTCTGTAAAGGGGCAGATAGTAATTATTTTAGGCTTAGTGGACCACATAAGGTCTCTGTTCAACAGTCATTATTGTTTTCTTTTTTATTAAAATACCTGTTCAAAATGTAATGACCATTCTTAGCTTATAGGCCATAAAAACCAAACCAAACCAAAATAAAACAAAGACAGATGTCTGGCTAGATTTGGCCCATAGGCCATAATTTGCTGACCTTTGCTCTAGTTTCTTGAAGGGTCTGTTATTTGTGTTATTTCTTGATTTATTTTAGTTGATCAGATCAGTTTATAGTCTTATTATAATTTTTTTTTTCCTGCTTTTTAGCATGCACGGTCATATTTTATGAAAATCAGACATTGTGATTGTATCTTGTTGGGTACCAGATATTTTTGTATTCTTATAAACATCTTTGAGTTTTTTCCTGGAATATAGTTAAGTTACTTTGGGTCAGTTTGACCTTTTCAGGTCTTGCTTCTAAAATTTCTTAGGTGGGCCAGCTCAGCATTTAAAGGCTAATTTTGCCTCACTACTGAGACACAGCTCTTCTGAGGAGAGTACTCTGCGTAATTCCCAGTAAAATAGGTTTTTCACTATGGTTGGTAAAAACAGGAGCTGTTCCAAACCCTATAGGGCGAGGTTTGAGTTTATTTCCTCTAATCCATTTAAGTGGTTCTTTCCCCTACCTTGGGCGCTTTTCTCATATGCTTGTGCTAGTCAGCACTCACCAGAGACTTAAAGGAGACTCTTTGGAAATCTCTGGAGCTATCAACTCTCTGCTTCTGATTATTATTATTTTTTTTTTTTACAATAAAAATATCTCTCCCAAATGGAGAAACTCCACTCTAAGGGAATGAAGTGTAGGACATGAAACTGATGCAGTTGAGAATTATTATTCCATCAAAACTCACAAAATCCCTGTGTTTTACCAGAATCTTCAGTGTGTATTTATGGATTTTATTTTTCTTTTTGAACCAAAAGCAGCAGATAACTCTGGAAATTGGGAATTATAACAAGTTAAAAGAAGGTGTGTTTTCCCCCTTCTCTCTGAGGGAGGCTGGTAGTTCATTGCATTCCCAAATAAGTCGTTATCAAAGAAAGGAAATAATCCTATTTTCAGAATTATAAATTATCAGAAAACTGAGATCTGTACTCTGAAGTAAGGTCTTAACTAAAATGAGAAAAGAAAAAGAAGTTGATTCCACCCCGTCTTTTCCCATTCTTTACCTACAATAGTGGTTTTCACTGGGCAGCTCCCCTGCCCCCATCCTTCCTAAAAAAACGTTTGGCAATATCTGAAAACACTTTTGGTTGTCACACCTAGGAGGGTGCTACTGTCATCTAGTAAACAGAAGTCGAGATGCTGCTAAACAGTCCACAGTGCACGTGACAGCCTCTCAGAACAAAGAGTTACCAAAATATCAGTAATGCCAACATTGAGAAACCACAGTAGAACGGAGCCATCTAAGAACTTTATACCCTCCGGAGTTAGATACCTGAAAACTTGGTCTCTGTTTTTTCTCTTCTAAGCATTGAATGAAATCTAAAAATACTACAAAATAAGGTTGTTAAAACTTCTAATTTCTAATCACTCCCTTCCCAAGCTTCTTTGATATTGTTGTCACATATTTTAGTCTATCTTGTTTTAAATTTTATGTCAGATTTATTATTACTGTTATTACTGTTTTACAGTCAGTAATTATTTGGTTTTACCTATAAATTTTGCTCATTGTTTTTTAATTCCATCAGTGTGTTCATGTTCTGTGACTTTTCCTTGCCTGAATTTTCTTGAGTGAGAGAGAATCTAGTACTGACAAAAATCTCTTAATTTCTGTTAATCTAAAATGCCTTTATTTTACCTTGTTCTTGAACGATATTTTTGCTGGTAATAGAATTCTAAGTTCATAGTTATTTTCTCTTAGCACACTAAAGATATTACTCTATCGCATCCTATCTTAAAACATTAAAGATGTCATTATAACATCATCTGCTTTTCATTTTTGCTTTTGAGAGGTCTGCAGTCAGTCTCATTGTGATTTTTTTTTTGAGGTAAGCTTTCTCTCTGGTTGCTTATAAGAGCTTCCCTTTGCCCTTGGGATTTCCAATTTTATCATGTTTCTAAATAAAGCTTTTTTTGTAACTTCTTGTTCATTTTCTTATTCTATAATTTGTTTAACGTCGGCGGCCAAAAGAAGTAAGGAAAGAAAAGGGATTTTACATTTTTCATGTACCTATAACTTGACAGACATTGTTAAAAATGAAAAAAGAAATAGGTGTGTTTCCCCTGTCTTCAGTGAGCTTGCAACATAGCTGGGGACATAAAAAAAAGACACCTGTGCTGAGTATTTACAAACAATATACTGTACAATGCACTAAGTACAAAATCAGTAGTGCAGATTTAATCAATCATATATAAGGCAGAGGGATTACCAGCAGGCTGTGGCTGCTAGTGACAATTTCTTGGAGAGCATGAGGCTTGAGTTGTTTCTTGACTGCTGTGTTCAGGGAAAGTTGATCTTTATCTGAACAGTGACAATGAACTTAACAATATGTTTTTGTAATAGAGCTGGTGTGGGATGTACAGAGAAAGGAACATTTCTTGATTTTGGTGATGAAAACGTTGTGTGGACCTGTTATAAAATAGTAGAGATTATGTCTTGTCCATACTACTTTTTCTGTAGAAACCTTAAAATGGTATTTCTGTTTTAAAAACTTGGTCACTGTCAGGTCACTATTTTATGATTAGAGTATTAAAGTGAAGTATTACTATGGAAAACTGTAAGGAAAAATCTTAAAAATTTCTCAGCTTACTTTCCAAAAGTAATTAGGGATTTTGAAGTATTCTGTCTGCTCTGTGTGAAAAGCATGCTTTTGATGGACTATATTATCTTCTGTTTTGGAGGTCAGTAAAAGTTCAATGTGTAAAAATGTGATATATTAGATAGCTTTCTTATAAAGTTATAAATAAGATATTTTTATTTATTTGTGACTCCCAGCAGTTATTTAAATTATATGATTAAAAAGGAATGTTTACTTGTTATGAAAGTGCTCTGTAGTTCAAATATATGAAACAGCTAGGTCTCATTTGAAGGGAAATTCTATCTATATTTTTCCTTATAAAGAAGAATTAATTTTGTCTGTGTGCTCTGAACTTCTTCAGGATTGTAGTATCATAAAGTCTACTGGGAACACTTGCAAACTGCTAACTAGGAAAAGGGCATCAGCTGCTTGAAAAAAAAACCTGCTAAACTAGAGAGAGTTACTAACATCTGTGCCTCTAGCTAGGAGTAATCTAACAAAAGAATTTTCTTTACAACATACACTTTATTGATTTTATGGCAAGAAATTAGAAGAGAGATTAAAAGCCTAAAACATATTGTGCTGTCCCAGAATGGTAATTTTAGAACTCAAATGAATTCTGAAATCTGAAAAGTAGATGAATTTAACTTGTAATGTGAAAATTTCAAATTGCTTTAGAAATAGACTTAGTCCGTATCTTCCAATATATCTATCTATGTATTGTGGTTACACAGACCTATTATAATAAACAAACATATTTGATATTATTGTGTTGGTATTTATAGATTTTCATTATTTTTCTCTGGAAATATACATGGACTGGTTATCAGTCATCAATAATCATTTCTTGAGCTCCTGATTGATGCAAGGCATTGTGCTAGGAGGTATGATGGGCACAAAGCAGTTCAGAATTATGATCCTGCCTTTAAATGAAATTTATCCAGTTAGGCAAGTAGAACTGAGGTTAAATTCCACCCTTCCCCATTGGCAGATTTTGTGATGTGGATCAGATTACATAGCACCTCTAAATTTCAGTTATCTCATCAGACTATTTTGAAGGTTATATGAGTCAACACACAGAAAATGTGTAGCAGTGTCTGTCATACATTTTAGATGATCAGTAAATTCCCAGCCTGTGTAATAGTTATATAAACTGTTCTCACATTGATAGCTGAGTTTTGCTGTTTAATCTGGAAAGGGTACACTTTGAATCTTTCTATTAAGAGATATTGATAGGTAGAATTATTTTGGTATAAATAACTTTTCAAAATTCCTCAAAGATGAGTGTTGAAGTAGTGTAGAAGACAGTTTTAAATTAATAAAAATAAAGCAAAGTGACTTATATTTCTCTACTTAATACTCTGCATTTTATTAGGTACCTTATATTGCATTTTTCTAAACTTAATTCCCTCGTGTAAACCCTGCAAGCAAGTTTAGAGAGGACAAGTTTAAATTTCATCCAATGGTGCAAATATCAGTGACTAAACATAGGCTACCTTGCTTTTTACATTTTTCTTTTTAAAAATGATTTATTTATTTAGAGAGAGAGAGAGAGAGAGAGAGAGTGTGTGTGTGTGTGTGTGTGTGTGTGTGTGTGCAGAAGTGTGGGGAGGGGTAGAGGGAGTGGGGAAGGGAAAAGACTCCCTGCTGAACAGGGAGCCCGATGATGTGGGCTCCATCTCAGGATCCCAAGATGATGACCTGAGCTGAAACCAAGAGTCAGACACTTAACTGACTGAGCCACCGAGGTGCCCTCTTTT
The DNA here is from genome assembly GCF_964656455.1 of Halichoerus grypus. Lineage (NCBI taxonomy): Eukaryota > Metazoa > Chordata > Mammalia > Carnivora > Phocidae > Halichoerus > Halichoerus grypus. The sequence goes on from NC_135720.1 coordinate 58,678,011, forward strand.
TACATTCTTAATAAGCTGTTACATTGTTGATAAAAAGTTATATGAAAATAATAATTATTAAGTTGGGGTAATTTATATCACAGGAAATCATTGTATAAAGAAACCTCAATGTATTCTTAAGCAATCTACATAGTAATCATGTTTTATTATGTAAGTGTTACGATTTCTTCCTTGAAATGTTTTGCTTATCCTTTCAAATCTCTGCAGACTATTCAAGAGGTTCAAGCAAAACATTTTTCTTTTAGGGACCCCCTTACTAAATGTATGCCTTCACCTTGATACATGTTTCAAACAAAAGTTTTTCTGAGTAAAATGTAGTTTGTTTTTTCCAGAGTAGGTTGTGTTAAATTATTAAAGAACAGATGACTAAGAAAACTTAGTCACTGTTTGGAGGTGGGTAGGGAAAGTTAAGGTTAACAGTTTTCAGTCTTGCTTGTGCTTGATAATCACTTGGGGTGCTATTAAGAAATGTACAAATTACCATTTCCATCCTAGACAATGGAATGAAAACCTCAAGGGTTGAGTTTTGGAAATGTCATTTTTAAAAGCATGCACACTCCCTACCCCAAGTATGAGGAGCCTCTTCTCCAAGCACTGGCCTCCTCAGCACACCCTTAACTGAGCTCCTCTCCAGCAGTCTTCGACCAGATCCTTTCCCTACTCTTTTGAGTGGTGTGTTCAATATATTTGGAACTCTTCTATGTGAGCTTCAGATCTTATGTGGGGAAACAAATAGTATAAATTTCAGTTTAAGGAAGTAATTTATAAGTCCACTTTACTGCTTGTTTCCCAAATAAAAATTCTCAGATCTTCCATTTTATAGAAATGAGTTAATGATATTACATTGTGTATTTAAAATGGTAGAAATTTTAAAAGGTACCAATTTAAGTCGGTATTTTAAAATTTCTGATCTTCAGGAAGTCAATACCAAGTATGTTCTTAAGCATTGAAATACACACACACACGCACGTGTATTAAACTAACCACTCTAAGTCATTAACACTTTTGTTATATGATATATGCTTTTACTAAGTTATTATTATTTATATTAAATGAATTCTTGACTTGAAATCAAACTAAGTTATTCCAGTATTGTGAGATTAAATGCAAGTGGAAGCAATCTCTTATCACTCAGAACAATTCATCTGAGGATTCTATTAATGATGAAATTTTCTTGTTTAAGAAGATGCAAGTTTAAAGTGGCATCCTTTATTTAATTAATTTTGGAAAGTTTAAAGTCATATATACTGTAAGAAAATTTAAATTAAGAAATTACCCATAATTTAATATCTCTAACATTTTGTGAGCTTAACTGTGTAAGTGCCAAAATATCCTTTCTGAAGATTCCAAGTAAGGTAGTGGAAGTAACTTAAAGGTTAAACTCAGAGCTGAAACCAGTTATTACCATAAATATCAGCCAAGAATCTGAAAATGACCTTTTCTTTGTAGGATTCAACAGAATTTGACAGAGACTGTTGTGCTTCTGTTTTATTGCCGTGATTAGAAGTGCAGCTGTTTTTTAAAAGGCAGGTCCCACAGTTGGACCAAAATGACTGTTTGCAATACCAAATAAATAATGGTGTCTTGTATTTTTAAGCTATAACACTTATACTGACATCCTGGAGGGATATTTAGGTACATGTCAGTATGAGTTCATCTCCCTTGTGAAAATAATATATTAACTAAATAGAAAATACCAGATTCTTGTCCTTCAATTTTACTTCTGCTTTAAGCCTCTGAAGTTTGTGTACTTAATTATAATACTGGTTTTGTGAAATCAGCCCTGTCTTATTATGGTAATGAGTTCTAATGACAAGCAAACCAAACCTAACCAAATCAAACCCATAACTGAGGTCTCTTTTACTGTCCTCTTGTGCACTGGGACTGTGACTGTTGGCATAGCATTTTGGTGTCACTTCAGAGTGACATCTGACATGCTAAATTATTAAGAGTGTGCTGATAGACACCCAAACGTGCAACCTCAAGAGTTTATCCGTGGAGCTTGTTATGTGCAGCCAGGATTTTGTTTGTCTTAAAATACCCTCTTGAGAACTTTTTCTTCAGTTTTCCTTAGTATTCAAGTCTTAGCTCCAATTTAGGAACAAGGAAGCTAACGTCTCCTTCCAAGAAGAGGTTAGTACACCTCTCTGACTCCCATTATACCTTAAGTTCTCATTAAATTCGGTATTGCTATTGTTTGTTATTCTGTCCTTTTTTTTTTTTCCTCTTCAAGGACATTAATAGCTTCTTATTTATCATTTTGTCATCATGTAGTGGAGTATATTTAGAAAACTCATCTATTTAGTTGGGTTTATTTTCTATTTTTTTTATTATGCTTCTTAGATGGAGCATTTTCAGTATGAAAGAATTTTCAGGAATTGATACTAAGGGCATATTAAGTATTTCCAGTTACTATTTTAATGATGTAAATGCATTCAGTTAAATAATATGAAATGATTATGAATTATGCATTATGATTTCTAATGGCTTTTTGTCATATGTAATAACTTACCTGATTTTTACAAAATCTTACAATCTCACTTCCTTCAAAGATTTAATAGATTTATTCTCCTGAGGCCTTTTGTTGTTAAGATTTAATTTCCTCTACCCAGATTGTCTGGTTCAAAATGAATTATAATGAGGCATTAAAATGCATGACTCTTCAGTAAAGAGAAACTGGCCATAGACTCTCTTTCTTTTCTCTTAATTAGCAGAATTCAGGAATTGTTCAGTGCACTTTCAGGTGGGAGTACAAATTGGAAATTTGGTGTTTGGTAAAGATGTTGGACTCTATATGAGATAATGAAAAAGGGTTAATCAGTTAATTTGTATTAACATAAAAACATTGCATATTTCTATCTATAAAGAAACACATTATCTTATTTTTAATGCATTAAGACAGTATAGAGTACATCTTCCTCTTTTGTTTATTGTTAAGATAAATTTTATTTAAATAAAAGCATTTTTGTGGGGAGGAGTATAAAATCTGTTCACTACAAAAAAAAAACTAAAATGTAATATTTACATTTATAAAACAGAAAATGAAAGTTCTTTTATAATCCCAACTCCAGTGGAACAGTTTGATATATATATATCTTTCCATAATTATTTTTATATATTAACAAATATTTAATTATGTTACTGTTCTGTGGCATGCTTTTTTTTTCTTTTCTTTGGATACAGTTTCTTAATAAGCACAAATATCTTCCTCATTCGGTTTAACTACCGTAATTCATGAAGAATGTAATATGAATTACTTATCCCAATCCATTATTTGTGGACATTCAACTTGTCTCTGTTTTTTCTTGTAAATGTGGTTTTAGCAAATGTCTTTGTGCTTATTTACGTGGCATTTTGTTCAGTTAGTTTAACTTGGATAAATTTTTGGAAGTGGGATTTTTAGGTTAAATATATGCAAATTTATTATTGTTAATCATTTACAAGTGATGTATATAATGCATATGAAGATATAAACATTACCAAGAATAATTGATTTTTTGAAAATTGTAAACACTCAGTTTAATAAAAAATCTTATTCTATTTGCCTTTATTCAGTTATCGGTATGATCAATATGTTATTTGACTTTGCATTTTTATTTTTATAAAATTAAGTTACTTTGTTAAAAAATCATTATAAGATATAAAAGTGTAAAGTAATGAAATCAGTAAACCTTATAAGTTTTTAACTTGGATTTTTAAATTTGGACTTTGGTATTAGATTCCTGAGTTCCAATCTTTGCTCTGCTTGCTACTTACTGGCCATTTATCCTTGGGCAGATTCTTCAAACCCTCTTTGCCCAGTGTCCCCATCTTTAAAATAAGGAGGGCACTTGTAGCGATGAGCACTGGGTGTTGTATTTAAGTGACAAATCACTAAATTTGCACCTGAAACTAATATTACACTGTATGTTAACTAACGGGAATTTAAATAAAAACTTGGAGAAATGTAAAAAAGTAAAATAAAATAAGGACAGTAAAAAGACTTATGGTGTTTCTTTGGATGTTAAATGAAGTAATCCCCTTAAAGCATTTAAACAAAGCCTAATATGTTTTGTGCTCAATAGAAATGCTAGCTATTACTATTATTAAATGGATTAATGAACAATTACCAACTTAAATAATAAGGAATATATTATCTTATGTATTCATAATCCAAGATCATTGAAGTTAACATTTTGGTATTTGTGTTATATCGTGTTAGTTTACTGATCTTGACACAGATCATCTAGTTTGGGATTGGCATATTCAGTAAAGTAGCATGTTAAGTCTTCTCTGTTTTGGTTTTCTTTTTTTTTTAAGGTTAGTGTATGGAGGTGTGTAGTAGTAGATGTATAGTTGGGGACCAAGTAACAGGCTCCTTGTAGTCCAGATTCACCTGCTGCACCATGAGTTGTTGAGGACAGAGAAAAAGTCCTCATAGCTTGAGACTTGGTAGTTAGTGTTCAATATACATTGAATGAATGGGAGAGTACATTTTAGATGATGGCAGGAATATAGTTAAAGTTTTGCATTTAATAACATATCTGATCCTGTGATGAAACCATAGAATCTTGGGTGAGGCCACAGGTGTAATGTAACAGGTATTGGAGGTAAGAAGAAAAAGAAGAACCTGCTGTTTCTTCTATTCCTAAACTTTTCAGAGATGCCTTTGAGTAGCTAGGTGTATTAAGATCGAAACTAAAATGTCAAGGAGGGGAATGAGTGGAGGGATACATGATTTAAAATAATTTGAAGGGTCTTCAGAAGAGTAAGAGTAACTCAGTTTATCTTTTTGTCTCTAGAGGGTAAAATTGTAGGAATAATCAGAGAACTTTTGAAGATGAAATATTTTTGATATACTTAAGAGCGCATTTAGGCTTCTCTATTTAATTAGATACTTCTTTAATTTTCCCATTTTTAGAAGAAGTCACTTGTATCTCTTTTTGTGTCTCTTTTTGCATAGGTATTATTATCATGTTTCAAAAACTAGAAACCTTTAAATAGTGAAAAGTCTCCTATTTTATCTCTGTTCTTCATCTGCCCAGATCCCTACTTCTTTAATAACCACCGTGTTTAGATTTTATGTATTCATCTTGAATCTTCAAAAACAATTATAAATATAGATTTTTATTCCCTTCTCCCCACCTCCCACCAAATTTGAACAAAAAATAGCATATTAAATGCTGTTCAGCACCTTACTTTTTTCACATAACCAGATATTTCCAGAATAGGGAATGTTCTTATTCCACATAGAGGTTTTCTTTTTTCTGCATAGAGATTTTTATGGCCTCCTACAATTCCATTGCATTGATATGCCATAATTTATTCACTTTAGTACTCTATTAGTGACCTTTGGTACCACAGATAATTTTGTGATGAGTGATCTTACAAGTGCACAATTTTGCATGTGTGCAAGTATGCTTTTTTTAAAAAGTGGAATTGCTAAGCCCAAGATTATATATATTTGTGAGAGAAAGATCGCTGTGTTCCCAAAATGAAGTAAGTCATACTTTGAAAGAATGCATTTGTGTTCATTTGAAAGTGTTTATCTGTAACACTGGGTTTCAAACTATAATTTCACATTTTGATTCAATCACCCAAACACAAAAATTTTATGTAACAGTATATGCCCTTATCATATGTGATATGCTGCACTATTTTTTTTTCCTTTTCTATTCGTTCAAGATGCTGATCACAATCCACTAAATTGATTTCATAGCCCACTAGTGGAGGGTAACCTCTTGTGTGAAATACACTGATCTGGAGTTTAGTTGACCAACTCTGTTATATGTGGTATATAGTCTCCTAAGAATTCCCTATAATTCTCTTGCAGCTAAAATAAAGAAATAAACATAATTTTTACTGATTTTTAGAAAGTCTCTCAGAAATGATATTTTGTTATCTTTGGATTCACAGGTTATGATATTTTAAAATAATAGCACATTAGCATATGTTGCTATATCTACATAAAAAGATATAAATATGTAAAAATATAGGTATAAAAATTTATCTTGGATTGGGTATAAATCAGTCAAGCAGTATCTTGAGGATAAATGATTTCTTGAGGATAAAGAATAGAATATTAAATATTTCTGACCATAATTTTTATGTATTCTTCCTAAGGTGTGAAATTCTATGACATACTAAGTATTTGATTAGTTTTAGAGTTTCTAATGCTATCTTAGTATCAAGAAGATTTTAAAAATGTAAAAAGTATATTTCGACACTGCCTTTTTTTTTCCCCAGAGCAAATGTAGCAGGGGCTGATGTCCAAGGTAGCTTCTAGTTTCACTGGAAGCTGCAGTGAATGAATGTAGAAAAAAAAAAAAAAATAGTTTGGCTAGTATTTATGATATCTGATAGAAAACATTTATCAAACTTAAATAATGTTAGCAGAATAATGTATACCCAGCTCCTGTTCTGGAGTTAGTCATTGTGCTTAACATGGAGTGTTTTAAATATTGCTTAATTTATGAAAATCCATCAATAATGCAGCTCACAGATGATAATTGGTTTAATTAGAATGACTCAGCTGAAGCAAGTACAGAAAAAAAAAATCACTGAATATTTTCTTTGTGCAAGGTACTATAGGAGATATTAGGAAGATGAAGATGAAAAACATAATTCCCAACCCTTAGTACTCTGATATTTTTTTTAGACATTTATTTATCTTTCAGAGAGAGAGCACTAGTGGGAGGGGCAGAGGGAGAGAGAGAATCTCAAGCAGACTCTATAAGTAATTTTTGTTTGATCAGGTGAAGTTTTTGACAACCTTTAATAAAGGTGAGTAATAAGGCTTCATTTGGGACCGGTTTAGTATATGGTGCATGCTTAGACCTAACTGTTGTAGAATTTGGGTTGGAATATAGAAATAATTATTAGTGATTTAGTCAGTGTTGGAAAAGAACATTAATTACAGTCTTTAACACATGCAACAAATGATTACTTGTTTTTTTGTTTCTTTGCCTACTAAGGATGACTTTGTTAAGAATAAGAGGTCAGATTAAACTAATGTTCTTTTTATTCCCCAAAGCATCCTCGATATGGTGCATCTGAATTCCATGACCCTCAGATTATGGCAGGGCCTTTGAGACCATGTTAAAGATTTTGTATGCTGTCCTAAGAGCCTTTCCCACAATTCAGTCTGCTGTGTTATGACAATATATTTGTCAGTTTCAAAAACATTATATAAGTTAGCTGGGTGCTTTCTAGAGCTGCACTGTTTTATACAGTAGCCACTAGCTACATGTTCCGTTGAACAGTCTTGAGGGAGGTAGGGGTGGAAGGATAGGTAAAATAGGTGAAAGGGATTAAGAGGTACATACTTCCAGTTATATAAAATAAATAAATCACAGGGATGAAAAGTACAACATAGGGAACATAGTCAATAAGATTATAATAATTTTGTATGGTGACAGTGGTGACTACACCTATCATGGTAAGCATGTTGTAATATATAGAATTATTAAATCAGTATGTTGTACACCTGAAACTAATATGAAATGTCAACTATATTTCATTTTTTTAAATTTTAAAACAAAAAGAAATATGGCTGGTCTGGATTGAGATGTGCTTTAAGTGTAAAAAACACTTATTTCTCAGACTTGTTATGTAAAAAGAAAAATAATTCTGGGGCGCCTGGGTGGCTCAGTCGTTAAGCGTCTGCCTTCGGCTCAGGTCATGGTCCCAGGGTCCTGGGATCGAGCCCCGCATCGGGCTCTCTGCCGAGCGGGGAGCCCGCTTCTCCCTCTCCCACTCCTCCTGCTTGTGTTCCCTCTCTGGCTGTCTTTCTCTCTGTCAAATAAATAAAACCTTTAAAAAAAAATAATAATAATAATTTTTATTATGTATTAAAAGGAATATTTTAGATACATTGGGTTAAATAAAATTTTTATAAAATTAATTTTTTTTCTTGTTTCTCTTTTATTATGTTAGTCACCATACAGTACATCATTAATTTTTTTAATTTTTAAAAACTTTTTAATGTTTCTGCTGGAAAATAAAATTTACATATATGGTTTACATTTCCTTTTTAAATTTTTATTATTGAAGTATAATGTGACATTTTATTTTAGGTCTGCTACTAATGTGTAACCTTGGGAAAGTCACTGTAACTCTCTGAAATGAGGGTTTTTTTTTTAAAGATTTTATTTAAGAGAGAGAACGCATAAGTAGGGGGGAGGGGCAGAGGGAGAGAGAGAAGCAGGCTGAGCAGGGAGCCTGACCTGGGGCTTGATCCAGGGACTCTGGGATTATGACCTGAGCCGAAGGCAGACACTTAACCAGCTGAGCCACCCAGGCACCCCCTGAAAATGAGTTTCTTAAAAAAAATCCTTTACTTTTCCATTGACCTCCAAAGTCAGATGCAATTGCCTGTTTGAAATTTCTATTTGGACATATAGTAGTTCTTAAAATGTAGTGTTATTTTTCTTTTCCTCTCTCAATCTATCCTCTTAGTCTTCTTATATAGCATCAGTAGAACTGCCACCCATCACTTAAGGGAAAAAGGTCGTCTTTGATTTATCTCTTTTTTTTTTAACCCATTCTCTCACGTTTAAGTCATTATCGAATCCCATTAGCTGCACCTCCACTCATGTAATATAAACCAGCATCATCCTTCACCTGTACTACTAGCATAGTTGTCTCCCGTGTCCCAATCTGCTCTTCACATGGCAGCCAAGGAGACCTTTAAAGAATACATTTGTCATTCCACTACTTAAAATCATGCAGAGACCTTCTCTTGTATTGCGAATAAAAATTCAAGCTCTTTACCATGACTTACAGTTTCTCCATGACTCCTGTCTCCTTTTCCTAACTATTAATGCCCTCTTCCTCTGTTTTACACTGTTCCTTGAAAGGGAGGTATATGTGAAACAATCTCCAAAGGCCGTAGGAGCCCTGAGACCGAAAATAAAGGCTGACAAGTCCAGCTTGACAAGAAACGGCTTATTAAGGGAACTTAGAGATAGAAGTGTGTCTTGGGCAGCTGCAAGAGGAGTAGATCTCCACAACCCCATTTCCTTTAAGACTTGCTTTTATAGCCCTAGAGACTGGGAGTCTGTGCTGGGTGGGGACAATCCAAGAGGAAAATGTTTAAGAATAAATGTGCATCGTAGTCATATCTCTGGGGGCACATCAAGGATGTTATGTCCCAAGGGCGTACTTAAGGGTGTGGCTAAATAAAAGAAAAGGAAGTGGGAGGGGAAGGGGGCTGTGCTCTAGAAGTTTCAGGTCACAGAACCCTCATCGTGACAGATTTGTCGAAAATGGCATTAGTCTGGTTCATATTTATACTATGTATTAAAAATTCATATCCATGTTTGAAATAATCTGTTAATTCATATCAGTGTTTGAAATAATCTGAATGTGTATTTTCTCTCTCCTACTTTTATTACAAATTGTGTAACTACCCTTTTGACCATTTAAACAATAAATAAATGTAGCACAATAAATATTTGCCAAGTGAGCAGATGATGATCCCAGCCATGAATGAAAGGTGAGATTTTCTTTAATATATGCTATTAAGAGGGCACAAAGTCATCTGTTATAGAATGATTACTGCAAATGGTTTTATACACATGCAAGCAGTAAGTAAAGACCTTTAAATGAAAAAAAATACCTAATTATCTAAAATTATTTAATTATCTAATGGATACTCAAAGATGTTAAATAAGGTATTCATATAAATTGTTTTATTTTTAACCCCATGGCTGTTACATAGTTTATGATGTGCAACATGCTTTGTGAGGGATATTGGAGTGGTGGCAAGAGAGAACACGAGCAGGGAGAGAGGGGCAGAGGGAGAGGGAAAAGCAGGCTCCCTGCTGAGCAGGACCCTGGGATCATGACCTGAGCCCAACGCAGATGCTTAGCTGACTGAACCACGCCGGTGACCCTGGTGTTTTTCTAATATTCTGTTTCTTTCACCTGAAATGGCATTCTTCTTAGTGCCTCTCTCTCCCTTCAAATACCTCAGCACATGAGTCCTATCTTTATTATAGAAAACTAAAATAAAATAATTTTTCCCCTGTAAGCCACAAAATAATAGATTTTGAGGATCATTTTAGATACTCTCTAACTTTTGTTAAGAAAATGAATATTTATACTGACCTAAGTCCTTAGTGTATTTATAAGTGGTCAGTAATGACTGTTGAATTGAGTAGAATGTTACAGACGTCAGTATGTACTAGGTTTTGTCAGTATATTCTAATGCTTTAGTTCACTTCTTCCTTGAACTGTAACCTTTAAGAACAAAATAAATAAGTTTCTTATTCAAGGTTGAGTATCGGTTGTTTCTGAACTGTCACATATTTTGGTTAGATCCAGTTTACTGTTTCTTTGGAGGATACTATGTGTAAAATGCATCTTTTAAAAGATTTTTTTCCCTTATTTATTTAATTGATTTATCAGTAAATAAAAATTTATTTAGAGGCCTATGATGTTGATGGCATTTGGTTAGGTACTAGGGTAATGCAAAAAGTAATAAAACCAAATGTGCCACATTTTATTCATTCGTCTGATGGACATTTGAGTTGTTTCTGGTTTAAGGCTATTACAAATAAAGCTGCTATGAACATTTGTGTACAAGTTTTTGTATGTACATATACTTTTTTTTTCTCTTGGATAAAACCTAGAAGTGATATGGCCAGATCATACGTTAATTGTATGTTTACCTTTTAAAAAATTGCCAAATTGTTTTCCAAAGTGATTGTACTATTTTTATCTTCCTACCAGCAGTAGGTATGAGTGCCAGTTTCTCCACATCCTCACCAACACTTGCAGTGGGCACTTTTTAAAATTTTAGCCATTTTAATAGATATGTAATGTTATCTCATTGTGATTTTAACTTTCATTCTCCTAATAACTAATGATGTTGAGCATCTTTTTATATGCTTATTGCCATCCAGATATTTCCTTTGGTGAATTGATTGTTCAAATCTTTTGCCCATTTTAAAAATTGGACTGTTTGTTTTCTTACTGCTGTGTTCAGAGAATCCTTTATGTATTCTGGATATAAGTCCTTTATCAGATGTATACTTCGCAAAAATTTTCTTCCATGCTGGCTTCTTTCATTTTCTTAACAATGTCTTGAAGATTATGTTTTTTTCATTTTGCTTAAGTTCAGTTTATCAGTTTGTTCATTTATAGGTTATGGTATATTTAAGACATCTTGGCCTAACTTAAGTAACTTTTCATGTCATCCGCATTGTCAGATTTATTGGCATAAAGTTGTTTATTAATATTTACCAATTTTTTAAATATCCGTACCATCTGTAGTGATGCTACCATTCTCATTCTTGACATCAGTAATTTCTGTCTTCTCTCTTTTATTCCTGATCAATCTTGGCTGGAGATTAATCAGTTTTGTTGACTTTCTCAAAGAATGAGCTTTTCTGTTTTCCATTTCATTGATATCCACTTCAATCCTTACTATTTACTTTATTCTGCTTACTCTGGTTTTAATTTATTTTGGAAGATGAACTTATCCACTTAAAACTTTTCTTCTTTCAGAGTCCATAGTCTCTTTTTTTTTTATTTAATTTTTTTATTGTTATGTTAATCCCCATACATTACATCATTAGTTTTAGATATAGTGTTCCATGATTCATTGTTTGTGCATAACACCCAGTGCTCCATGCAGAACGTGCCCTCCTCAATACCCATCACCAGGCTAACCCATCCTCCCAACCCCCTCCCCTCTAGAACCCTCAGTTTGTTTTTCAGAGTCCATCGTCTCTCATGGTTCTTCTAGAGTCCATAGTCTCTTATAGCCTCTGAGAAACAAACTGAGGGTTCTGGAGGGGACGGGGGTGGGGGGATGGGTTAGCCTGGTGATGGGTATTAAAGAGGGCATGTACTGAATGGAGCGCTGGGTGTTATACGCAAACAATGAATCATGGAACACTACATCAAAAACTAATGATATAATGTATGGTGATTAATATAACATAATAAAAAAATAAATTAAAAAAATAAACTTTTCTTCTTCATATAAGTGGTTACTGCTATATATTCCTCCCTAAGTATTTCTTTGGCAGCATCCACAAATTCTGATATGTTGAGCTTTCTTTTTCCTTCGGTTAAGAATACCTATTAATTTCTTCTTTCATCCATGGGTTATTTAGGAACTGTGTTACTTAATTTCAAATATTTGAATATTTCCTGAGGATATTTCTGTTAAGGATTTCTAATTTCATTCCTTTGTGATCAGATGACATATTTTGTATGAATTACTTTTCAATTTATTGAAATTTGTTTTATGGCCCAGAATATAGTATATTTTTTAAATGTTTTATGAACACTTGAAGAGAATTTGTATTCTACTATTGTTAGATGAATAAATGTCAGTCAGGTCAAATTAGTTGATAGTGCTATTCAAGTCTGCTTATAACCTTATTGATTTTCATGCCTACTTGTTCTATCAAGTGTTGGGAGGGATGTTGAAATCATTTGCATGTCTTATCAGTTTTTGCTTCATACATTTTGAAGATCTGTTATAGGTATATAAGCATTTAGGACTGTTATGCCCTACTGATTAATTATTCTCTTTGTCATTATGAAATGACTGTCTTTATTCCTGGTAATATTCTTGGCTTTGAAATTTATTTTTTCTGACATTAATTTAGCCATTGCAGTTTTCTGCCATTAATCCTATCCAGTTTTTTCTTTACTCTAAGACATTGTAGTTTTCATTTCTAAAGATTTTTCATATGAAAGACCTTAGGAAAAATTATTTAATCACTCAATTTTCTTCTTTATTAAAAGGGCATAATAAAAGTACCTAGGGGGGCTTGGATGGCTCAGTCAGTTGAGTGTCCAACTCTTGATTTCGGCTCAGGTCACAATCTCAGGGTTGTGAAATCAAGCTTCAATTCTGGCTCCCTGCTCAGCCAGGAGTCTGCTTCTTTCTTCCTCTCCCTCTGCGCCTCCTCCACCCCCATGTGTGCACACATTCACGCTCTCTCTTCTTCCATCTCCCTCTCTCTCAAAATAAATAAATAAAACCTTTTAAAAAATAAATAAATATATAAATAAAAGTACCTATACCATGGAATTGTTTTGAGAATTAAATAAATATATCAAAGTGCTCACAATTAATATATATCACAGTGTAAATTCTGAATGAATATAATCTGCAGCTGTTGTTCCTACTATTATGGCTGCTATTAAGAAAGATATTTTTAAATCCATAACATATTGAAACAGAATTTCCTACTCATTTATATCCATATTTCTTGTTTGGACTTTCATTAGTTATCTTCAGTCTAACTGAACTAGAATATCATCATATAAACTCAAAAGATACCTGTGTTTCATTGTATTTCCTTATGTTATTAATTTATCATTGTTTTGTACTTAAGATCGTGTACAAAGATACAGGTATATAGTGTCATTATCATATTTTTCAAATTTAGTGAGTATGCAACTCCCAAATGCATTAGAATCATATAGTAGTTGTGAGTTCTCAGCTGCACATTTTGGTTTAAATATTGGATATATTGAGAGACTGAACAAATTAGTCGTCTTTTTTTTTTTTAATCAAAGAAGTAAATGTTTGCATTTAGTATTTTATATGGGTCCTTCACATTATCATCATTTATAATGAGTCATTTTTTTTCTCTCTCTCTTTCTTTCTTTAGATTGGGCAGCTGGCTTTTAAAGGAATGAGGAGACTCAATAGAATCCAGTCGATTGTGTTTGAGACTGCCTACAACACCAATGAGAACATGCTGATTTGTGCCCCTACTGGGGCTGGAAAGACCAATATTGCAATGCTTACAGTTTTGCATGAAATACGCCAGCATTTTCAACAAGGTGTTATCAAAAAGAATGAATTTAAGGTAGGAAATTAACAAGTCAGACCACAACTTTTTAAATTGTAAAATTAAAATCATTTGTAGTTGTACATGTTACATGAAATCTGGAAAATTTTAAGGATATTACTCATGATGTCATGTAAAGATTGCTGCTTGATTTACTCTATTACTAGTAAGGCAGTCCCTATTTGTGTTATGAAAATCCTATTACCCCTATGAAACGCTGTGAAAATACATTTAGCTTTGAAGCAGAACCAGTGTTGAAAGTGATGAAGATGTATAAACAAATTTCATTGTCCTTTAAACAGCTGCACACCTACCTAAGAAAGATAAGGACTTTTCAGATATCACTGTTAAGATATTTTACTCTACAATTATATTTCACGATAAATTGTGACTTATATTGAATGCTGTGAAACAAATGACTTGTAGGTTTTGTCCTTCATCAAGGTACTATTTCTTTGGCACAGATTGTGTATGTTGCTCCAATGAAAGCCTTGGCAGCCGAAATGACAAATTACTTCAGCAGACGTCTAGAGCCACTGGGCATTGTTGTGAAAGAATTGACTGGGGATATGCAGTTGTCAAAAAATGAAATTTTACGAACTCAGGTATGTTGTGTACTTAGGTTTTTTGTTTAATACCATTCTTTTTTTTTTTTCAGGTAAACATAATCCAAACGTAATGTAATGAAATTCTTTTATTTGTAAACACATATTACCTCTACAAAAGAGGTTTTTGCTGGTGCTTTGTCCAGTTTTGTCCCTTCTAACTTCTGTGATTCCTGCTGTGTCTGAATACTGTTAGATGCCCGGTGTAAATTTTAAGTTCATTGACAGTAAATGTTCTTTTAAAACGGTAGAGAATGAAAATGTGAGTAAGACCAGACTTCAGTTTTAAGAGCAGGAAAACATATAGATCCTTAAATGATCCCACTACTATTCTAAACTATTCCATAAGGATTGCTTAACATATAATAAAAATTTTTAGTCATTCTTTATTTCATCAAAAAGGAAGTTATTAAATCGCGCACTGTATATAGCACTATATTAGGTGAAATGCATGACAACAACGATATTTAAGATACAGTTCCTGCCTACAAGGATCTTATATTATGACCGAATAGGCAAAAACTCTGTTAGAGCTACAACTAGATTATCATTAATTGGGTGGAACATGTAAGTAAGGTAATGTTCATAATGCTTTGAAAAAATGCAATAATGGATAACCAAATATTAATGGGACAATCCAGCCTCAGCAGTGGACTGGAGTGAGAATGAGGGAATATGCTGGCTGATTAGCCTGGCACCTTTGCCAGCCTCTTTTCTGGCCTGTCCTTACTGGTTATTAAATGTGTATTTTAAACATTATATCTGATATGTAATTAATACTATTAGAGTTTAAAGTCAGGGATTGGGGAATGGGGAATTGGAGAAAGCTGGTCAAAAGGTACAAACTTCCAGTTATGAGATAAAAAAGTACTAGGGGATAATGTACAACATGATGATTATAGGTAACACTGCTGTATGATATATAGGAAAGTTAAGAGAGGAGATCTGAAGAGTTCTCATCACAAGGAGAATTATTTTTATTGTATCTGTATAAGATGATGGATGTTAACTAAACCTACTGTGATAATCATTTCATAGTGTATGTAAATCACGTCATCGTATTGTACACCTTAAACTTATACAGTAATGTATGTCAATTATTTCTCAGTGGAACTAGAAAAAACAAAAATGGGCAGAGAAAGTGAATAGACATTTTTTCAAAGGAGACATACAGATGGACGGTAGGTATATGCGAAGATGCTCAGCATCACAAATCATCAAGGAAATGCAAATCAAAACTATGATATATCACCTCACACTTGTTAGAATGACTGTTATCAAAAAGAAAAGAGATAAGAAGTGCTGGCAAACGTGGAGAAAAGGGAACCTCTGTGCACTCTTGGTGGGAATGTAAATTGGTGCCGTCACTGGAAAACAACATGGAGGTTTCTCAGAGAATTAAAATAGAACTACCGTATGATCCAGCAATTCTACTCCTGGTATATATCCAAAAGAAAGGAAATTAGGGTCTCAAATATCCCATGTTCATTACAGCATTATGAACAACAGTCAAGGAAAAAAAAATTCTATTAGAGTTTAAAGATTTATTAGTGAAGATCAGATCCCTATTTCAGTTGTAGTTAGATAAAAAGCAGTGGTCAGGATGTAACTCTGGTTATTTTTAATATCCTTTTTATTTCATGAAATAATGAAGGGGAGTATATTAACGTTTAGAGACTGTCACTGACAGTCTCTAAAAAATCTGTAATTTGACAAATGGTTTTGTATTTCAGAAAGAGGTAGCAAAAGGAAAATCTTTAGTAGAGCCAACAACGTAGTTTTTATATTTAAGATATGTAGAACTTTATCTTTTTGCATTTACATTTAACGGAATCTCAGATTTATTTATTTTGTTAGCATAAATAGATTTTTAACTGCTGAGAATGATCAGTGGTAGAGCAAACATTGTTTGAATTTTTACTACATATTTATAAGAACAGGTAATGGCCCATTAGGAGCTTAACCTTTCTTTTCCTTCAGATTTTCAGCTTCAAAATTAATTTTAAAATGTATAATGTACTTCCACTACTGCTAATTTAGGTCTTTTAATTGGAAAATTTTAATTCTGAGATAATAAAAGAGATAATGTAAAAGAATTTTGATGTGTTTTTTATTTAAAAAATACATTATTTTGTTAAGTATTTTATCAGTGATAACACTGAGTAGTAAACTAATATTTTTATTATTCTGTCATCATAAGTTTTAGCTTATATTGCCTAACTGTGATAATGGTTAGATTTTAAAAACCAGACTAGGGACGCCTTGGTGGCTCAGTCCATAAGCGTCTGCCTTTGGCTCAGGTCATGATCTCAGGGTCCTGGGATCGAGTCCTGCAGTGGGCTCCTTGCTCAGTGGGGAGCCTGCTTCTCCCTCTGCCTACCACTCTCCCTGCTTGTGCTCTCTCTCCCTCTCTAACAAATAAATACATAAAATCTTAAAAAAAAAAAAAAAAAAAAAGACTAATATGTGGGGTCTTCTTCATTAATTACTTTGGCTAAAATTAGTATGGTAATTTCCAACTTATGTTTTATCCCGTTGCCTTGAAGGGATATGAGTCTCTTATTAGTGATAGTGTTCTCTTTTATAGTGATTCTTTGGGTTAGCATGTCCTGAACTCCATCAACTGACACCTTAAGCTACTCTAATTATTGCTTTCAACCACTAGAACTGTGCATGTTTGGGAAATCCACTCACTTAGGAAAAGCCTCAAAATCACAGATTAGTTCTGTGTGGCTATATTTTTTTCAGAGTAGATTTTTGTTCCGGTGTCAGCTTGATTTTTTCCATGGGACTCTTGGCTTTTCCCCCATAAATGTATTAGTTTTCACTCCAACATTTGAGAGGTTCCCATGTTGCTGGGCTTTTCACCTTAATTTTCAAGCTGCCTTTTCAGTTCTGAATCCTAGCTCCGAACTCTGATTTCTGGCACATTTTGCCAGTGAGGCTGTGGTTTTTCCTACCCCCTTTTTTGCTGCGATAGCAGTGGGTGTGGGATCATACTCTTAGTTCAATAATTTGCACTCTGGTAATTGATTTGTAGTTTTGACATTACTTTTCTCTATTTTTACCAATTTCTGAAACTGTCCTGTTTCTTAAAAGTTGTTTTTATTAATTGTATACAGCCAAGTATTTTATAATTATCTGCAGAGATTCATACCACAGCTTTGCTCATCTGCCATTACTGGAAGTAGAATCCAATATCCTAATATTTTTTTATTATTGAATTTATTTGTATTTCAAAAGCACTAACTTTCTTTTCCTAGCAGTGAAGACTAGAAAGCATATTTTAAAAATTGAACTGCTCTTTTAAAAGTTAACCCACACCAAAAACCATAAGATACCTAGGAATAAACCTAACCAAAGAGGTAAAAGATCTGTATGCTGAAAACTATAGAACGCTTAATGAAAGAAATTGTAAAAGACACAAATGGAAAAACATTACATGCTCATGGATTGGAAGAACAAATATTGTTGAAATGTGAAATGTATATACTACCCAAAGCAATCTACACATTTAATGCAGTCCTGATAAAAATAACACCAGCATTTTTCACAGAACTAGAATAAACAATTCTAAAATTTGTATGGAAAGATCCCAGATAACCTAAGTAATGTTGAGAAAGAGAATGAAAGTGGGAGGCATCATAATCCCAGACTTAAAGCTGTATTACAAAGCTGTGATCATCAACACAGTATGGTCCTGGTACAAAAACAGACAAATAGATCAATAGAATAGAATAGAGACCCGAGAAATGGACCCACACCTATATGGTCAAAGCAGGAAAAAATAACCAATGGAAAAAAGATAGTCTCTTCAACAGATCGTGTTGGGAAAACTGGACCACTTTCTTACACCACACATAAAAAGATAATGTGATTAGGAAAATCATAAGGAAGAGAAAATACATTTATAGTATTGTACAATCCACATGTAAGTGGACCTGCACGGTTCAAACCCATGTTATTCAAGGGTCAACGGTGGTCAGTTTAACGTTTCTGTTCTTTTTATATAACTTGTATACTTAACACAATGAACTGAATCATGTTTAAAAATTTTAAGTTTATACAATAAAGAGAAAAAAGTTTTACAGATTTGTAGAACACAGTACAGTATTATATACATATTCCCAATTTATGGACACATTTGATTCTGAAAGTTTGTTGATGTATTCCTAGAAGTTGTGTTACATGTGATACATTCCAAGTCTAGCTCCTAGGCCTAGCTGAACATAAAATTACAGAGATTATGTCTTAAAACTACACAATAGGACACATAGACTGATAGTTTCTTTAGTGTGTGATTTTTATTTTCATAATGTCTTATAAAGGCATATAGAGTAACTCAAAATTTGACTTCTAACAAATTTGTCTTTATTAAAAATAAATTTTTCTGAAATTTGAACCACTCTAGAGTCTGAGACCATACCTATGATGTACTTACCTAAAGAAATGAGTTTTGTATCCTGATGGGTACAATGAAGTTTAGGGAAGAAATCAAGTCAGTTTTTTCCTCTTCTATTTCTTGTAAGTCTAGCATTAAGAAATTTTCTGCAAATGGTAAGTTCGGCTTTGGCAGTCTCATCTCATTGTTGTGCCAAATCCAGGGCTCTTCCTCTGTATATTTCTGCTTTAGTCTTTCTGCACACCATTAACAGACTTTTAAAAAAAAATTTAAACCCTGCACTGATTTGGTTATTCCCATTACTATACAGCGGCAACTCTCAAAATATGGTACAGAAACATTGTGTTTCCTAAGCTCTTTCTGGGGGTCAGCAAGTTTAAAACCAATTTTCATAGTAACATTATTTTTTTTAAATATTTTATGTATTTGAGAGAAAGAGAGAGAGAGCATCAACAGGAGGGGGAGGGGCAGATGGAGAGGGAGAAGCAGGCTCCTGGCTGAGCAGGGAGCCCGACATGGGGCTCCATCCCAGGACCCCGAGATCATGACTTGAGCTGAAGGCAGATGCTTAACCGACTGAGCCACCCAGGCATCCTTATAGTAACATTATGATGTTACTTTCTTTCACTCTCATTTTCTCAAAAGTATATTGTGGAGTTTTCCAGAGTCTGCGTAATATGTGATGTCATCGACAGCTAATGAAGTGACTACTTTCTATTTTTGTGTTGTAAAAATTTCTCAGTTTAACTTTCTAATATAAGAAATTGAGAGAGAGAGAGAGAGAGATAACCTACAAATACAAGAGTTCTTTGGGGCCTCAATAATTTTAAGAGTGCAAAGGAGTTCCAAAGCCAAAACGTTTTGAGAACCACTACTTATGTAAGACAGTGGATTATCTTCACAATCTGGTGAAAACCAGCCTGGTTTTCAGCCTTATGTCCCAACTACTTCCCAATACAAACTATAGCCAAACAGACCATTTTTGCTTTTTCTAAAGTAACATTGCTCAAATAACATTTTCTTGAATAAACATTACTATTTTCTAAGTTTCCTCATGCATTTTCTCTTTTTCATAATGTGGTTCTTTATTCATTGACATTTGTCTGAATCATTTTTCAAAACTCAGTTCAAACCCTATGAGTACTTTTTTCTTGCCTGAATCCTATAGCACCATTCATTTATATTCATAAAATAAGACCTACTCCACAAAGTCTATGGTTTTAGATCTGGTGTGATCTTAGAAATCTGGACCACTCTCAGATAAAATTTTGGTTGCTTTTGTACTGTATCTAGCTGTGTTATTGATGTTAATGAAAGAATATTTATGGAAAAACGAGGGAGGTAACATTTGAATTGAAATTATGAGCCAGTCACTATGCTAAGTGCATTATGTGCATCCTTGCTCATATTATAAGAACCTTATTGAATAGTGTCTCCACTTTACAGATACAGAAAGTTAAACATTAAAATCTACTTAGATTTATATATTATATTGTCAAAAGATTTATGAACATCTCCCCCCCCCCCCCGCCCCCACCCTTTGCTTATTTCTGAACTTCCCTAGATCGGCTCTGTGTCTTTTGTCAATATTTGTTAATTCTGTAAGGGCAGGGACCGTGTGCTTGGCCTCAGTAATAGTTTATAAATTGAACCTCCTCTCTTATATTTGCTCTTTATTCTCCTCTAGTATAAATATAGCCCTACTATCAGTGATGCTAATTTTTTGTAGACCTGAAACTGTATAGTTACTAACCTCTTCACCTTGTCCTACTATCTATTCTCTCAGATTCTCAAAGATTAATAGACTGCTGTTACCACTGCATTTGAGATTGGGCTGCAGAAAGAGCAAAGCAGGACTATTGCAGAGCATGTAGGAATATAGACATACTCAACTTTTATTTTTGAAGTTTTAATTTGTTGCTTTCCTGACTTTTCACTTATATAATTTTAATAGCTTTTTAATGATTCCCTTTGTAATTTTTTGGTAAATAAGTTTCCCAATAATTAATACAATTAAACATAATTTTGAAATTTCCCTGTTGTTTAAAAAAATATTTTCAGTATTGTTAGTTTGTCTTTATTTTTCCAATATGGGAAACCAAATTAATCTAATTTGCAAATTCTTTGTCATGCTGTTCTGATCATATTGTTCTCTTGCTCATAAACTTTCATTGGTTCTTTATTGCATGAATTAAATCCAACTACTTAGCTTGTTAAGAATCTTGTATAAATTAAGTATAATACGAGATGTGGTTTGTTTTGTGGTTCACTAGGGATTGTCAGGTCTAGTAGCAGTTATGATTTTATTGAGGTTGGAATGTAAAATTTCCTTTGCAAGACAAAATTACATAATTCTCAGATTTATTGTCATGAAAAATAGTCTGTGTAGACAACAAATACCTATCTTGTCTTCAGCTGAAAAGCCACTTTGTGCAACTTTGAAGAACTCAGTAAATTTGTCATCAGTGAAAACACCGATTTCCCTTTCCAACCTTATTTTCCATTGTTCTTCATCTATGTTTACTTTCCAACTTCTCCCCCTAATTGTATCATTTGCAAAGAGTTATTATTTTATAATATTCATTGTTATTTTTAATGGTTCCATTTAGCAGTTGTGTTTTTCCTTACACCCTGTCCTTCCTCATCTCGGATTATCCTTTCTGCATCTCTTCCTAACATCATAAATTCAGGGTTCCTTTAAGCCTCAGTAAAAATACTTGTCAGAAATTTTAGAAAAGTTTCTCCTGTCCTGGGAGTGACTTTGTATTAAAGCAGAGCATGTGCCCTGAATTCTGAAATTGTTCTCCTTTTTCTTTTATATTTGCTTGCTCATATTTATGCTGGGCTGAGTTTATCTGTGCAACTTTGGGAGTTGGGATGAGCTATTTTAGGTTTTGTTTGTGTTTCTCTTTTGGCTGGGTATGTAGGAGATTCTGTTCAAATCTCTTAGGTGTAGGCAACAGCAAACGGAACCCTGAATCTGTCATATTATTCTGTTTTCAGAGCTCTGGCAACCGTGGTTGGGAGTCTGTGTGTGGTGTGCATATGCATGTGCTCCCATCACACTCTCCTGATTTACTCTTCTCATGAGGGTTTTTATTGTATTGGGAATATACAGATAATTAGGAGTAGAGGGTAGGAACAAAGGGGAGTTGGAAAAATGGGTCAGAAATTACATGTGTTCAGGTTTATCTGGATATCTGTGTGTTATGTTTTAATTTACTGTTGCTATCTTCTGTGTAAAATCTGAGAATGTCTTTATTTCATCTCCATTCCTGAAGGATATTTTTGCTGGATATAGACTTATATGTTGTCAGTTCTTTCCTTTTAACACTTGAAAAATACATGACTTTTTTTTAGCCTCCAAGGTTTCCAAAGAAAGAGCCACTGTCACTCTAATTGTTATTTCTCTGTAAGTAATGTGTTTCTCTTAATCCTCTTTCAAGATTCTTTCTTTGTATCTGGTTTACAGAAATTTGATTATGATATGTTGAGTTGTAGATTTTGGGAGTTCATACTGTTTAGTATTTGTTTTAGCTTCTTGAGTTTGTAGGTTTGTCAAATTTGGGAAACTTTGAACTTCTCTTTCTTTAGCCCCTCATTCTTTCTCCTCTCCTTGGACCCCATGGACAAGAATGTTAGATCTTTTGTTATAGTCCCACAGGACCCTGAGATCAGTTCATTTTTTTTTAACCTATTTTCTCTCTGTTATTCAGATTTGATAAATTATATTGATCTTTGAGTCCACTGATTTTCATCTGTTGTCTACGTTCTTGCTATTGAGCCCTTGCAGTGAGTTCTTAATTTAGGTTGTTATAGTTTTCATTTCTAAACTTTCTATTTGGTTTTTCTTTGCTGAGACATATTTTTTTTTCCAATTATTTCAAGTATGTTCACAACTGCTCCCTGAAGGATTTTTCTGATAGTTGCTTTAAATGTTTTGTCAGGTAATTCTGACAGATGGGAAGGTAAACAGATGTAATATACCAAGTTAACATTTTCTCAGCAGTTTTGTATACGAACATATCAGAGGACAAAGTAACTTCTTGTAGGAATAGTGAGTTTGGTTTTAAATATGTTGAGCATGGAAAGATTGTTGAAGTTTATAAACATAATTGAATTAGAAGGGCAGAGTAGTCCAAAAGGACTCCAGAAGCATTCCTGGAATTAGAAATATAATGTCAGTTAGTAGGTTTTCATTATGTAATTCCTAATGTATCTGGTGAAATGTGTTAAATGCTCTGTGCCTAGAGATTAGGATTTCCTGAATCTCATTAACTTTGCCCTCCTTGTTCTGTAAAAGATTTAATTTTTTTTTTTTTACAGGAGGATATTAAAAACACACATACACACAAAACAGCAAGATGATATAAACTAAAGGCTAGGTATGAAGGGTAGTAGGGTAAAGGAAAATATAGGCCAGGTTAAAAAGAGAAGCCAAAAGCAATACTAATGCAATAATGCATATAACCAAGTTGAGGGAGTCCTGACCAAGTTTATAAATCACAGTGACCATTTGCTCAGGAGAAGCCATTCTTGAAGGTAACAGGCAAAAATATTTCCCAGGAGCCCTTAAAGAGTGAAAAATCAGTAATCTGATGAAACAGATCTTCAATAGTATCTCCTAATTTGTGGCCTTCCCTTTGTCCCCTATTTGTCAGAAATTTAGAACCCTGGATAAGGAACTGTCCTAGGATAAGATAGGAAATAATATAATTGTGGTACACCCTAAGCCTTGAAGCAAACTTATGATAGGCATTTAAGTTTTATCTTCTGTAACTAATGCTAAACAATATAGTAATAAAATGGCTCCATTTTACTATTAAGATTTTCAGTTTTTAAAACATCATTTTATTACAATTTTTAAAATTCTGCTTTGTTTCATTTTATGTAATCTAAATGAAAAACTGAGGTCAGTAGTATTTTTATTGGTCATATGAATAAGTCATTGAGTGTAACCACCTTGGGGCAGATTTGATGTGTTAAACCTGGACTTAGAGGTGAGCAGGAGGGAATGGCCTAAGGGCAGTATTCTCAGACATGTTTGGGTCATAGACTAGTGAAAATCTGATCTCCACAGGAATTTGAATTGGGCATGTAGATAAACACAGACATATAAAATTCTGCACCGTCTGTTATAATAGTTCATTCCTCTCAGGTGAAGCAACCCTAGCCCAAGGTGACCATTCTTTTGAAAAAAGAGGGTACCATGACTTGTGAATTACAATTCTGGAGTATCTTTGTTGGGTAAATCAGCCATTAGAATCTGTACATACTTGAATTGGCCCTCAGTTTTAGTTAGAACACTATAGATTTTAACTGCACTTTGCTGACACTTGCTGGTTGCTTTCGTGTGTTGAGGATCAAATGTTTTATATAAGAGTGATGAAGTATATATTATTAGGCACTCAATAATAGCATTATATTGTTAGCTATGATGCAAAGCAGCTGAAAAGTTTCATAAACTTTATTCAATAAAAAGTATGCAATTAGAAAGAGATGAAGATCTGGTCAGTGAGATTCTCATTTTATAGAAGTTAAAATGATTCTTGAAGACTCCAGGGTAAATATATTTCGTGAATCTTATGATACAGCTTGCATTTTTCACAGATTATTGGCATATAGGCAGAAATATATGGTAATTCTGGGAAAACTGGATTAGCTTGGCAGACATAGCTTACTTTTCAGTTCCTCTAAAACTGAGCTGCCTTGATAGGGTAGGGACATCATAATTCAGACACATTAGGTTTCTTCCCCCAAGGCATCTGCAGAAACATAAGAATTTCTGCATCCTTATTTGTATCTCTTTTTTTGAAATTGTGGATTTATTCTTATCACTTACCTCTGAGATTTTTAAAAATATCTGCTTAAACAATCTGCTAAATGAAAACATTCTATGTTAATTTGAATACTTTCTTGAACAATACCAAATGCTTATGTTTTTCTCCATAATTTGATATGTTGTGACATCTGAGAAAATACAGGTTTATGAGATGCTGAGAGCTTGATAGATTAGGGCAATTTGTTAGTTTCAAGTAGTTCTTGATTTGAAAGCCAGTTTTCTGTTGTTTGGGGCAGGTATTTTAGTCAGTATTGCAGGCAATTATTTTCAAAAATGTTCTTGTCTCACAAACGCTGCATCAGAAGCACAAAGTTGCTGTAAATCTAAAATGCAGCACGCAGCTGGTTAATTTTAGGAAATCTACGGAGCTATGCTTTCTGTAATTTCTGTGACTGATCTAAATAGCTTCTTTTGAATTTGTAGTTTTCACATGTCTGTAAAAAATTATTTTTATGTATCAAAACTGCAATATATGAAATCATATTTTTGTAGAGCTTTGTGCCTCTACAATCATAAATAGTTTTTATAAAGAAAACTGAATGTACTTGTGGTCATCATTGATTTGAACCTTGGTTAAAATCATTACATAGAGGTATTTACTGCCTGTTTTCCTTGGATTATCAAAGTCACGAGAACATTAGACGGCATGCCTATATGTAGTATGATATATATTATGTGAGATACTAGAGTTTAGACCATTTTGTATCCTAAATGTCATTTTCCATATGTTTTGTTGCATAGTTTTACAACGAGCTCTGTGACACTTTTTAAGATCAGTGTGAATTAAATGTTAATTTTATTTTGAGAATTTTCATACTTCAAATTTTTTTCTGACTTCAAAAGGATAACATGCTCATTGTAGAAAAGTTAAAAAAAAATACAGAAAATTAGAAAGTTTAGCATATATCTTCTTAAACTTTTTTCTAGTCAAATATGTAAAACTTTAAAAAATGAAAGTTGATTGTATATTATTTTTTTACACTTTTTCCAGTAAGCGTTTTTGCATATCATCAAATATTCATATTGCATGGCATTTGATAGCTGCACAGTATTCCCTTTCTTGGATATACTAAGTTAACTGTACACTTCTGGTGACTTTTACTTAAGAGTTTATTTACTCTTATTTACTTACTTTTATTTACTCACTCACTCATAGCGGATTGGACACTGAAGGGAAGGAAGCAAATAGGATATCTCAGAAACTAAGCTGATACGGTTGGAAACAAAACTTTCTCTTCTAGTGTTTGAGCTGATTCTTCATGGACTCCAGGTTAAGGGATTCCTTTACACTGATATTTATCAAACTATCACAAATGCCTTCTTCAATTTTAACCATCAGCATAAACTTTTATTTCTTTAAGTCCAGAGATTGATTGGATGTATTCCCCTTTAAAGTCTTCTTTGTCTTATCTGTTGTTATGTGATAGGCATGTATGTGATATCCTCCCCTAGAATTACTTGTAGGGTGGGCCGTGGGTTATCTAGTTCTTGGTATTCCAATTATAACTCTTTTTTTCCTCTTCAAACCTAAATGCAAGCTCATCTTGGAACTGCTATGTTTTAAAAATAAAATAACCAAAAATTATTTCCTATGGTATTCTAATTCTCATTATTGTCTAATTTACATATTGTAAATACTACTTTTTTTATACTTTAAAGAAATATTAAGCACCTTATACATTATAAGTCATACTGCTTTGTATTCTGGATTCACCTGTGTTTAAGGCAGGTCTTGGCCTCAAAAGCTGAATCTAAAAGAATATCAACGCCCTTTGCCCTTTCCTATTTACGTTAAAAACATTTTCATGGTATAGTGCTTTGTTCCCTCAAGTTATAGGAAACTGAAATATTCAAAATGTTTTACTGTTGTTATTTGATATAATATATAAAATTTTTTGAAGATAGTGTTTTGCAAACAGTTGACATTCAACAAATGTTAATCCCTTTCTGCTGCTTTATTGGATTCTTTACTCTGCTCCTTACCCACTATATCTCATGAGTAATAACCCCAGAGTATACACGTGATGATTTTTGCTACATTGACTATGCATGTTAGAATCAAAGAGAAGAGAAAAATTTGATGATTTCCCTGCGTTTTAGAAATGACAGCATAGTAAGTATGAATGGTATTTATTGGGCTGAAAGTGGGATATCCTTTGACATTTCCCTTTGGCAGGACAGTAATCTGTGGAATTGATCCTGGGAGAAGACCTCTTACAGGCTTGGCTTAAAAGCAGATTCTTATGTTCAGTTTAACCCTCTTTTTACTAAAGGATAAAAGTTATTCATTCATTCCTAAATTTCTTACTAGAAAAGAAAATAAAGGTTGTATTCTAAGGAAAGCACCAGATAACTACTACTTGTTATTTTTAATGCATGTATACTGGTTGATCTTTAAACATTTTATTTTAGCTTTATTGAGGTATAACTAATATACAAAAAAGTTGTACATATTTAAAGAACACAATTTAATGAGTTTTGACATATGCGTATATCAGTGAAAGCATCAACACAAATTAATGAGTATTCATCAGCCCTGAAAGTTTCTTCACATCCCTTTGTACTCTTCCTCCACAACCACCATCCCTAGGCAACCACTGAAATGCTTCCTGTCACTATAGGTTTGTTTACATTTTCATAAATTTTATGTAAGTGGGTTCACATAGTGTGTACTTTTCTCTCTGGCTTCTTTCACTCAACCTAATTATTTTGATATTCATCCACCTTGTTGCATTTATTAATGGTTCATTCCTTTGTACTGCTAACTACTACTGTGTTGCATGGATATACCACAGATTGTTTATCCATTCAATTTTTTTTTAAACAATTTATTTATGTGAGAGAGATAGAAAGAACACGAGGGGGTGGGAAGAGGGAGAAGCAGGCTTCCTGCTGAGCAGGGAGCCCTACACAGGACTTGATCCCAGGACCCTGGGATCATGACCTAAGCCAAAGGCAGACGCTTAACCAACTGAGCCACCCAGGTGCCCCTATACATTCAGTTTTGATGAATATTTGCCTTGGCTCTAATTTTTGCAATTACAAATAAAGCTACTATGAACATTCTTGTACAACTGTTTTTGTGGACATATGGCTTTCATTTTGGAATTAGTACCTAGGAGTAGAATTGCTGGGGATATGGTAGATGTATGTTTAACTTTTTAAGAAACTACCAAACTGTTTCCAAAATGGCCGTACCATTTTACATTTCTAACAGCCGTGTATGAAAATTCCAATTCCTTCACATCCTCTTTAACACGTGTATGGTTTTTCTTTTTAATTTTAGTTGTCCTAGTGGGCGTGTAGTAGCATCTCATTGTGGTTTTAATGTGCATTTCCCTAACGATGTTGAGCATCTTTTCATGTGTCTTTTCGGTATCTGTGGATCTTCTTTGGTGATGTGTCTTTTCAAATTGTTTGCCTTGTTTAAAGTATTTTAAGTCAGTGGTTTGTCTTATTGTTGAGTCACAAGACTTGTGTAAGACTCTAAATGCGAATCCTGTGTTAGATATGTGCTTGCAATATTTTCTTCCAGTTAATGACTTGCCTTCCATGTTTGTAACAATGTCTTTCGAAAAACAAATACTTAATTTTTATAGAGTCCTAATTTATTGACTTTTTCTTTCAGAGTTCATCCTTTTTGTGTCCCATTTTAAAAATATTTCCTAAGCCCAAGATAAGTATATTTTGTCCTATAATTTCTTCTAGAAATTTCATAGTTTTAGCTCTTAGTTTTAGGCTATATCCCATTTTGAGTTGATTTTTGTGAAAGGTAGGAGTAAGGGTTGAGGCTCATTGTTTTTGCATATGGATACTTGTTCTGGCACCATTTGTTGAAACGGGTTATCTTTTCTCTATTGAATTACCGTTGCACTGTTATTGAAAACCAATTGACCATATATGTGTGGCTCTAATTCCTGGATTCTGTTCTGTTCTATTGATTTTGTATGTTTATCTTTAGGCCAGTACCACACTGTCTTTTTTTTTTTTTTTTAAAGATTTTATTTATTTATTTGACAGAGAGAGCAAGAGCAGGAACACAAGCAGGGGGAGTGGGAGAGGGAGAAGCAGGCTTCCCGCCGAGCAGGGAGCCCGATGTGGGACTCGATCCCAGGACTCTGGGATCATGACCTGAGCCGAAGGCAGACGCTTAACGACTGAGCCACCCAGGTGCCCACCACACTGTCTTGATAACTATAACTATAAAGTATGTCTTGAAATCATGTAGTGTAAGTCTTCCTACTTTGATCTTTTACAGAGTTGTTTTGGTTATTTCAGGTTTTATTTCCATATAAATTCTGTATGTTTTGGTTAGCTTTTATAACTTTTCCTGTTACTATGCAACTTTATCTAGTATCCATAGAGTAGAGAGAGAACATGTTATAAAATTGTTAAGTGGGGATTGTAGCTGTTTATTTTTAATTATTTTACAGAACTTGCAGCTCCTGAAAACATTGCTTTAATGGCAATGCAAGACTAACTGTCTGAAGAGAGATTTGAAATGTTTTGAAAAATAGGGGAAAGTTGCCCACAACACCCTAGGATTATAGATCCTAAGTATTTAATTTCTTTTTAGTACTTTCTATTTTTATTGTTTTTATGTCATTTCAACACATACTCTCTCATCACAGGAAATTTAAAAATAGACAAAAATAACATAACTTATCCAATCACAAGTTATTACAAGTATGTACTTTCCATTTCTCATTTTTATGCTAAGATATTTTATATTCATATATTTAGTGAAAGGTAGTATGGCATAATGGTTATGTGGAAGTTCATTGACTTTATATGTGTGAATTGTTTAGAACAGTGCTTGGCATGTGAATTCTTAATAAGCATTAGCTTTCTTTTAATAAAACCATGCAAATAAATTACTTTATATCTTATTTAACAACATACCATAAACAGTGATACGTGTCAGTAGATATATACCTACAATTTTAATGACATCAACTAGCCATACAAAGTGGATTACTGATGGTTGTGAAAGGACCACACACACAGACCTGCTGTATTCAATACAAACCATGTATTCCTCATTTATTAAATTGGGAATATAGAGCACTGCTGTTCAATACAGTAGCCACTGGCCACATGTGACTTTTTAAATTAAGATTAAGTAAGATTTTATAAAGTTAAAACTTACGTCCCTCGTTTTCACTAGCCTCCTTTCAGCTGTTCAGTAATCACCACTGGTTACCAAATTAGATAATGCAGACATAGAACATTACCCTCATCATAGAAAAGTCTATTGGACAGTGACAGTGTAGTGCTTGAAGGAAGCATTGTGGCAGTATAGAGAATAGAAGCTGAAGCAGTGTATGTGCACACATACGTTTTTTTCTTTTGTTACGGGACGGTTAGTTCAGGATACAGAAGGTCCTGCCAGTCAAGAAAAGCCAATCACTGTTAAGCCCCTCCCCTGTCATAGAATTTAGGCTTACAGTCGCTGGGCTTCATTTTAAGGGAGTGTTTACAGATGTCAGGCTTTCTTGATTCTGAATCAATTTTGATACAGTTTTCAATTGTACAGTTGAAACATCTCTGCTTCTAGCTTCCCTGGGGTCCTGGAGAGCCCTCTCCCTTCAGTAATATACAACATTGTATGGATATTATATGGCTTATTTAACTCTTGCTTGGATGTTTATTTATAGTTTTCAAACTTCCTGTTAGAAAAATCAAGGACTGTTTGGGCGCCTGGGTGGCTCAGTCGTTAAGCGTCTGCCTTCAGCTCAGGTCATGATCCCAGGGTCCTGGGATCGAGTCCCACATCGGGCTCCCTGCTCAGCAGGAAGCCTGCTTCTCCCTCTCCCACTCCCCCTGCTTGTGTTCCTGCTCTCGCTGTCTCTCTCTCTGTCAAATAAATAAATAAAATCTTTAAAAAAAAAAAAAAAAAAAAAAGAAAAATCAAGGACTGTTTATAGATTGGCTAGAAATCTGTACTAAAAAATAAAACATATATAATAGAAATAAAATAACCCACCAAGTTTTGAAAAATTGGCATAAATGCTTAATAAAACGTTGAAAATTGCAAAACAACCTTGTAGGGACCAAAATTTTATTTTATTTTTATTTCATTGGGGGGGGGAGACCCAACATTTTAGCACATTCAAATTTGTAACTAAGAATGGCATTTTCATTGGTTTGCCATTTCATAGTTTCTCATTAAAAAATTAATTTGATGTTATCCTTTTTTATCATTAACTATAGTCATATTAGAAACCAGTCTAACTTTCAGTCCCTGTCTCTTTATATTACATATATAGGCACTGAGATTGCCATATTGCTGTTAATTATATTTTGCTCTGAAAAACCCAGCATAGTTTTACAACTCACTTATAATAATCATCACCCGTCCCCCACCTCCCTCTCTCACCCAGTGGCTCTATTTGGTATGAAGAGCTAAAAGAAAATATAAATTTAAACTGCATGCTAATAAAATATGAAATAAAAAACTAAGAGGAGGTGAAAATGATGCACAATGTAGATTTTATGAACACAAAAGATTTGTTTCCACTTGTGGGTTTGTAAAGACCTGAATGTATGCCATGTACAACTGACGTTCGAGATAAAATCATTGAGCTCACTAAAATACTGTGTACCGGCTTCGTAAGTCAGTGAAGAATGCTAATCATTTGAAATCACTCTTCACTAAGCTACTTCAGCATAGATACAATTCTCAAATCAGTTGAAAAGCCTAGTTTTGATGATAGCTAAATATTCTGAGATATGGTTATAGTTTAGAAATTACTGTGGTATTTATATTTGTTATAATGTTGCTTGTTTCCCTAGTTGTCTTCATTTGTTTGGTTTTGGGATTTGTTTTTAATAGTACTTATTTCAGAATAATAATAATAAAAGACAACCATAATACTCTTTTATATTTTGAAGGTGATTCTTGACTATTTAGGCTTAATTTTTTAAGTGACTGCACAAATATAATTAGTGTATTTTTGGTGGCAGTAATGATTTTTTTAGTCCTTTATTAACTAAACATTTTGCTTTTTCTAGGTTTTTTTTCCTATTTGCATTTTCAATTTTATGTAATTAAGCAACTAATCAAAATGAAATTTTTTTTTTTTTTTTTTGAGAGAGTGAGTGCAAAGGTGCAGGGGGAGAAGGAGAGAGAGAATCTTAAGCAGGCTCCATGCTCAGCACAGAGCCCAATGCGGGGCCTGATCTCATGACCTCGAGATCATGACCTGAGTCGAAATCAAGGGTTGGACGTTTAACCTCCTGAGCCACCCAGGTGCCCCCAAAATGAAAATTTTAAGCTTCCTTTTATTTAGAGAGAGATCTAAAAACTGGGAATAGAACCTGAAATCTGAAAGCAGCCAATCTTTAAGAAGAATGATTAGTTTAAAAAGCTTTAACTATGTGCTTAAACATAATGGAATTAAAAAGCTACAACTTTTAAAATCCCCAGTGAAATGTAAATATTATTTACCAGGACAACCATTTCCTGCATTTGAACACATGCCATTAAGAAGTAATGAGAGTTCTATTTTGAAGAATGTCTCATTGCTTTTATTAGTAAGTAAGCTATAAGTTACTTTGAAGCATCATGGAATTCGTAGTGTTAGTTACTGATTATTTTTACTTTTGCAAGGTTTAATAGCAACTCGTAAAATAAATTAATATCCTTTGAGTAAAAAAGTCCACTGCCATATATATATGTATATATAAACTACTGTTTTTAACTGTTTTGTTCTTCTTAATGTAGTTGGATTAGAGGGGGTGTGAGAGAACTATAATTTTTGATGCATAAAAATCTGTTTTGTGAATGCAAATTATGTATTATTTGAGACCCTTTTCCTAGAGTATAAGTTAAAAGCACTCAGGAATCTAATTATCTTTGCCTTTACTAAAAAAAAAAAAAATTACAGTAACAACTTTGCCTATTCCATGAGTATTACTTTGCAGAAAAATAGCTTGTATCATTGTATTAGTGAAGAGAGGAGTGGGGTCCTATTCTATTAATGGTTTCTATTTTTCTTTTTGTCTGTTTTATACCAACATTTAGTTACTTTTTTTCCTATCATGTGATTATTTTATATTCTTATGGACATTATGTAAAAGTAAAGTATTACAAAATTTATTTTTAAATTACTTCAAGAACCCTGCTTGCAAAGTTTATCATGCTAACTTATCCAAATACAGACCAAAAACCAATGAAAAGCTTCGTGTTTTCTTCCTCCTAAAGTAAAATATAACAATGTCTACTATTATAAAATAATGCAATGCATAGCATGCTCAAAAGCAGTCTAGTTTCCCTATAAACAAGGAAGCAAAAATAAATATCCAATATTTGATGCTCATTCTAAGTCTTCTTTTTTTTTTTTTTTTTAAAGATTTTATTTATTTATTTGACAGGGAGAGAGACACAGCGAGAGAGGGAACACAAGCAGGGGAGTGGGAGAAGGAGAAGCAGGTTTCCCGCGGAGCAGGGAGCCCGATGCGGGGCTCGATCCCAGGACCTGGAATCATGACCTGAGCCGAAGGCAGACACTTAACGACTGAGCCACCCAGGCGCCCCTCATTCTAAGTCTTCTTGTTACTTATTAAATTTCAGAAAAATCCTGCCACCAGTAAGTTTTAAAATGGGAACTCACTAACCACAAACATTAGTATCATTTTGAAAAAGTACTTTTGGGCGCCTGGGTGGCTCAGTTGGTTAAGCGACTGCCTTCGGCTCAGGTCATGATCCTGGAGTCCCTGGATTGAGTCCCACATCGGGCTCCCTGCTCGGCAGGGAGTCTGCTTCTCCCTCTGACCCTCCCCCCTCTCATGTGCTTGCTCTCTCTCATTCTCTCTCTCTCAAATAAATAAGTAAAAAATCTTTAAAAAAAAATAGTTTAAAAAAAAAAAGAAAAAGAAAAAGTACTTTTATCTTCCTCAGAAATCTGACATGTACCAAATATTAAAATAAGGTAGATTATCAGTGGTCTTTTATAATTGCAGATCCCTTAAAGTGGGTGTTTTTCTTTTATTTTCAAAGGCTATCTAGGCTATTTTGAAATCCAAAATATTTAAAATTTTTGAAAGAGTAATTATTGTTAATAAATAACAGGTCTCAGATTCTAGTATTCCTTTATATTTTGTTTTTTTACCTCCACTTGTTGTCCTACAACTATTGAGGCAAATCTTTAAAAAAAAAAAATAGTAGTTTGTCACATAAGTAACAATTTTGGCAGCTCATGACCTAGAAAAGATGAAGAGACTAAGACGACTTTAATTTTCTTCTGTTATATTATCAAGTTTGAAAAATTGTCTCAGAGGGTAACTTGCAGCTATACTGAATATTTCTTAATGTTTCATTTGTGATTATTTCATACTGAACCAGGAAGATGGCAGAGAGATGTAAAATATCTGACACGTGGGGAATTTTCTGCAGAATATATTTATGTTACTTTTCCTTGAGAAAAATAATGCTTAAATATAGTCTATATTTAAATATAAGGTGAATATAGTCAATCCAACACCAATTCCTATTAATTATGAGTTTTATCTCCTATGTTTTTCTTACATTCATCCATATCCTCTCCGTCTTCACTAATCTGTCCTCTCTGAGTTTCTGTGTTCTCTCACCTTGATGACTTCTATAGTATTGTAACTGGGGTACGAGCATCCAGTCTGCTCCGTCCTATTCTTTCCCCTTAGGTAGCCAGAAATGCAACCTGGTCAGTTTTTCCCTTTTCACTCTCATACCATGTCCTATGAAAAACAACGACAATCCAAAATTAATGAATGAATGGGAAGGAGAAGAGAAGAGAAAAGGAAAAGAAAGCCATTTATAGTTTTCCAGTCTCCTCTACAGCGTGAAAAGAATACAGCTCCTAGAAGGGGATGAAAGACTGTGCAGTCTGTCCCTGCCCATCTCATTTCCACCATGCTCCAGTCCTCTCATCCTCTTTGCTCTAGCCATACACACTGCCTATCTTCACTCTCTTCCATCCATGTTTTCCCGTCTGTTCTATGTAGATGCTTCGCTTCTGCCTGTAACTGTCTTTTTTTCTCTTTCAACTAATTAATGCCCTTTCATCTTTGAGACGTTAAATCAAATTTTGCTTTCTTAATAAAGCCTTTTCTGATTTCTCTGGTTAGGTCAAATTTTCCTATTATGATTTGTCACATCACTGAATAGTATCTAAGTAGTAAGTTATTCTTAGTAGTTTATCAGAAGTAAAATTTTGTATTTTACAGTTTTATTGTGTAGTGCCTATTGCCACTCCACCTGCATTACAATGAAAGCCTTATGAGATCAAGGGCTTTATCTGTATGCCTTTATCTTTCCTCATCATTGCATGGTACATAGCACAGTGTCTGGTACATTACAATGAGGAGCAAGAGGATGATGCTGATGATGTTAGAAAAACTAATTGAGGGGCGCCTGGGTGGCTCAGTTGGTTAAGCGGCTGCCTTCGGCTCAGGTCATGATCCCAGGGTCCTGGGATCGAGCCCCGCATCGGGCTCCCTGCTCGCCGGGGAGCCTGCTTCTCCCTCTCCCTCTGCCTGCCTCTCTGCCTGCTTGTTCTCTCTCTCGATCTCTCTGTCAAATAAATAAATAAAATCTTAAAAAAAAAAAAGAAAAACTAATTGATCCCTATTACATATCAGGCATTATTCTAAATATTTTATGTGTATTATGTGTTTCATTTTCATTATAACCCCCTGATATGTAGGTACTATTATTTTCTTCATTTTATTATGGAGGAAACTAAGGTTTGTGGTAGTAGATACAAAATAAATATTTGGTAAGTACATCACTGAAAGATATTTAATGTGTTCTCATTAAACATTCACAATATATCAGAGATAATGTATTGATAAATGAGACATATCCATAAGGATACTTAGATTTAGAAGTATCGATAAATTGTGTTTATAGAAGTAAAGGTTTCAGTCCATTAATAGGAATACCCACTCTTCTTCCTTGCTTTGGAGGAAATTAAGTTAGGAAACCTCAGCTATTGCCTTATGGGACAGAAGGAAGATAAATGCTGGCCTGCTTTCTTGGGAAAGGCCTGGGGTGGGCTTGGTGGAGTGGGGATGGGAGGGCAGGAAAGGAGCATTATAAAAATCTCTTAAATCCTGATTACAGGATGTTCAAATTATATTCATTCCTCTTTGAGTGGTACTCTGATATATAATTCTGCTCTTCCCCAAAAGACAAAGATCCAGACTACTTAGTTTAAGTTAATCCAAGAGGAGCCATTAAGATCTCATCTTTTCTTAACAACATTTATCTAAGGGAAATAACATGCGGATACTGGGATTATCATCCCCCAAAACACAGGGTAAGCAGTGTGGGCGCCAGTGTCTTCTTTGTCCAGGACTCAGTAAACGGGCCTCTTTCCTTGAATAAGTTTTTAGATTTTTTGCATTTGCTAAGTGTGCATGAACAGATTAGAAAGGAGAGCATCCCACTGGCTCATTCATAAAATCTGTTATGTGACAGTATATTAAACATAGCTTTTCAAACCCAAATATCTATATAGAACATAATTTGTATAAATCTTACTATTAAATATAGAAATATTTGTTCTATTTTCTTATTAGGCAAGAAGAGTTACCACCAGTTTTATGAGGTTAATAATTACCTACAAAAAAATGTAATTCATCAACAGTGTTTGAGTTCACTTCAAGACATTGTGGTTACAATAGTTGTCCAGACAGTCACTGTCCTTGCTCAGTACCTGTGGTCTACTGAAGGAGACAAATATTTAAGCAAGCAATATAGTGTAATAAATGCTGAAATAGAAAATATGGGCACAGAGATGCCAGAGAAGCCTATAAAAGGGAAATTTTGGTTTAAGAAAAGCCTCCTAAACATTTCACCTCAAGACCTGGAGAATGTAGAGACGTGTGTGTGTGTGTGTGTGTTTACACGCACACATTTGTGTTTTCTTTTAGCATAATAAAAATGGAATCATACTTTATGTATACATTTGTGTGTATCTGTATAAAATGCATAATATTTTGCTTTTTCACTTAATATCAGTTTGTATAGATCTACATTATTGCCTTATAAAAAACTTCATGAATGTCTATTTGTGTGTTCAGGCCTTTTTTCGAGGATAGAATTCTGAAAGTGAGATTGCTGGACCTAGGATTTGTGCATTTTAAATTTTGAAAGCTTTTGCCAAATTACCTCCAAAATGACAACACTAGTTATAGTTAATATCTCTATTAAAAATTTAGGTTATGCAATTTGATGATATAAACCCTAAATACAAGAAGAGACAATTCTTACAAGGGGAAAATGCACAGTTTCAAAAAAATAAGCTATTAAGAACCATTAACAAATACTAATCAAGATACAAACCTGTGTGTCTCCAGCTTTGTATCTTGATTAGTATTTGTTTGTTGAATTAGTAAAGGTAATGAAATATATCCCTTGGAGGCAAAACTACAGTGTAACTTCAGCTCCCAACCATTGCAGTTAGTATGATAAAATCATTTTGGCTAGTGATTTGCTTAAAAGAAATCTGGATAGTATGGTGAAAACAGTTTAGTTAACTGAAGAGGGAATGACTCCTGGAGTCCTGAAGTCCTAGAAACTTGACAGATTTAGCCAATTTTCTTAACTCAATTTGCAATACCAGAATCACTTGGGGAGCGGTTTCCTACTATACATGCTGGTATCTGTTTTGGTAGTAGTCATCCTAACAGGTGTTAGGTGATGGCTCATTGTGGTTTTGACTTGCATTTCCATGATTAGTGATGTTGAGCACATTTGCATGTCACGGGCCCAGGTTCACAGAAGCCTGCTGCCAGCCTGTGCCATAGATGCTTCCTGGGGCTGCGGGAACTGCCTTGCGCTGCTGGAGCCCGTGGGTGCTGGGGTGTGCCAGGGGCCTCGGTTTGCAGGAGCCAGAGGGAGCTCCTAAAGGCCTTGGGAGTTGGCCTGGTGCTGGAGCAGGCCAGCTCTGGGGCCTGCAATGAAAAGGAACATCTATTTACTTTCTTTTCTCCAATGGGGAAGGTATCTCTCTGCATTGGGCTGCCTGGGCTTAGAGGAGGGGTGATAGGGGGTGATGTGAATCTATCTTTCCTACCCTCCTTAGTACATTTCTTATTTCTGCACTTCACCCAAGTGCTGTAATCCCTCACCTGGAATCCTTAGGTCTTGTGAAGTTATTTTCACGCACGGATAGTTGTTCAAATTGATGTTCTTGGGGGAGGGGACGAACACTACAAGTTCCTATGCTGCCATTTTGCTGACATCACTCCCAATTTGTCTTTTTCAATTGGGTGTCAAGAAACCTTATAGGGGCACCTGGGTGGCTCAGTCAGTTGGGCGGCTGCCTTCGGCTCACGTCATGATCCCAGGATCCTGGGATCAAGCCCCATGTCGGGCTCCTTGCTCAGCGGGAGCCTGCTTCTCCCCTGCCTGCCACTCCCCCTGCTTGTGCTCTCTCCCTCTCTGTGCAATTAAATAAATAAAATCTTAAAAAAAAAAAAAAGCAAGCAAGCTTACAGTAAGGTTTGTGCTTCATCACAGATACTGTATAGGCTTGGGGCATATTTGTTTTTCTCCTTTATTACTTTTCTAAGCCTCGACTTTAGTGTATGTGAATTTCTGTTTAAGTCACTTCAAAGCCAGTAACAGGTAATTGTTGTTTGGTCTCTTTTTCAGCGCTCTAACTTTGTAAGATTGTAGGAAATGGAGGAAAAAATGCAGAAAAATGTATAATTTCATTTGGATCTGCACCCTGGTCATATTGGCTCCATATATATAGTTTATACCCTGAGTTGTGGGCAGATGCAGCATCAGTTGGTTGAGCAGGGTCAGCTGCCCACTCATTGACCATTTTATTTTGTAACATTGTGCGAGAAAGAGTTTGAACCACATTTCATTTCTTCTTTGCTCTGTTTCTCCTTATCGTATAAGCTTCTAGACTGCTTGCCTTTATCTTTGTATTCCTAACCACAGACACTGTCTGCAGATGTGGAGTTATTTACAGACTTCTACAGAGAAGCTCTCCCTTGGATAACCATAAGTTGTGATTAAACAGAACACGTGTCCTTTTGTTCTTTTCCTAAATAAAATAGAAAGGATTTAAATGATGGAAGTAGGTATACAATAGGGACAGTTAATTTTCTTAATTGCAGTAGTTTTCAGCAGCTAAGATTTTGCCATAATTTGTTGATAAGATGTTAGGATCCTTCCTTCATCTGTCTCTCCTGCCCAGTGGTAGGCCCCAAACACACTTTTGATTAATTGTTCTTGAATTGGCAAAATCTCTCAGTAGTGAATGTCTCATATTAGTTTGAGGAGATAAAATTAGTAATTTGAATTACTTCAGAAATACTACAGAATACATTTTTTAGCTCATCACGTTTGAGGTTTTAGTAGTTTGGCATTGCAATATGACATTTTAAAGTGTTTTACTAAGAAATTGATCCTCAAACTGAGCTTTGCACATGTGGCAGGAAAGAGGAAAAAAAAAAAAACCTATAGTAAACCGAGGAAACCTGTACTCTATGAGTCATACCCCAGTTGTACAGAATAGAACTTACCACAGGACCAGTTTCTACCACAAATTATTCACATGTCAAAAATCTGTCATTATGAGTAGGCAGAAGAGGAATCATTATAAATTGTTTCAGACCCTTGCTCTATGAAACTTTAATGGAATGAAATACTGGGGTATTATGGACAAGCATTTAGAGATTAAAGCAAGGTCTTTATGGCTTGTATGCACAACAATATAAACAATTTCTGTGTTTTTCTCTATTATGTGTAATTAGTTATGTTTTAGGGTAACCAAGCATTGTATCCTTTTAGGCTTATACTGATGAGGCTAGGCTTAAGTACCTATGTCCTGAGATATTTGGAAAGTGTTTTAAATAAACAAAAGAACTGCAAAGAGAATTATACTACAGCTGTAAACGTGTAGTCTAGAAAGTATTTCAAATGTTTCTTCCTTACTCCCAGCACTCTGTGCTCTGTTCCTTCAAAAGTTTTCGGATTTCTTATTGAATTACCCTTTGTTTATTTAGTAAATGTTACCTATGAAATATTAACTGAAAATAGTATTAGAGTTTTTTTGCTAACATGAAAATACCAAGATGCATTTTAGGTTACGTTCTTTATGCTTTAGCTTGATCATATCTGTACTTTCCACACAGAATATGAAGTAAGAATATATCTCCACTTGAAGATTTTCCAATTAATTTCTATATTTTTATCTTATAATTGAAAGCTGTGGTCCTTGACATAAATAAATAAAGCACATACTTCAGAAGACTTTGTGTTTTACATGTGTGAGCAGGTACTCATGCATGTGAATTGATGGGAGAGGAAGGAACATAAAAATGTAGAAAAGGAAATAGTTGGAACTAACTGATTTGTTGTAGTGTCCCCAGGGGCAGGTATAATTTACAGGCTGTCAGATTCCATTATGGGGGCTCTTGCCATCAATCAGAGCTGACATTTGTATAGCAGAGGTTAGTATAACTGTAATTATATGTATGTTTATTGAATCTAAACCGTGTGACATTTTAACTTTATTCTTTAAATTAAAACATTTATGTAATTTATAAACTTGTTGGTTGAGTATTTTAAAAAGGAAGGAATATAGAATTCCTAAATCTTGCGAACTGTTGGCTGGTCTACATCTATAACATTAGAATGTGATTTTAACAATTCCAGAATACTATTTTCGCCCGAGAAGATGTATTAAGCAAGCATTCTTGAATATTGCTCTTTAGTTTAATTAATAGATCCCTACCATTTTCAACTAAGTGTACCATATTTCATTAATTGAAAGACATATTTTAAAAATTCACTTGATAGTGGAAATAGCCATAAAACAAGTAATAAAATGACAAATACATATCTATCAATATTACTTTGAATGTAAACAGACTGAATGCTCCAATCAAAAGCCATAGGGTGACAGAGTTGATAAAGAAATAAGACCCATTTATTGCTGCCTACAAGAGACTCATTTCAGACTGTGAAAGACACTTGCAGATTGAAAGTAAGAGGATGGAGAAACATTTATCATGCAAATGGATATCAGAAGAAAGCTGGAATAGCAATACTTATATTGAACAAAAGAGACTTTAAAACAATGACTGTAACAAGAGACAAAGAAGGACACTATAAGAATAAAAGGGACAACCAAACGAGAGGATATAACAATTGTAAATATTTATGCACCCAACATGGGATCACCCAAATACATAAAACAGTTAATAACAAACATGAAGTAATCAATAGTAATACAATAATAGTAGGGGATTTTAACATCCCACTTATATCGATGGACAGATCATCTAAACAGAAAATGAACAAGGAAACAGTGGCTTTGAAAGACACACTGGACCAGATGGACTTAACATACATATTCAGAACATTCCATCCTAAATCAGCAGAATACACACTTTTCAAGTACACATGGAACATTCTCCAGAATAGATCACATATTAAGCCACAAAACAAAACTCAACAAATTCAAAAAAATCAGTCATACCATGCATATTTTCAAACCACAACACTGTGTAAACAGAAATTAACCAGAAGAAAAGATCTGGAAAGAGCACAAATACATGGAAGTTAAATAACTTGCTACTAAATAATGAATGGGTCAACCAAGAAATCAAAGAAGAAATCAAAAATTACATGGAAACAAATGAAAACAATGGTCCAAAATCTGAGATGCAGCAAAAGGGATCTAAGAGGGAAGTCTATAGCAATACAGGCCTACCTCAAGAAGAAAGAAAAATCTCAGATAAACAACCTAATATTACAGTAAAGGAGCTAGAAAAAGAAGAATAAACAAACCCAAACCCAGCAAAAGGAAGGAAATAATAAAGATTAGGGCAGAAATAAATGATGTAGAAACTGAAAAAACAACAGAACAAATGGATGAAATCAGGAGCTGGTTCTTTGAAAAGATCAGAAAAACTGATAAATCTCTAGCCAGACTCATTAAAAAAAGAGAGAGAACCCAAATAAACAAAATCACTAATGAAAGAGAAGAAATAACAACCAACACCACAGAAATACAAACAATTGTAACAGAATATTATGAAAACCTATATTCCAATAAATTGGACAACTTAGAGGAAATGAATAAATTCCTAGAAACATATAACCTACCAAAACTAAAGCAGGAAGAAAGAACATTTGAACAGACTAATCACCAGCAATGAAATTGAATCAGTAATCAAAAAACTCCTAACAAACAAAAGTTCAGTAACAGACAGCTTCACAAGCGAACACTATAAAACATTTAAAGAGTTAATACCTGTTCTTCTCAAACTATTCAAAAAAACAGAAGTGGAAAACTTTGGAAAACTTCCAAATTTATTCTCTGAGGCCAGTATCACCCTGATACCAAAACCAGATAAAGACGCCACAAAAAAGAAGAACTATAGGCCAGTATCTCTGATGAACATAGATGCAAAAGTCCTCAACAAAATATTAGCAAACTGAATCTAACAATATATTAAAAAAAATCATACACCATGATCAATTGGGACATATACCTGGCATGAAAGGTGGTTCAGTATTCTCAAAACAATCAACATGTTATGTCCCATCAATAAGAGAAAGGATAAAAACCATATGATCATTTCAATAGATGCAGCAAAAATATTTGATAATGTGCAACATCCAGTCATGATAAAAATCCTCTGCAAAGTAGGTCTAGAGGGAACATACCTCAACATAGTAAAGGCCTTATATGGAAAACCCACAGCCAATATCATACTCAGTGGTGAAAAACTGAGAGTGTTTCCCCTAAGGTCAAGAACAAGAAGACAAGGATATCCAGTCTCAGCACTTCTATTCAAAATAGTACTAGAAGTCTTAGCCACAGCAGTTAGACAACATAAGGAAATAAAGGCATCCAAATTGGTAAGGAAGGAGGAAAACTCTCACTATTTGTAGTTGACATGATGCCATATAGAGAGAAGACCACCAAAAAAACTACTTGAACTGATAAGTGAATTCAATACAAAAGGTATAGAAATCTGTTGCATTGCTACATGCTAAAAATGAAGCAATAGAAAGTAAAATTAAGAAAATAATCCTATTTACAATTGCATCTAAAACAATAACATATTTAGCAATAAACTTAACCAAGGAGGTGAAAGATCTGTACTCTGAAAACTATAAGACACTGATGAAGGACATTCAAGATGATGCAAAGAAATAGAAAAGACATTCCATGGTCATGGGTTAGAACAAATATTGTTAAAATGTCTCTACTACCCAAAGCAATCTACACATTCAATGCAATCCCTATCAAAATTTCAACAGTATTTTTTACAGAATTAGAATAAGCAATTCTAAAATTGTATGGAACCACAAAAGACCCTGAATAGCCAAAGCAATCTTGAAAAAGAAAAACAAAACTAGAGGCATCCCAATTCCACATTTCAAGTTATATTACAAAGCAGTAGTAATTAAAATAGTAGGGTACTGGAATAAAAAGACAAATAGATCAATGGAACAAAATAGAAAACCCAGAAGTAAACCCACAATTATATGGTCAATTAATGTTCAACAAAGGAGGCAAGAATATAAGTGGGAAAAAAGAGTCTTTTCAAGAAATGGTTTTGGGAAAACTGGACCACTCTCTTTCACCATACACAAAAATAAATTCAAAATGGATTAAAGACCTAAATATCAGACCTGAAACCGTGAAAATGCTTGAAGAGAGCACAGGCAGTAATTTCTGACATTGGCCACCACA
Source organism: Halichoerus grypus (assembly GCF_964656455.1). Lineage (NCBI taxonomy): Eukaryota > Metazoa > Chordata > Mammalia > Carnivora > Phocidae > Halichoerus > Halichoerus grypus. The sequence continues at coordinate 58,721,378 of NC_135720.1, forward strand.
ACATTTTTCTAGATATGTCTCCTAAGGAAGGGAAATAAAAATAAAAATAAACTACTGGGATTACATCAAAATAAACAGTTCTGCACAGCAAAGGAAATAATCAACAAAACTAAAAGGTAACCCACCTAATGGGAGAAGATATTTGTAAATGACATAACCGATAAAGGGTTAGTATCCAAAATATATAAAAAATATATATACATCTCAACACCCAAAAAACAAATAATCCAATTTAAAAATGGGCAGAAGACATGAACAGACATTCCTCCAAAGAAGATATACAGATGGCCAAGAGACACATGAAAAGATGCTCAACATCACTCATCATCAGGGAATGCAAATCAATACCACAATGAGATACCACCTCACACCTGTCAGAATGGCTAAAGTCAACAAAAGAAGAAGCAAATGTTGGACAGGATGTGGACAAAAAGTAACACTTGTGCACTGTTGGTGGAATTGAAAATTGGTGCAGCCACTGTGGGAAACAGTATGGAGTTTCCTCAAAAAATTAAAAATAAAACTTACCTATTATCCAGTAATCAGACTATTGGGTATTTATCCCCAAAATACAAAAACACTACTTCAAAGCAATACATGCACCGCTATGTTTATTGTGGCATCACTTACAAAGCCAAACTATGGAAGCAGCCCAAGTGTCCATCAATAGATTAATGGATAAAGAGGAAGTGGTATACATAATGGAATATATTCAATCTTAAAAAGGAATGAAATCTTGCCGTTTGCAACAACATGGATAGAGCTAGAGAGTATAATGTTAAGTAAGTCAGAGAAAGACAAATACCATATGATCCTATTCATCTGTGGAATTTAAGAAACAAATGAGCAAAGGAAAAAAAAAAGAAACAAACCAAGAAACAGACTGTTAACTATGTTAACTATGGATGAAATAGGTGATGGGCATTAGAGAGTACACATGGATGAAAAGAAAAATTTTCTTGATAGTGTTTTTTTTTTTAACTTCTTAATGACATTTACAATGATGGTACAGCTTATAATCAATGGCTCCTGAGATTTGATGAAATAATAGTGATACTATTATTAATACCATTATTATTAGTAATACTATTATTAATCTATGGGATTTTAATGACTATATTTTGGTATTTTACCATTCTGTTTTTTTTAAAAAGTCATATAATTAGTTTAAACATTTTTCCCATTTTTTTATAGTCTAAGTACAAATTTCAAAATCAGTTTTAAATATTATAAAGGAAAGAAAGTATACTTTTATTTTTTTAATTTCTTGTATTTCTTTAATATTTTATTTTTATTGCTGTAAAATTGGTTTATAACATTATATTACTTTCAGGTGTACAACATAATAATTTATTCTTTGTATACACTACAAAGTGATCACCACAGTGAGTCTGTTTATCATTCATCACCATACACTTCACCACCTTTACCCATTTTACCCACCCCCAACCTCTTTCCTTCTGATAACCACTGATCTGTTTTCTGTATCGGTAAGTTGTGTTTGGTATTATTCATTTGTTTTGTTTTTTAGATTCCACATATAAGTGAAATCATATTGTACTTGTCGTTCTCTAATTTATTTCACTTCGCAATATCCTCAAGGTCTATCCATGTTGTTGCAAATAGTTAGTTTCCTTCTTATATTTTATGACTGAGTATTATTCCATTGTGTGTATATATCTTCTTTATCCATTCATTTATTGATGAACACTTAGGTTGTTTCCATATCTTGGCTATTGTAAATAAAGCTGTAGTGAACATAGAGGTACACATATCTTTTGAAATTAGTGCTATTATTTTCTGATAAATAAGCAGAATATCTGGAATATCTGGATCATATGGTAGTTGTATTTTTAATTTTTGAGGAACCTCCATACTGTTTTCCATAGTAGGGCACCAGTTTACATGCCCGCCAACAATGTATGGTGTTTTCTTTTCTCCACATCCTCTCCAACACTTATTATTTCATATCTTTTTTATAATAGCCTTTTGATAATAGCCTCAGATTACTTTGTTTGTTTTCCTATTGAGTTGTTTGAGTATTTATTTTGGATATTAACCCCTTATCAGATGTATGATTTGCAAATATTTTCTCCCAGTTGGTAGGCTGCCCTTTCATTTTACTGATGGTTTCCGTTGCTGTGAAGAAGCTTTTTTAGTTTGATGTAGTCCGCTTTATTTTTGCTTTTGTTGCCTTTGCTTTTGGAGTCAGATCCTAAAATCCAATGTCAATGAGCCTACTGCCCTTGTTTTCTTCTAGGAGTTTTATGTTATCAGGTCTTAAATTCATGTCTTTTATCTATTTTCAGTCAATTTTTGTTCATGGTGTAAGATAATGGTCTGATTTTATTCTTCTGCATGTGGCTATCCAGTTTTTCCAACACCATTTATTGAAGACTATCTTTTCCCCACTGTATAATCTTGGCTCCTTTGTTGTAAATTAATTAACCATACATGTGTTGTTTATTTCTGGGCTCTCTATTCTGTTCCATTTATATATGTGAGTCTTTTTTGGCCCATACCATACTCTTTTGATTATTATAGCTTTGTGATATAATTTGAAATCAGGGACTGTGATGCCTCCAATTTTGTTCTTCTTTCTCAAGATTCGTTTGTCTACTTTGGGTCTTCTATAGTTTCATACATATTTTAGAATTTTTTGTTCTAGTTCTGTGAAAAATGCCATTAGGATTTTGATAGGGATTACATTGAATCTGTAGATTGTTTTGGGTAGTATGGACATTTTTAACAATATTAATTCTTCCAATCCATGAACACAGAATATCTTGCTAATTATTAGTGTCTTCATCAATTTCTTTCATTAACGTCTTATAGTTTTCAGTGTATAGATCTTTCACCTCCTTGGTTAAATTTATTCCCAGATATTTTATTCATTTTGATGCAATTGTAAATAGGATTATTTTCTTCATTTCTATTATAGTTTATTAATTTATAGAAATGCAATAGATTTCTATCTATTCATTTTGTATCCTCCAACTTTACTGAATTAATTTATTAGTTTCATCAGGGTATTTTTTGGTGGAGTGTTTAGGGTTTTTCTATATATAGTATCATGTCTTCTGCAAATAGTGACAGTTTCACTGCTTCCTTTCCAATTTGGATACCATAGAAACAGAGGATCATAAGAGACTACTATGAGCAATTATACATCAGCAAGTTGAACAACCTAGAAAAAATGGATAAATTCCTAGAAACATACAACCTACTGAGTCATGAAGAAAGAGAAAATCTAACCAGACCAATACATCATATTAATAGAATGAAAGAGAAAAATAATACCATCATCTTACTAGTTGCAGAAAAAAAATCACTTGACAAAATTGAACATCCCCACATTCCCCCATGTTCTTTGAAGCATTATCAACAGTAGCCAAGACATGGGAACAACCCAAGTGTCCTCCAGTGGATGAATAGATAAAGAAAATGTGATATATATGTACAATGGAATATTGCTCAGCCATAAAAAGGAAGGAAACACAAACTTTTTGACAACATGGATGGACCTTGAGGACATTATGCTAAGTGAAATAAGACAGAGAATGACCAATACTGCATGTTCTTACTTAAATGTGGAATATAAAAAGTTGAACTTAAATAGTGGAGTGGTGGTTGCCAAGGGCTGGAGGTAGGGGAAATGGGGAGATACTGGTCAACGGATATAAACTTACAGCTATAAGATGAATATGTTCTCAGGATCTGATGTACAGCATGCTAATTGTAATTTACAGTGCTCTATTATATACTTGAAAGTTATTAATAGAGTGGACCTTAAATGTTACCACCACACACGCATATACACATGCACATAATTGTATGGGGGAATGGAAGGGTTAATTAAACTTTTTATGGTAATCATTTAGCATTATATGCCTGTATCCAATCATCACATGTGCACCTTAAATTTACATATGTTGCATCTCAATATCTCAAAGCTGGAAAATAAAAGGAAGAAGAGATTAAGTGACTTCCCTTAGGTCATAGTGTTTTAAAAGGTGAAATAATAATATTACTATTATTATTTATTATTACTATATAATGTTACTATTACTATTATTATTATTATTAATGTTTTTTAAGTGAATTTACCAGATGAATTGGTTCTGGCAGGTCTTAGGTCATTTGGTATTTCTGTCAAATGGATGAGCATTTTAAAACTAAATACACCAAATTTTTGATCCAGTGGTAGTATATAGCATCACAACTATGCCATTTTCCCAGTGGACAGGATAAAATTAGAACAGTTTCAAGTAATGATTTTTGTATTTCTGAGGAAATAAGTACATATATTGAGAGAAATTTAAGCTGACAGTAAAAATGTTGACAGTTAACCCATGCCCCAATATAAGAGCAGATGGAAATGTCTTGCATGAGTTCCAATTCATTAAGCAAATGTGACACTTTATGTTCTAGCCATTTTAAGTTCAGGGAACTGAAGTGATGAAATAGTAATATAAATGAAGCCTTTTCTCATTATGCTGAAAGTAAAGTATAATAAAATGCTAAAATGGATTTTTAAGGTTTCCTTGGTATAGCTTTCTGATATCTGAAAAATTTGATTTTACAATTTGTTGCCACATTGTCATCTCTGAAAGTTAATTATAAGACAGTATTAGCCTAATAGTCTAAGTTCATGGTGAGGTAGGTAACCAAGCTTTGTATTTATTATTTAAAAGTGTGCCCTGTGTCATTCCTAACATTTGTGACTTAATAAGCTTACTTATTTAAATTTTGATATTAAATGTACAGTGTAGGAGAATTGTTTTGAAAACAGATCGGCATCCTTCCAGGATTTTTAATGAAAAGAGTTGTTAGTAAGTAATTGCTGGGTGTATTTATATTAATACATCTTGGATTATTTTAAATTTGTCATTATTCAAAGTAGAAATTCAATTTCGGGGCACCTGGGTGGCTCAGTCGTTAAGCGTCTGCCTTCGGCTCAGGTCATGATCCCAGGGTCCTGGGATCGAGCCCCGCATCAGGCTCCCTGCTCAGCGGGAAGCCTGCTTCTCCCTCTCCCACTCCCCCTGCTTGTGTTCCCTCTCTCGCTGTGTCTCTCTCTGTCAAATAAATAAATAAAATCTTTAAAAAAAAAAAAAAGTAGAAATTCAATTTAAATTTGTTCCAAGAGATTTTAATTCACAGTGAATATTTTTACCCATTTTAGATCTCAATTTATTATACATCTGTTTATACTTAATTCCAGCAGCATATCTTTTCTATAAAATTTGATGTGATCTCAACATTGCCGTTTAGCTTTAGCAACGTTCAACTAAGTAGCTTTGGATTTATAGTATTTCATATTTTAGATATGAATTCCTTAATCTGATTCATTATAGTTTGTCAATTAATTTCTGTTCAAGTACAGCTTCTAAATGTTGTCGTTGGCACAGTCCATTTCATAATGACAGCAGGGGTAGCTCTAATAATGCAACAGGTCATATTGACAAATTTAGACTCTGGATTTTTAAGAATTTATATATAACTTGTACCAATCTAAAAAAAAATAAGATTATTATTGTCCCCATAGGTGACTTAATCAGACGTGAAATAACAAAAATGTTGAGAGAGCAATCTGACTCTCATCTCAGTTAACCCCTTCAAAGCACAGTTCCGTTGTGACTATGATCAGTCTCTAATCCTGATATACTGGCCATGAGAGGCCTTGGTCTTGATTTGTTATCTAGTATTCTTTGAATTATCCACATACTGGTTTATTTCCTAATGTAGTGTTACTATAGTAGAAGGTATATTAAACTTGTCATCTTTTTCTCTGCAACAGGATGATTTTAGAGGACACAAACAATATGTGAAAAGCAAAGAGAATTATCATTACAGTTTCACGTTAAATGGTCTGCTACTGTGAAGTTCACATAAATGCCTCAGGCTTACCTTCTGCTCTGCACACCCTACAATCTCCAGTGACTCAGTCCTTGGGTTGCCATTATGTGCCAGTTAGGCTGTATTATATGTATTAGTTTTGGGTATTAAAGAGTGCATATACTAGTTGATATTAAAGGGCAATTTTTTGAAAACTGTGTCATTAGTAAAGTTTCCTTCACATTTGGATAGGTATAAACAGGTGATCATTCCTAGAGTGGATTCTTGATTTCCTTTTTATTGCCTTTTAACACTTGGTTCACTTTGTTGTCCCTTTTCAAATAAAGACCATTATCAATGTATGCAGTTTAAAAGATAGAATCATTTGTTTTTATTTTGTTTTTTTTTTTTAAAGATTTTATTTATTTATTTGATAGAGAGCACATGAGCAGGGGCGGGGGAGGGGCAGAGGGAGAGGGACAAGCAGACTCCCCACTAAGCAGGGAGCCCAAAGCAGGGTTCAATCCCAGGACTCTGGGATCATGACCTGATCCAAAGGCAGATATTTAACCAACTGAGCCACCCAGGCGCCCCAGAATCATTTGTTTTTTTACATCATAAGACACTTTTCAAAAAAGATATGTATTTTGTACACTTCACTACAATTTTTTGACAGACTATCATCATTGAGTTTTAAATAATGACTTAACATCACAACTTAAGTGAAGCTAAACGAAATGAAATATTACTCTTGAAGTGACAGTGTCTACAGTGAATTATATATCATTCCAGGATATTTTAAACACTTTTTATTTGATCTGTATAATCGTTGCCAATCATATTTCTTTTTGAATGACACATTTGAAATTTATATTATCTATGTGACTTTTTCTTTTTTTTTTAATTTATCTTATAGATGCTTGTGACCACCCCAGAAAAATGGGATGTAGTGACAAGAAAGAGTGTCGGAGATGTAGCTCTTTCCCAAATTGTGAAGCTCCTTATTCTTGATGAAGTTCATTTGCTGCATGAAGATAGAGGACCAGTATTAGAAAGTATAGTGGCACGTACTTTACGGCAGGTAAGAGGAAGTTATTTTTAAGCTTATTTTGGAGGGACGATTAAGTTTTTAAGCTTAAATATAGCATTCAAAAATATTAATATGTATTATTCATGGGAATAAAGTTAATTTTAGTGTGGAGAAAGTTTTAGGTATTTTGTTTTCATATTGAAAGTTCTCTTTCTTCCTTCCTTCCAAATCTTATTTTATTGAAGTCTCTATAAATTAACGAAAGTAAATACAGGAAAACTTTTAAGCCATTGTTGCAAAGCCAAGTCTAATAATTGACTAAGCAGTATTAAGATATAATAGAACATAGGCAAATATTAGTGATTTCCTCCACTTCTCTCCTGTCTGCACTTAACTTCTACCCCCTGAAAAAATCTGAACATGATTTATAATTTTTCTGATATACTAGATAAAATAAAATATAATCACCTCGTGTGCATAGTCTTAATCATTTTTTTTTTAAAAAAAGACATGTATATGCTGTCTCTAGTTTCAGAGCTTTGTGGCTATTCGTAAATAGTCCAAACAAAAACTGGTGAATTTACCAACGTATCGTGATTATTTTCTGCCAGCCCTTCTTTTCATTAAGTAAAAAGATAAAGTGTCTTAGAATACCCATGAGTATTAAAATGACATTTGTTGGTAGATTGTCCATGTGTAGAAAATAGATGAAAACTAGTTTTTCAACCTAGTCAAGAACTCTAATTCCTTCACTTTCCATCTCTTACTGTCTTTGATCCATATTCTCCTGGTTTTGTTTTCTTTCTGAAATAGCCAAGACTCTATGACCGATTTTTCTTTTGTCAGTGACCTTAATTTACTTACCCCTGACTACCTGGCAAAATTCCAACCATCAATCAACTGAACCATGTATATGCCTCTGCCAGGTGCTAAGCACTAGCAGAAAAGATCACACAGTGATAAGCAGAGTCACTTTACATTCATAGACTCCAAACTTACCTACCTACCTTACCTACCTGAACTTCTAAGCTGCTTTTCTTCTGTTTCCCTAAAGTGAGTCATTTCCAAGCTCACCAGACTCCTCCCACATTCTTCCCTACCCTTCATGCCTCATTCTTACAGGACAGTATTTTTACTGAATGGAAATAAGAGTCCTTCATTCTTGAATTCCCTCAGTTCCCATCCGTTGCCCTTCTCCCCACCCAGAAAGAAACCTCAAACCCCTCCCCATATCTGTATTCATCATTCCATCCCTTGTTCTTCGGTTAGAGGCCCAGTCTCCACTTGCCTTGGACCCCATTCCTTTCATTCCCTCCGTTATCCTTTTTCTTTCCTGTGTGTCTTTAACTTCTCCCTCTCAGTGGGTATTGTCTCTTCAGCTTGAAAGAACTGCGAAGTCCTCCTTTTTACCAAAAAACCTCCCTTAAACCTGTCCCTCTCCAACAACTTCTGACTAATAAAGCTCTTTTTACCACCTGTCTTCTGGAAATACTAATCTGTATTCACTATTTCTCTTTTGACTTCCAACCATTGCAGACTGGTTATTGTTCCAACATAGGTAATAAAATGTTTTTACCAGGATTGCCATTTATCAAATCAAAAAGACAGTCCTCAAACCAAATCTTTTTTTTTTTTTTTTTTTACTTTTTAATACTATTCATTTGTGATATTTGATATAATTTATCATTTTCTCAGTCTTGAAACTTTTATTCCCTTTTGTTCCATGATGTCATCTTGCTCTGGTTTTCTTCACATGATTTTTTTTCCCACCTACTTAGCTGCTCTTACAGGCTCCCTTGCTATCTCCTTTTCTCATCCTTGAAATGTTTACATTCTCCAAGTCTCTGTCACTTGCCATCCTTTTTCATTCTGAATATATACCTCTGGGAAATAAACACTTATTTGCCTGTGTTACCTAAATCTGTATAGTCCAAATCTTACCCCCTGACTTCTAGCCATATCCAAATGCAGTTGTACGTTTCTATGTTGATATCCCATAGACATCTCTTGTTAAACATGTCAGAAACTCTGCCGTCTTCGCTGTATACTTATATATGGCATAATAGTCCATTTGGTTCTCAAGCCCAAATCCTGGGAGTCACACTCAAGTTTTTCTTCTTCCTTAACACTCTCCCTCACCCCAATCATTAGTTAGATATCATTTCTTTTATATTTCATATGCTAAACAGCTCTGATCCAGGTCTAGGTATGGGAATTTAATATAAAAGATGGAGTGCAAAATTTTAGGAAGTTAATATTGCATTTTAAAATGCTTTAAAATAGTGTGTTTTCATCTGGTAAATCCACCATAAAATTCTACATGGTTAATAATTTGGCTATATCAAACAAAACTCTCAGTACATTAAAGAAGATGTAAGAGAGCATTTTTTAGAGCTTCTCTAAGCAAAATGCAAAACTCCAAAGGTTATAAAGGGAACATGTGGTACATTTGGATATCTAAATATTAAAAACTTCTAACCAGTAAAGATGGCTCCAAAAAGTTAAAATATAGGACAGAATAACAGGTTATTTGTAGCACATAAAATAGATGTCTTTTATATTTAATAGTTATTATAATTAATAAGAAATAAAACTTCTTTAAAAATTTAGAAAAGCATTTCACGGTAGAAATAAACATACTGAGCATTATAGAAAAGATGCTTAAGAGGACGTGAGCGTTTTATCAGATTGGCAAAAGTGAAAAAAGAATGTAATTTGAAAGCACTCACTAAAATCAACCCTGTGTTTTTATTTCTAGGGATCTAATGTATGGAAATAATAGCACAAACACATAGATATAATAATAACAGTGTTCACTGTAGTTTTCTTGTTAATGCAAAATATGTTAGAAGCAAGCCAGATGTCCAGCAAAAGATGAAATGGTTTAACAAATTATATTCATACCATAAAATGCTACATTGCAGCCTTTAAAAAGAAGGAGGTAGAGCTGTATGAACTGGACTTAAAAGATATGTTATATTCTCATTAAAAAAGGAAGTTGTCCTCTATATATAGCACAATCCCGTTTATGTAAAGAAAAAATGTGCAGTATATTTATATTTTCATTCATTCATTTAGTGAACATATGCCAACCACATAGTTCTAGGTGCTATCGATATAGTTAACAGAGTTCTTGCTTACATTTAGATTTTAGGTTTGGGTAGAGTGGGATGCATATTCACGGAAGGATATTCTACAAACTATAAAGGTGTTTTGATAATAGAGATGGAATTCGATGGTTGTTTGGGACATGTTCATATTTTACCATATAACTTAAAAATACATGTACACATAGGAACGTAAACACATATACATAAAACACAAAGGGTTGATATATTCAAAATGACAAAAATCAGAGATTTTAGCTAATATCCAACTTAAGAATTTCAAGGATACAGGTAGTTGTGAGACACAGGTGAAGCACGGAGAAGCCTGGAACTGCCATCACTGCTTTCCGGGTCCTTTCTTGCCATTTTGGGTTGGCTCTGGCCCAGATTTTACATAGGAATTCTCAAAAAGAAACATGCAGGGCATCACTTACAAAAAAGAGCTATTTTAATCATATAATATTTTTATTTTATAGCGTGATACCTATATAACTTAGTGATGTTTTTCAGGGAGCCATGCCATAGGAATCCATACATTCTAGGATTATTTACATTGAGCTACCTAAAGAGACCACATCCATCAGCTAAAAGCATTATGAAGATAAGGTCAAGTGAATATCATTAGTACATTTACCAGGAGGTCTGTCATTAGCAAGTTTACAAGGGGATTTGACTAGGGCATCTTTCTTTCCTGAGTACCACCAGTTAAAGGAGCAAATAGATCGCAGGCCTGCTGCTAATACTTTCTGTATATATGCACACAGACACATGATACTATGTATTTTATATATACATAAGCAATATAAATTTATAAATATTTTGTTATTTAAAAAGCTATAATTTTCCATATAATATAAATATTATAAACATATAAGTTAAATGTATATAAACTAAATATATAAAATATATTATACATTTGTTTATTGCATATGTAATACAATTATAGAAATGTATATCTTGATATATGATACAGGAATATATATTATATATAATATAGATTATATAACATCTAAATATATAATATATCCATCATATAATGAAACTCCAACTATATGGTTCATCACTACTATGCTCATAAACTATTGATGGCTTGCTCTTTGTTATCTGAAGAAAAATGTTTAAATTCCTTATCTGGACATTAGAGACTATTGGAGCTGTGATCTATTTGTCTAATTTTAACTTCTACATGTTTCTTAGCTATAATAGGTTCCAGCCACACAAAACTATTCATTCCTTCCCCTTTTTCTTTCCAGTACCATTGACTCTTTTCTGGAGATGAAATTCATCTCACTGGAGGCAGAATATATTATTGGTTATGAGATTAAGGGTTATAAATGCAAAATTACATATCTTTATCACTCCACACATTCATCTGTTGAAAACCTGCTATTCTGATGAATCTGCCAAATATCACTTCTATTAAGTGTTTCCTAGGATGTCTGGGTGGCTCAGTCGTTAAGCGTCTGCCTTCAGCTCAGGTCATGATCCCAGGGTCCTTGGATGGAGCCCCTCATCGGGTTCCCTGCTCAGCAGGAAGCCTGCTACTCCCTCTCCCACTCCCGCTGCTTGTGTTCCCTCTTTTGCTGTGTCTTTCTCTGTCAAATAAATAAGGAAAGTCTTAAAAAAAATTAAGTGTTTCCTAGTTCGCTATTCAAAATGAATTACACCTTTTCTGTATTCCCTCTCTGCTCCTTTACTTTGCACATTTTTAGCACTTATCACCGTCGTCCTTATAATTTCACAACTTGCTGTAATTAATTCTGTCTTCATTTGTATCCTTTACTAGATTTTAATATCCTTGATAGAAGGGTCTATGTGATTCTTCTTATATTCTTTTTTTTTTTTTTTTTTAAATATTTTATTTATTTATTTGAGACAGAATGAGAGAGAGAGAGAGAGCACATGAGAGAGGGGAGGGTCAGAGGGAGAAGCAGGCTCCCTGCCGAGCAGGGAGCCCGATGCGGGACTCGATCCAGGGACTCCAGGATCATGACCTGAGCCGAAGGCAGTCGCTTAACCAACTGAGCCACCCAGGCGCCCGATTCTTCTTATATTCTTAATATGCTATGACAAAGAGCATAACTATGTTTATTAAAAAGCAAACTTCCTGTTTTTATTTGTTGCTTTTGATTACCAGATGTTCCCAGTAGATGGCAGTGTTCTATATAGCACATCAACATTTGTAACTAACGGACGCACCATTAGAATCTATTCTAATACAATGTGGATTGTGTTCAGGTTCTGAAATTGTGTGGTTGTATTAGAGACCAAATTCAGAACACACTTGGCATGACTGAGAGGAATTTGGAAGAGAAAAAGTGTAAGAAAAGCCAAATCTGTTGTATTGAACAACATTGAACTAGTATTAGTTGTCTTCTTAACTGTCCGAACTTAGATTTTATCTAAGGGCAAATGTCATAAAAACTTACTGCATAGTTTTGGGCTAATGATACAGAAGAAGCTGTAAAATATTAAAATTTTTATAGTTTTCAACAATTAATACTTTTTAGGTGGATATGTGTAGTTTATAGAGCTTCAAGATTTGGTTTAGGACATAAAGTTCCAAGTTATTCTCATTTAAAAGAAAGTCATTCACATACAGGCTTATTATATATATTGAGAATAATAGGATTATACATTTAGATAAAAATAGAGTAGTTTTAAAATGGATTTTTAGCAGAAAAATGTCCATGGTGTTTGCAGAGCATCATGTATTTAACATGGAAATACCCTAAAAATATGTTCAGTAACTTCTATGTTGTAAATAATGATTTTAAAACCAAAAATCACTTTCATTTCCTTTCACATCACCACCAGTACTACATAGAACTATTGTGTAATTAAAATCATCATTCTAATCACTGTAAAGAATTCTCATCACAACATGTAAAGGAGGTTTCTTAAGTAATAGGTATGTTCATTGTTTCCCCTATAGAGGGAGGGTTCCTTTGTTTTTAGTTGGGTTTGGTTTGGGATTTTGCTCATATTCATAAGATGTTTTTAGTGAAAGAAAATTTGTGATCAGATGTTGTGTATGTATTTATACTTTCATTTTCATCCATCTCTATCATGTTTTAATCCTCTCTCCTTATGCTTCTGCAAACAGTCTCAGTATGTGTGGATCTCCGTCTTACTCATTCTATCCCCATTGCCTAAAGTTTGGGTCCTAAGCCAGTGTTGATGGATGGCTAATTCTGAAAGTATTCATATTACTTACATTGGACTACTTTGCTTATACCGACTGAGTCTTTTAGACGAGCAAACTTATCAACAGCCTCCCCAGAAACCTGCTATGAAGTTGTTGATAGTGGCCTCATAAGATCATAATGATATATTTTAATCACCAAATGAATAGAAATTTTTGGCCATTCCTTGGTTTTATCTTTCTAGGTATGTTACACTGTAATCAGAGAAAGTGGCCTATATTCTTTTTTTGTTTGGGAACTTACTGAGTTTTTTGTGACCTAATATATTTAATTGTTACAAAGTTTCTATAGTTATTTAATGTAAATTCCCATGTGTTTTTCCAGTATTGTGTGTAGAAAGTGCTACTATGTATCTATTGAATCTAGCTTGTGAATTATGGCCTACAGAGTCATACACGAGAGGATTTTCAGGTCACCTCTAAACTCAGCTCTGGCCACTCACTCCTCTCGTTCATCTACTTTCTGTTCAGCTTGTTCCAATCTGCCTTTGCACTTACTTTTTCTTCTGTTTGAAGGTTTTTATCCCCTGATCGTCTCTCAAATATTTCTTTAGCGAGGCTTTTCCTCATTATCTCAACTAACGTAGGACCCCTCCCATGCTACCTTTTATGCCATTACCCTGTTTTGTTTGACTCATGGCACCTGAAATTGCCTGATTTGTTTATGAGTTTATGGTTGTCTTTCTCTCTCACAAAAATGTCAGCTCCTTGATTGTAAAGACCCTGTTATGTTTATTGCACACTGTTATGTTTATTGCTATTTCCTGGTGCCCCCCTGCCCCCACTCCAAAATGCATTTAGGTACACAATTGAAATCTGTTGACTGACTAATGAAATGGCAAAATCCTCTCTGACCTTACTTAAAATACTATCCTTGCTCCTCTGTAAGGAGTATTTTGTTTGTTTGTTTGTTTACTCCCTTTTCTGACTGTTGTTATTTATTTTATTCTTGAATCCTTTCTAGTAATGAATATCAAATTGGAACATACTTTGTCCCCTTTTTCTTTGTGAAAGCAGATTTATAAAATACTCGCTAAAAATAAGTGAATGAACAATAATTTAACAAAATATGATTTCCAAGGCTTATTGAGTTGTTTTCTGGATAATATCACCTAAAGGTAAAATTTTTTGAATTAAATTCAAAACCATATTTTGAAAATTCACTTCTTTATCTTCTTTATTTTCTTATTCTTTATTTTCTTATTTTTTTCTTTTTCTTCTATAAATTTAGCTAATTTGTACATTTTTTATAATGTTTACAAATCCACTGATTTGTAAGTTTAATGGAGCAAATGGATCTGTTTCTTTAACCATTCTGTAACTCTGCCAGACAAATGTTTATGTTGATTCAGTACACGATAAACTCAGTTTAGGGCTTTTTGCCAGGGAGGTTGTTTTTATATCCAGATAAATACCTTTAATTTGAAAGGAAGGTTGATTTACAAGTTGTAGTTCTTATTCTTTTACAAAAGTGGTAAGAATCCTCTAAGGAGCTATATATATCTCATAGGTAGTATTTTATTCAGTCCTCAGATAGGCCCAGATATAACCTCTAAACTCATCTCTAAACTTACAGAAAGAGTTTGGAAGTTACAGGGCCACAATTTCTCTTATGCTTATAAGAAACATTTGTGTCAGGGAGTATACCCAGGCATTTGGATTTTCCCAACCTGTATGTGCGTTGTATTACAGTATGCAAGGAGAAATCTGTCATTGGGAATTGCTCGCTTAGGTGCAGTAAACTTGAGGATACCAGCATAATGCAAGCAGGTTTTGACCAAAGAAAGAAACATAGGAAACTGAAGAAATAATTAAAATATTTACCCAAATGTCTTTCCGTGAACCCCTTTATTTTACTTATGATAACAAGAAAGTGAGAATGACATATATTCCTAGATTTAAAAAAATAATAATATTGTGTAACCTTTTGTTAAGGTTAGAAATCTTTTTATATGCATCCTCTCATGGGTTGATTAACTTGCCAAATTCATTCTAAGTCATGTGCACTTTTTAAAATCATCAGAGGTTTTCAAACTGTTTTTCAGGTAAGAAACCATTTTCTAAATCAGACTTTTATTTAGAAGTGAAGTATACAAAATATGAAAGCAGAAGAGATATGAGAAGACAGACAGAAGGACTGTTGTAGGGACATGGGGCTGCAGAATGCCACCCAGTATTTCTGCAGAACCCCTAGGGCTTAGGTGTGAATGGTCCTTTACAGTATCATGCTAATGATATAAGTTATTCCCCTTAGGAACATTTTGCATCCTAATTCAAAATGGGAAGTTTGCATGTGATTAAAATGATTTTCTTTTGGCAAATACTAACATCCTGTATTGCTAATGTAGAGAATTTGAATAATGAAATTAATATGGTAAAGTGATCAAACATGTAGAACTGTATATATTATGAATAGATAAATCTCACATCTCCATGGGACATTTTCTCAAAGCAGAAATTGAACAGATTATAGTCTTTATAGAATACAATAGAAATTTAGAAATAACTTTTATATGATAAAATTATATATACACATCTATATAGACATATATGCATATATATGCACACGTACATACATACATACGTTCTATACTTTTATATCTGCTAAAATGAAGATTGAAAACTTAACCAATTGAAAGATAAATCTCCTGCCACTTAGAGGTCAGTTAAGTGATGATGGAAGGAAGGGAGAGCAAGGTATATATTCTTATATACTTAGAATTATAATTCAGAGTAAGAATTATACTCTAAAATGAAATAGGAATGGAGGGACCATAAATAAGTTAATTATTAAATGTTAATTGTTAGACTGTTTTAAATAGACGATTCTAACAAAAACAAATGGAAAAAAATAATAAAGCTGAAAAAATAAAATTAATTATGAAATAGGAACACAAAAGAATTTTTTTTAAAAAAAGTAAAATAGTTTTTAAAAAAAAAACCTAAGTAAAATAAAGAAACCTCACAAGTCTAATCACAAGTAGAAAACCAATGAATAAATAAAATTAGAAATGATGAAGACTTTTTACAGAATGTTTAGAAACTTAAAAAGATGACAGTGCTATAAACTATCATGAGTTAGACCTGAAAACATAATTGAGAGAGAACTGGACACTGCCGAGTGCTTATGAGCAGTTAAATGGACAAACTCCTTGGCATGTGAGCTCTTTCATGGTCGTTTCTGTATTTCTAACCAGATCTTCTGTCACCTCCCTTCTCCAGTTCATACCACTAGTTCTTTCTAAGTGCAGCACCTTAAATTCACCATCCTTTCTGGCCTCCCTGCCTGTCTGTTGTTCTCTCAGATTAGAATGCCAGCAACTATTACCGGTACTCAGCATGCCTTCCCTGACTTACCTGGGTTTAATTAGTGATCTCTCTCCATTATTCTCACAGTTTTTAGAAAGTGCTGCTATTAACAGGACACATCACAATGTTTGCTGTCATTATTACACATAGACTCTAAGCTCCTGCTCTGTTGGCACTGTGCCTGTCATTAAGAGCTTAGTAGATAGTTGGTGAACAAATTAAATCAGCATTATCAACAGTGCTCAGAAACAAAATGAGAGTATTACACTACACCAGTGAACACAAAAAATGTGGCTCAAAACATTTTTTGAGAAGTTTGTAATTTTTTCCCAAGTTTTGGCTGTTATTCCATGCAATCAAACTTCCCGTTTTAATATAAAATTATCTTAATATAAAGTGCTTAATGATAATTTGTTAAGCCAATTTGAAAACTTTTCCTCTGTGATGATAGAAAGTTGTGTTTGTTTCTCAGAAATTCATCTGCTTTACTGATACGCTCAACTGTATGTTACTATGACATAGTAAAAGGAATACTACATAATAGCTAAAGAATTATGGACTAAGTAAGCAATCTGTACTTAGGGAAGGAAGATGCTGATTTTATAAATGAGTCTTCAAGAATTTTTTTAAAAGGTCCATGGAGAAGCACCTGGGTGGCTGAGTCAGTTAGGTGTCTGACTCTTGATTTCGGCAGGTCATGATCTCCAGGTTGTGAAATGGAGCCTTGCATCGTGCTCCTCACTGGGCATGGATCCTGCTTAAGATTCTCTCTCCCTTTGCCTCTGCCCCTCCCCCTTCTAAAAAAACCCAATAAATAAATAATTAAAAAATAAAATGTTTAAAATGTCCCTGGAAATAATTTTTCATTGAATGTATTGTAACATATAGTTAAAATATTTCTGTCATGAAATTGTTATGCATTTTAAATTTAAATTTGTAAAACACTAGAAATATTTTATCTTACTTATTTTAGACTTTTATGCTTTTAATTTTTAGCACCTGAAATTATAAATTTGTAAAACTTAAGACTAAAACCTAATCCATGTATGTCACTTACCTTGTTACATTTTTAGAAAAAAAAAGAAAAACATTAACTGATAGGATTTTCCAGTTCAGGAAACCTACTAAAATTACATTTTTAATTATTTTATATTATTCTTAATGCCAGGTTTAGGCCGGTTTTCTTTCATAATATCTGTCTTTTAGACTGTGTGCTGTTATTACATATTGGTGGAGGGGGATCTTGTTTTATTGTAAATGTTTCATACTCTATTAAAACTTATTTCAAACTCTGTAAAAATCCAAATGGGTTGAATTTACATCATACATTAAATAATATAACCCATGTAGGTGGAATCCACACAGAGTATGATAAGGATTCTTGGGCTCTCTGCAACCTTACCCAACTACCTCGATGTTGCTACATTTTTACACGTTAATCCCTGTATTGGACTTTTCTACTTTGATGGCCGTTTTCGACCAGTTCCTCTTGGACAGACATTTCTGGGGGTTAAAAGTGCAAATAAGGTAAATATTTTTTTTTAATAATATACTTTTCTAAAACTGTTTTTGTGGATTTATTGTTTAATGCTTGTTTGGGATTTCTCCAAAGGACCTAATCTGTAGGATTACAAATTGAACGTTTTAGACAAAATCAAGCACATTTCTTTAACTATATGTACTAAAAAAAAACTCCTTCCAAAAGTTGCTTATAGTTTGCATTGCTATTATCAATGTATATTTTGTATTCTTGGCTAAGAATACAAGTTATATATAAGGTTATAAGTTTCAAAAAGTTATTTTGATATGATTGAAGAATGGTATGAAATAATAAAAGGCTCTCATTAAACCAGTAATATACATTTTGATATGATATTCATCTAAAATAATACATTCTATGCAATTGAAAAATAATTCCTAGTAGCAACTGTTAATGGAGGTGTTCTATTTCACTTCTAATATTTTATAATTACCATGTTAATTATATATATGTGGCATTTATGAAATTCTTTATAATGCTTTTAATAGTTTGTTTATAGTATTACTATGTACCATTTACAGTATTAGGGTGCTTATTTTAGACTTTTATAATATTGTGAAAGAATATTGTACTTTGCTCAAAATTTATGAATTTAATATTCTGTTTAATGACACCTTTTTCTCTGTAGAAGAAATAGGTTTAAAAGAAGATTCAAATGCCTTATGACCTCTTCATAAAAGAAAATAAGATGGAATCATATGTTGCTATGTCAGCCTTGGTCTTTAATGTATTGCATTACTTGTCTATAAAGAATTTTATTAGTAAAGTAGGGTCATTTTACCTTACACTATTACAAATAAAATACTCAGCTAAAAAATACCAGAAGTGACTCATACAACAGTGTCTATGCTCCATCTACATTGCATCAAAGTAAGGTATCTTTGGAGTTGTGGGGAACCATTTCAGACTTATGGACAAAAGGATAGTTCATGATATGATAATAGTCATGCTGTACATATTTTATCATTAATTTGTTTCAAGTGCTTTTCAGTATCACTTGCTTGTTTTTTCAGTCACTTAATATATATTTGATTATTTAGTATATTTTAATGTATCATTAGGACAGATGTAGAGCTGTTTTTTTATAGCTTTAGATTGTTCTTTCAGCTTTATAATTTAGAGTACGTTTCCTTCGATTTCAGCTTTATATACCATGGCATTCTACTAGTAGTGTTCTGGTGATTTTGAGAATTCCATAAGAAAGCTCTATGGTTTATAGAATGAAATAGAAGAAAAACAGCCTCAAGAGCGGGCCTTCCTGGGAAAAGCCGAGAAAAGAACTTTAAAATTATTCTAAAATATCTACAACTAGTATATTATCCTTAAAATTGTCTTTAAAAAACTTGGCACGCTTAGAAAGTTAGTACTCTGAAAGTATTATATGAGGTATTTTATTTGTACTTTTAAACCATATTGTGTTTGTTTCTTATTAGGTTGTTACATGCTAGGTATTTATATTGCATTTGTTGCTTCTGCATTCTACTTAATCTGAAAGGGAAAAAAATGCCTTAAAATCTGTAGTTTTGTCGGTAGTTAGAAAGTTTATAATAGCTTCATCTTATATTATTTGTGTTTTAAAAACCTTAAGGTACAACAATTGAATAACATGGACGAAGTATGCTATGAAAGTGTTTTGAAGCAAGTAAAGGCTGGACACCAGGTACACTTACTTTCTTTTATCCTGTTTTTAGAGGATACTTAATGGTTAAAATTATTTTTTATGCTTTTAAAAATTTTCTTGAATTCTGAGATAATGACTATGAATTTTTAGTTAATATTATTTTTTAGTTCAGTGCTTAGCCATGTAAGTCATAAAATATTCATAGATAATATTATCATCCCAATATTGATAGGTCATGCTGTTTTGTTTGTCATTTTATTCAGTACATAAGACAGAGAAGAATGTCATCCTTTATTCAGTAGATAAGACAGAGAAGAATTTCATCCTTTACACTTCTGGTTTTTTGTTTTTTCTTTTTAATCTTTTTAAAAAGCACCAATCGGGCGCCTGGGTGGCTCAGTTGGTTAAGCGACTGCCTTCGGCTCAGGTCATGATCCTGGAGTCCCTGGATCGAGTCCCGCATCGGGCTCCCTGCTCGGCAGGGAGTCTGCTTCTCCCTCTGACACTCCCCCCTCTCATGTGCTCTCTCTTTCATTCTCTCTCTCTCAAATAAATAAATAAAATCTTTAAAAAAAAAAAAATAATAAAAAGCACCAATCTTCTTTCATACCTCAAAAATTTTAATTTCTATTTTTTACATAATGTAAAAATCTGAAATGTTATATTATTTACTGTTTTCACGAAGTAGTATCAACTGAAATATATATAATAAAGTTTTATATTGTTTTATTGTGCTTGGAAGTTAAGCAGTTTTACTTTTAAACTCCATTGTTCAAAATGCTCCATTCAAGATTGTTAAAGAAAAAGTGGAATGATAATAATTGCTTACATAAAACTTAATCATTGCCCAATTGTATATGGGTCTTTGGATCATTTTATTTTATTATAGAATTTTTTTCTGTTATTAACCTTTCGTGGCACATAAAATTAAATACTTTCTGGTCCTTTGGTTTTTAAATTTGTTTAAGAGCAGTGAATTCCTTTTTTTCCAGACGAAATCTTGTTTCAGGCCCCAGTATATAAACAGATCAAAGATGAATTAAACTTGAAGACATGGAACACTGCCCACTTTGATGCATTTTGCCCCTTCAAGAAATAGTTTTAAAATCAGGTTTCTAACTAATCTCAAGAGAATGCCCTTATGTTTAAGAATAACTTTTAGGTGGGCGCCTGGGTGGCTCAGTAGTTAAGCCTCTGCCTTCGGCTCAGGTCATGATCCCAGGGGCCTGGGATCGAGCCCCACATTGGGCTCCCTGCTCTGCGGGAAGCCTGCTTCTCCCTCTCCCACTCCCCCTGCTTGTGTTCCCTCTTTCGCTGTCTCTCTCTGTCAAATAAATTAATTAAAAATTAAAAAAAAAAAAGAAGAACTTTTAGGGAAAAGAAATCATGATTAAATTATATAATATTAGTGACTTACCTTAACAATTAGGAAATGTCTGAAACTGCTAAAGTTATATTTCTTTTCACTGAATTCTCTCACCAGCCAATGAGGCAGGTACTATTTTCATCATTTGACAGATGAAGAAAACGAGGTGCTGTACAAAATAAAGTAATATGTTTCCATCATTTTACTAGTGCAGTTGTAAATTCAGTCCATGTGAGTGTGGAGTCTCCAGTAACCATTGTGTCATTATCACTTCATGTGCATTTATTTTATATCAGTGTATTTTTTTGATCTTCATTAAGAAACTGCTTTATGAATTGCATTATTTATTATGTACAAATAAAGTAATGGTAAAGACCAATATTCTTTCTTTAATCAAAAGCATTACCAAACACCAACTACTTATTCTTAGTCAGGAGCCAGGAAACTTTTTGTAATGGGCCACATAGTAAATAATTTCAGCTTTACAGGCCTTATGTTCTTTTTTGTAGCTACTTAGTTGTGTTATTGTAGCATGAAAGTCGCCATGGACAGTATACGAACAATTAGGCACAGCTGTGTTTCAATAAAACTTTATTTACAAAAACAAGCAGCAACTGCATGTGGCTTGTTTTCCAACCTCTGTTCTAGATTGCTTCACAAGGTTTAGTTGTAGTAGATGTCTGATAATCCTAAAATGTTATCTAGAGAAACTTTTGACAGCATTTCAGTGAAAATCCTAAAAGAAAGAAATATCCTGTATAGCCACCAATATTTGTACCTTCTTTATAAACAAACAAGATAAATTCGGTATAATTAGGTAGGTATTACTGCCATGGACATTTATTTCTAACTCTTATATTACAGAAAATTTAAACTGTATTATTAGCTAAGGAATGTAGCTGTAGAATCCATAAAATCTATTTGTATACACCATATTAAAAATGTTAAATAAATTTTTAAATGTTTTCTCCATTAAATTTTTTAAAAACTAGATGTTCTTTTTTAGAACAATTTTGGGTTCACAGCGAAATTGAATGGAAAGTAGAGAGAGTTCTCATGCAACACCTGCCCCCACATATGCACGGCTTCCTTCACTGTCAACATTCTGCACAAGAGTGGTACATTTATTTCAATCGATGAACCTACATTGACATGTCAATATCACCTAAAGTCCATAGTTTACCCTAAGGTTCACTCTTGGTGTTCATTCTGTAGGTTTGGACAAATGTATAATGACATACATCGACCATTATAGTGTCACACAGAACAATTTCATTGCCCTAAAAGTCCTCTGTGTTCAGCCTATTCATCATTCCTTCCCATATACCCCTGGAAACCATTGACCTTTTAAGTCTTTTTAGTCTCTGTAGTTTTGCCTTTTCCAGAATGTCATACAGTTTATGTAGTCTTTTCACATTGGCTTTTTTCACAGTATCTATTTGAGGTTTTAAATGTCTTTCCATGACTTGATAGCTTATTCTTTTTAGTACTGAATAATACTCCAATGTCTGGATATACTACTGTTTATTTATTTACATACTGAATGATATCTTGATTGCTGCCAGGTTTTGGCACTTACGAATAAAGCTGCCATAAACATCTGTGTACAAGTTTTGTGTGGACTTAGGTTTACAGCTTCTTTGGATAAATACCAAGGAGTGTGATTGCTGGATCATATGGTGAGAGTATGTTGAATTTTGTAAGAAGCTGCCATACTGTCTTCCAAAGTTGTATAGCATTTGCATCCCCACCATCAGTGAATACGAATTCCTGTTGCTCCAAAGCCTCACTAGCGTTTGGTGATGTCAGTACTTTGGCCATTCTAAGAGGTGTGTCGTGGTATCTTGTTTTAATTTGCATTTCTCTAATGACAAATGATGTTGAACGTATTTTATATGCTTATTTTCCATCTCTCTATATTTGGTGAAGTGTCTGTTTAGGTCTTTGGCCATTTTAAAATCAGGTTGTTCATTTTCTTGTTGAGTTTTAAGAGTTCTTTGTATACTTTGGATAAAAGTCATTTATCAGATGTGTCTTTTGCAAGTATTCTCTCCCAGTCTGTGACTTATCTTCTCATTTTCTCATCGGTGTCTTTTACAGAGCAGTTTTTAATTTTAGTGGAATCCAGCTCATCAATTATGTCATGGATGATGCCTTTGGTGTTGTATCTAAAAAGGTCATCACCACACCTAAAGATTTTCGCCTAGGTTATCACCTAGGAATTTTATAGTTTCATGTTTACATTTAGACCTATGATTGGTTTTCAGTTAATTTTTGGGAAGGGTATAAGGTCCGTGTCTAGATTTATTTATTTTTGTATGTGGAAGTCCAGTTGTTGCAGCACCATTTGTTGAAAAGACTATCTTTGCTCCATTTTATCACCTTTGCTCATTTCTCAAAGATCAATTAGTTATATTTATGGCTTATTTCTGAATTTCCTATTCTTTTCCATTTGTTTGGCTATTCTTTAGCCTATACTAAAGTGTTTTGATTACTGTATCTATATTGTGAAGTCAGGTAGTATTATTCCTCCAACTTTGTCCTTTAGCATTGTGTTGGCTATTCTGGGTCTCCATTTAAGTATGAACTGTGAGCAAACATTCTTTTTTCCATAATTTTTAATCATGATAGGATTTCTTCTGTCACAGGAGAATTTTTTTCTAATCTATGATAAATTTCATTATAAATGCAAACCCTTAAACATTTTTTATCTCTTTTTAAATAATGGAAATTAAACTGTAAATACTTTACTATGTATGGAACATAAAAATAGATAAATTATATTTTGACTGTAGTCAGGAAAACACTTACTACTCCTTTTGTAATTGAATAGCCTTGAAAAGGTTATCAAAATATTTAAAACACCACTGGTAGGAATGTTAGTGTTGCTTCTAGAATTAAAAAAAAATTAAAACAATCATTTTTCTTCCAATTGCAGTTAGCACTCAGTGACCAGATAAGTAGATACTTGTTTCATTACTTTGGAACACAAGATTGCTTCTAATAGAAATAAATCACTTTTTTTAGAATAAAAAAAGGAGTTTTTGTGAATTCTTTCTTGGTAAGACTGATAAATACATATATCCACGTATAAACATATACATAAATGTACATAGTTGTAAATACTAATAAAAGTAAATGGATTAATAATACCATTACTGCCAGTCCTGTAACTATTTGGGGGCCTTAGGAACTACAAGTCACTCATCTTTCTAACGTTATTTGCCTTTATCATGCTGTTTATAATTGTTCTTTAAGTATATTTGTTATATTAGCCCCACCTTTTTTCATTAAATTACAAAATCTTACATTATAAAATATTTCTTTAAAAAATAAAATGCACCCTTATTCCTAAATGTTGGAAAGAGTAGTAGTTGTATCTTCTATCGTAAGTAAAAATCCAAGTAAATGTTGTTACTTAAAGAATCCTAGGAAGATTATTTCCTCTTCCTCTTCTAGCATAGTTCTTTCACTGTTTCAGAGGCTAACATGTCCCTGTAGGAATCATGCATGATTCATAAAGTGTGCTGGCTGGGGGTGTTTGGTCAATAGAGATGAGATCTTACTGCCATTCCTTTCTTTCTTAGTGTGAAATTGTTTAGTGCATTACTTTTCAAAAAGAAAGCTGCCAGAGGGCGGGCCCTTGCAGTTATAAATTCTAAAAGGCCAAGTTGGGATGGAGGGCTGGGTTCACAGCCCTGGCTTTCTGTTTAGGAAGGACAGACTTGGATGGGATACCGCAGGGGAGGTTTCATGCTGCTCTAGGGCATGAGGGACCTAGGAATAGAGAGTGAGCAAAGCTGAGGCAGGAGTTGAGTACAAGCATGACCTCCCCACTTTTTGTGTGCATGTCATGGCATCCACACTTGCCAGCCTTTTACGGATGCATGACCTCCAAGCTCTCTTCCCCTGCACTCCTGTCTGACTAAAAATGCACTGTGGGTGATTGTGTAGAGTACGATTGTAATTTGAGAGCCCACAGAAACACTTAGGGATCAGGGATTGTGTCCATATCTGTGCCTTTTTCCAAACAAGAATTAGAGCAGGATAACTATGGCCCTCTTCAGGCTGTTCAGGCTTCTTAAGAAGTCAGGCTTAGGCTGCAGGTGTCATAATTTCTGTTTTTGAATGATTAGTGATGATGTTTATTTTCTATAGTAAATATAATAGTAGAATGTTCGTAAGTTTTGTAAAAATACCCATGCATCTCCTTTACTTTTTTTAATTATAAAAATAACAACACTAAGGAAAATTGTTATAGTTCCACTATTATTTTACCATTTTAACATTATTATTGTAATTTTTATATACATCCCACTACTCATTTTTTATCCAATTGCACATGTAGTTTTCAATTTTGTTCTTTCAAACTTAATTATTAGTTATAATCCATTACTAAATTATACTGTAAATACAGTTTTATATTCACTGTTTTCTTTAATGAATACTGAACATTTTTCATTGTTTCTGCATGGTTCTAACAACTTTAATGTCTGTAAAGAGAAAGGGAGTTTTTATTCAGTTTGTAAGTTTCAGACACCACATGAGTCTCTTTGGACATTTAATCTTCCCAAACCTTCTGACATAAGCATTATGATCTCTTTTTGTTAAAAGAGAAAGTGAACCTATGACGTGTTAAGCAGCTTCCCAAGCTAGTACATACAGCTAGTGAAGGCTTGCGCCAGGACTGAAACACAAGTCTCTGTGTTGATAAAGCCCACAGCATCTTCAGAACTTTACACTGCTCCTTTGCTATTAAGCTGGCATTAGCTCTTCCTTTATTACTGGTTATTCCTACATTAGTGAGTGTTTTCAGTGTTTGCAATTTTCTATTATTAAAGATAGTGCTACTATAGTGACCATCTTATTTTTTCTGTTGAAAGATTTAATCAGGATAAATTTCCTAAAATAGAATTATGGCACAAATGGCCACATTTTGTGGTCTTGCCACATGATCCTATAATACATTCTGAATGGGTTATAATATTTTATGGTCATAGCGGACCTAGGTAGGATTTTAGAAAGTTAATGCCATTTTTTTTGAAAAGTTTATCAGTGTAATGTGATGTAAGATTATGATCTACTGTGTTTGCTATTTTGAATTTGTTTTATAATTTTAAAGCATATAAGAAAGTGGTATCATACCAGTGAACTTTTTTCTTAATTAGCAGCTATTTTAAATCATGATTATGAAAACAATTTTGCATATCATATTGTTCATGTTTTGCTTTGGGTGTACACTCACTTTCAATTAGAAAAACCTGTTTTTCCCTGTGTTTTTGCTTCATGACTGTGACCGTGTGCTTTGACCTCTGTAATTGCATTTTTTTTTTTAAGAGAGGGCGAGACAGAAGTGAAGGGAAGGGTAGAGGGGGAGGGAGAGAGAGAATCCTAAGCAGACTCCACGCCCAGTGCAGAGTCCAGCTCGGGGCTCATCTCACAACCCTGAGATCATGACCTGAGCTGAAATCAAGAGATAGACACTTAACTGACTGAGCCACCCAGGCACCCCTATAATTGCATTTTTAAAAAGTAGTTTAGGGGTGCCTGGGTGGCTCAGTCAGTTAAGCGTCTGCCTTTGGCTCGGGTCATGATCCCAGGGTCCTGGGATCGAGCCCCGCATTGGGCTCCCTGCTCAGCGGGAAGCCTGGTTCTCCCTTTCCCACTCCCCCTGCTTGTGTTCCCTCTCTCACTGTGTCTCTCTCTGTCAAATAAATAAAATCTTAAGAAAAATAAATAAATAAAAAATAAAATGTAGTTTAAATATAATTAATATAAAAGAGATTGAGGGGGAAAAAAAGAATTTGAACAAATTTAACTTTTGGACGTACCAAAAAGCAAAAATGAGGGGGAATAAATCACTACTAATTCTACCATCCAGAGTGTTTGTTGGTGTGTGTCCTTTCATTTTTTTTTAATTTCCTTTTTTTCCCAGTTACCTCTATAGTTTCTCTATTATATTTTGTCTATCCAAAAATATGACAGAACCTTAAATAGAAACAATAACATTAAAGTATAAACACTTAGATCAAAGATGTCCTATTTAAAAATTTAACCAATATGTTCTACGTAATGTTGTCCCTTTAGGTTTTGTGCTCCAGTAGGACAGGTCCTACAAAGTAAGACTGGGTTACAAGAATATACTGTTAGTTAAGTTCCTAGTGCAGTGTGTCTTGTGTATGGGGTCTCTGGTAAATACAATTTGATTGTGACAAATTGCCTCATCTTCAAAGGTTTAACATCTTTAGTGAGATGGGGATAATGGGAAATACAAAATGCATCAAGACTATGACTAACTGGTTGACATTTGCTTCTAATTTTGCTAGTATTACAAATGCCTAGGCCAGCGCCTTTTAAATTATAAATACTGAGTTGTCAGGGCAGTCTTATATTAATGTAATCCATCTCTAGAGCTCTTTCGCAACATAATTTGAAAACAGAGCTCCATCTTTTCATTCTTCATTACCTATATTATGTGTGTAACTTTGGGAAAGTTGCGCAAAACTAAAATCTTTTTCTGTTTCAGTCTTTTCAAAGGGATCATTCCAAGTCTTCTATTTGTAAGTTGCTCTGCCAAGTATGATTTGGCCTATGAATTCATTTAGCTTAATGTGTGGCAGCTTCTACTGATGGCCTTTGTAATACGTCCAGAACTGAAATTGCAAGGAAGATACTTAGAAAGGAAGGCTATTACACATTTTGATTTTGGAAGCTGAGGTAGATACCTATTTCAACAAGGCTAACAACCTTTGAATTAATCCATCACACAAGAATTCCTACTTCACAGTTCTCCTTGATTACTGAGGCTTATGTGGAAGTTTGTTTTCAGGGGCTTAGAACCAACCCCCCACCTTGCTGGATTATTTTTTCCCTTTTTTCTCTCCTTAAAGACATACCTTCACTAAGGTGTACTCCTCTACTTTTATTAGAAGGTTACCAAAGAACTTCCCAATAGATTAAAGTTTCTGAGTTGTGTTTTCCCCCCTCATAATTGAGGTTGACTCTAATGTTAACTCAGTCACTGTCTGTCTTCATATAAGGTTCCAAGTAATAAATTTCAACAAATGAATTTGTATCCATCTGTCAGAAAATGAAAAATATATAATTCAACAGTCTTTTCACCTTATTATCTAAAAAACTGACACCCAAATTAACTCTTCATTTATACTATTCTGCCTAGTCAGATGACTGAAAAATCTAACTATATATGCTTCATTCTGAAAGACTCTTCTCTTTAAATGTTTTGTTGTACGGTAAATTATATAAGTGTTTGTGTGTATATGTGTGTGTATAGAGAGAGAGAGGCAGACCTTTGCTTATAGAATTCAGTTATAGTTATAACTAACTGTATTAGTGCTTTGCTCTTAAGTAACCAACTACATATTCAGTAAATGTGCTTTTCCTTGTTATTAAGGGAACATAAGTTATTTCTTATGGGGCTGTGTACCTAACAAACTTCAGCTTTATTTTGTTGCTTTTTAAATACATCTTAGCAGTTAATATACAATAATTAGAAACTGTAAGTAATGTATTCTACTCCAGGAAAATCAATTGAATTTTCCCTACTACCACCTTATGCCCCCCTCTCCCTGCCAACTAGTTAAAAAATCCTTCTAGTGACTACTCCTTGATTTTGTTTTCTTGCTTCAAGTTGTTTAGTATTTTGGATTTTCTCCCTAATTGTGCTTTCCCTAAATACTTTAATCAGAGCAGCTACTTTTCAGAACTTTATTTTCAGACTGAAATAAGTGTCCATTTAAAAAAATTAAAAATATAACTCTCAAGCAAGTGAATAGTTTTTATGCTAAAAATTAACACTTTCCTCTTAAGTACACAAATGAATTTCTTCTGTTTCTCTCCATTTAGATTAAATTAGAATAGAGCAAATTTCATGTTCAAAAGCCATGCTGATATTCTCTGGTCATACTATTCCATGGGTTTCAGTATACTAATCATCTAAACTTATGTGCTCGTGTACTTAATAGATTTTATGTGCAGCTTTGCCTTAAAAGTATTAAAAACAGTAGGAGGCAGTTGTGTTCCACTCAAGCACGTGTGATGACAGATGGAGAAAATCTTTTCATGTTGACTTTTCAACAGTCATACTCTGCAAGACTTCAAGTCTTCTTGGCTATTGGGAAATTAAAAGTTGGTGATTCAGCCTTTAATTCTGATCCATCTGCTCAAACTAATGAGACATCTCATTTGTAAACTTCTCTTGTGTTACCAAATGCAAGTACAGCTTTATCATTCCTGTTAATAATTCCCCTCCTCCTGTGTAACTTGCAGAATGGGAAAATAATTGATGCCTTAACCCTATTGAGATTTTTCTTGTTATACAAACTTTGTTACAGTGATAAAAAAAGAAATTAGAAACTGTCTCAGAGATTATAGCATATTTATTATAAGTTAACTTGTTCTTTTTTTACATTATCAAAAAAGCATCCTTATTTAATAACTTACTCAAAATCTACAGTTTCAAGAATAAAAGGCTTTGCAGTATTAAAGAGGAAAAAAGTTACCTTCAATCTTGGATTAATGCTTAATATCAGCTTTTTCTTATTCAGATGTGTCCTTGTTTTCTCTTCATTGTTTGTAACTCTTTAGTAGATATTTCTGTTTCTAATAAGAAATCACCCTTAAAATTGACTACTAAATATGTATTAATTTAACTTTTGACTATTTGAGGGGAATTATTTTTGTTTCTTATCATTAGTTTCTATAAAAATAATTATGTACAACTGAAACAAATTTTACTATGCTAACTTTAATAATGGATCTTTCCATTGGCCTTTTTCCCTAAAAAAAGTTTTCTTCCTCCAGATACAAGCATCTCTAATTCTCGGTACCAATGTTCTGTCATGTCAAATTTGTTTAACATGACTTTTATCTGTGAATTGAGTACTGCCTTCTTCATTCCCTCCTCCCAAATTGAGACATACTCCCAAAGGAATATAAAAGCAAGATACTTGAGGAGGAGACATTTTAACAACTGTGAGCACAAGAATTAAAGATATTCCTCCTTCATCTTTACCATTAAAGACAGTACTATTAAGGGACTATTTCAGGAGTTTTCTCATATTTTTTTAAGATTTTATTTATTGAGAGAGAGAGCATACGCACAAGTTGGGAGGGGGCAGAGGCAGAGGGAGAGAGAGAATCTCAAGCAGACTTCTCACTGAGCACAGAGCCCCACATGGGGCTCGATCTCATGACCTGAGCCGAAATCAAGAGTCAGACATTTAACTGACTGAGCCCCCCAGGAACCCCCAATTCAGGAGTTTTTTAACTACAAGAAATCTAAAAGAAACATTCATGAAATCTCTTACTTTTGGGTTTGGACATACTACATTTCAGATACCCAAGAGGAGAGGCTAGGCAAGATAATACGGGTCTAGAGGTCAGAAAAGAGGTCTGGGTTGGGAACATAAAGGTAAGAGTTATTTCTATAAAGGCCATAAATGGGATAGGATGAAACAAGAAAAAGTGCTAAATTTAAAAAAAGGTTTGGGAACAAACCAGGTAGAGAAGGAAAAGGCTACAAAGAAAGAAAGAAGATGACCAAAGAGAAACAAGGAGAATTTTATATCATAAGAGCCAGAAAAAAAAAAAAAAAGATACAAAGAGAAATTAGCATTTGCACCTACTTCCACTTCTATAATCTCTCTGCAATCCCTCAATTATTTTATTCTCAACTATGAGCTACTGTCATCAGGAAATTTTGCCTTTAAAAAAATTTTTATTAAGGATGTATCAAGCTCTGCTTTGCCTTAATATTCAGTTAAAACTATCTTTGGCTTTGGCCTGTGGAAGACTGAACAGCAGCATGCCTAGGTCAACATAATTTTCCATGTTCCTAAAGTAGACATGGCTAAAATATATAGTACTATGATCACAGGATCAGCCTAGCAGCTGATAGTGCTAAGAAATAAGTGCTCCTGAGCCATAATGTCTAATTTTAAAATTTTAACTCCTAAATTGATAATTATAACTGATGAGTTTTCATTATATTATACCACCGTCTGGTATAATAACCAGAAATTCTTTCTATGACAGTGGTGTAATACAGTAACAATTCATCAGTTATAATCATCAATTTAGGAGTTAAAATTTTAGGCATGCGTACTTTAAGAACATCTGAAATTTAGTATGTCCAAACCCAATTCATAAAATTTTCACCCTAAACCAATAGTATTGCATCCATTATTTCTTGGCTTAGTGAATGGCATAACTGTAGATTTAGTTCCGTAAGTCAGAAACCTAAAAGTTGTCCTTGTCAACTAACTCTCCCTTGTTCTCATTTCTAATCCTTCGTTAACACCTACTCATTTTACCTAAGTGTCTTTCAAATCTGCTCATTTCTCTCCATCCCCTCCTTCTCCTGAACCGTCATTTCTACCATCTAATCCAAGTAACCATCATGCTGTCCATGGACTGTTCTAGCCGCCTCTTAATGGCTCCCTGCATCCATCTGGCTCTGCTCTAGCTGCTCTGTACGCTGCAGCTGGCTAGAATGATCTTTTCAAAGTACAGCTCCGGGATGACACTTGAATACTTCAAGCTGCTTTAAAAGGGTTCAGGGGGTCCCTATATTGTCTGGCCTTTACCTTCTGTCTTCATCACATACCTCTCTCCCTCATTTCCTACCTCCTGTCTTTCTGGCCTTCTTTCAGACCCTCATCATAGAGATGCTCTTCTATTTACCTCTGAGCTTTTGCATAACTTATTCCCTCTGTCTCACACATCTTTCCTTACTCTCTGCTTAGTTATCCTATATTAAATCCTTCAGATTTTATCTTTGTTAGAGAAACCTTTGTATACCTCCCTTACTCTTTCACCTCCCTATTATGAACTATATAATAGCATAGCCTACGTCTTCTTCATATGTCTGACTATAGTTTTACATTTTTTTCTGGCTGGTTTTGGTTAATGCCACTTTCTATTATAAGATATGAGTCCCATAAAGAAAATGGCTGACCATGGTCTTGCTCATCATTGTGTTGTCATGGCCTCAGCAGTACCTGGAGCACGTTGGTGCACAGATGATGTTTGATGAATGAGTGAATAGGAGCTATGGTAGCCTTCACAAGTCAGAAGTAGTTCTTAAGGAATCAGGGGGCAACTAACTTCAGGAAAATCAAGAAAATAATCGTTAGTCCTACAGTAAGCTGAATGTCCAGGCAGAGAGTAGAACAATCTGGAGATGTTGAATGACATCAAAGATGCTTTGATTACCTTCTTAAGGAAATCCCCCCAGCCTTCCCTGCCCCGTTAGCTGTAGAGATCAGTGGAAGAATGTTGGTGTTCTCCTTTAAAATGTTTCATTACATAAATTTATTCTTAATATTATTTCATCTAGTTATATAGTCTTTTCTGTTAGACGTATTAAATTACCTCATTTTCTCCTAATTTGAGATATCCATCTGACTTAGCTATTTTTCGTGATATAGACGTCATTTGTGCCACCAGTTATTTGAAGTTAATATATTCTTTCTTTTATTTCTATTCATTAAGCCCTAGAGAAGTAACTTTTGAACCCTTTTAAAATTTCACATTTTTAAGAGAACAGAGAAAAATTTCATTTTTCTGAAATACAGCTTACCATAAGAGTACTCAGTTACATTCTTGAAATTTTATATATAATAGTTCCTTTATTAACCTTGTAATGTTCTCTTCATTTGCAAAGGGAATATTTTTTAATGAAGAATATTAGTATTGCATTTTTCCTTCATTGCTATTAACATTTTTTTCCTAATTCTTTGAGGATTTTCATGTTACTGAAATAATACATTCTTGTAACAAGTGAATTAACACAAAGGTGCAAAAAGAAAAGGCTAATGAATTACTTTCCCCTTACCTCACTTTATCCCCAGTACCTCCTACCCCTGAAATGTATTCAGTTTTCTCCTGGTACATAAAGACAAATACAAGTATGAACATATCTTTAGGGATTTGAACATTTTTTACATTGGTAATTAGTGGTTTCTGGAATTTACAGCAAAAATTCACAGAACACAGTGAAACAATTTGATTCAGAATGACGTTTAGAAATTTTGAAGGTATAAACTAGGTTTAGATCTATTCTTGTACAGACTATAAATACTTAGCCAAAAGATCAAAAGAAAAAAAATAATGCTGTCCGTAAGCTTGGGAAAAATTAGAAGCAAAACGAACAATTTTATTTTCCTGAAACTCATTTTCTCTCTATTCGATACATTGCTGAGCACCAGGGAACATATATAACAACTCAAAACTGCAAGGTGAAGCTTATGTTCCATCCATTTCATCCATTATGTAGTTGTATATCATCTCTATTTTTACGTGCCTGATCAGTATAACTTCCTTATAGAAGTTAGTAACTTTTCTATCCATTTTCTCATTCTTTGTGGCTTCTTTCGTGCCCTTCTTCATGTGTAAAGTAGCAAAATGTGAAGGCAGTACAAATTGCTTTGCCATCTTACTGTATACTATTTTTTTAGCCATATTATTGTGTAATTTTCCTCTCAGTTTGTTCTCTTTCCCACCTCTAGAATATTTTGCTTAAAAATAGCAATAACTTTTGGGCTTTGCTTATATGCTTTATGCATGTAACCAATGTATAAATGCACATTTTCTGACATAACTGCATGTTTTACATAAAAGGTGAAGTTAGCTAAATAATATATAATTTATTATAAATTTTGTTACTTAAAGATTCCATATAGGTCTATAGCTGTTTTAAATATTCCAGATTTAGGAAGTGAATTTATTATATTATTTGGTAATTTATTGATGTGACTTTTATAATTATAGTATTAAATTATAGTAAGTACATAATTATTAGGTTAAATAATATAAAGAAGCTTTTAGTCTGTTTTATAGTATTCACTTCTGTCAAACACTTTGTATATTCAATATTTTTAATCTCTTAAAAATAGAACCTAACTTAGCATACATGCTCATTTTATACTATTACTTGAATTATTTATATTATTATTTAAGTAACAGTAATAATGTAGACTTGGGAAATACTAAAACAATGTTTGACTGCTTGTAGTCATTTTTCTGTCTTTTTATAATAACACCATAGAAAATTCTCTAGATGGCCATTCAGAATATTTCACATTAAATTGTCAGAAGTTAATTTGACAGCTATTTATTTCATTTTAGAAAATGGTATGTTGAATCTCTATTAACTAGTTTCCAGCTGATATTTGGACTTGCAAGTAGTTGGTAGATATGTTTAATAAGTTTAGTTACCACTATAAGCATTTGTTGACTACATTTTTATAGCCCTCTTTTGATAAAATTGAACAAACAGTATTTTTATTAGAGCTGAGTATTAAATTTT
Source organism: Halichoerus grypus (assembly GCF_964656455.1). Lineage (NCBI taxonomy): Eukaryota > Metazoa > Chordata > Mammalia > Carnivora > Phocidae > Halichoerus > Halichoerus grypus. The sequence continues at coordinate 58,755,724 of NC_135720.1, forward strand.
GTGTCCCAGGGAAATCTGATAGAACTATTGCTCAAAGTGCATACAAGGGAGGTAAATATTCAAACTTAATTAACCATTGCAGCTTTTTACTGTCTTGCCTATAGCTGTGGTTTTTATCTTTTTTTATTGTTCTTATTGTTGTCTTATAGCATATTTAAGTGAGAAGGGGTGGGAAGAAAGAAATTATGTCTCTATAGATATTATAAATCAGGATTCTGTTTTTAAGGGAATAACACAACAGTCTTGTATCTCATTTTTTTCTTGGTTTTTATATATGAGTAGATAGGAAATGCAGCTCTAAGTATATGCTGGCAAATAAAGTGGGCATTTTTCTCCTGAAATATGGTTAGAGACCTGTTAAGTCTTATGGAGGGTCTAAGCTAAGTTCATTATATGTTTTATACACACACACACACACACACACAAGCTCACAAGCTCACAAACAGAAACAGGAGATACTTGGAACAGACTTCATATTTATTCACAGAGCTTCATGTTGGTTGCCCCTCCCTAGCTTCCCAAAGGGCAATATGGGTGAGAGCTGGCTACCTCTACGTATAAGGGTTACACCATAGGAGATGAGCTACAAAATTTTGAAATTTGAAGCTTATATGTATAGTTGTTGCTGGCACATCTGTCTGCCTCTCTCTGATGGGGGGGGAGTGTAGAGAGGGGATGTAGAAAGAAAAAGAAAAAGGGAGAGAAGAAGGAAGAAGAGGGAGAAGAACAAGAAGGGAGGAAGGGGAGAGAGATGAGGAAGAAAGAGAGAAAGTAGACCAAGTGATCCAAGGACCTTATCTTTTACTCTGGAATATAAACAGATGCCCTCTTGAAGAAGGAAGGGAAGACCTCTAACCTGGGACATAAGCAGTTGTCTCCTTGAGAGATTAGAAAGGGGCCTCTCTACTTTATTACCCTTAAATGGGAGGAAATGGCTCTGGGGTAGTGGAGACATTCTCTCCATTAAAGCACTTCACTGTCTATCCCTCAGATGGCCCTGACCATTTTCCTATACCAAGAATTTCAGGGAGGATTATTTTCCAGCAAGACCTAGGTTTCTGGAAAGGATATATACTCTACTAAACCAGCCTAGTAAGATGATGGTCTGGTGTCTGCTACTGCGGGGGGGGGGGGGGGGGGGTGATCTAGAGAAAGGGGAAAAAAGCTTTCTAACTTTACCCACATTGCATATTCTCTCCAGTAGTCTTTTTGTACTGTTGTCCATAAACATGGATCTCAATTTTCTGACTGTGGCATCTGATTTACTTTGTCTTGTAGCTATATTTTTGAGATCATATAGAGCAAAGGCCAAATAAATTTAAATGGCTTAATGGATGGTCAAATGGCAACCCTCCTTTTTTAAGTATGGTGTAACTATCTCAACTGTAGGTTTGTAGATACATCATTTTTGTCTTGTTTTTCTTTTTTTCTTTTTTTTTTCCTTAATGAAGAGGATTCACTGAAGAATACAGTATAGATTTGTGGAGAATTGAGGTGTTTTTCATTTTTGTTTGTGAAAATGGCCTAAAAAAATAGAGACAGTTAAGAGCCAATCTAAGACAAATTATAATTTTGTGATTTTTCCTTTATAGCAGTACAATTTTCATCTAGCCAGTAAATTTGATTGAGAGTATATTGGTTTAGTATGATTTTTTGCTGCCCAAGTAAATTTTTAAAAGTATATTCTTTTAGGAAGAATCTCCTCAATCTAGTATCATCTAATATTTGAGAATATTAAATGCATAGTTGGGTATTTAAGAATTATAAATAGTGATTATTGTCTAAGAAAAAAATGAAAAATACTGATAGAAGGCTTAAAATACATTCTATGTTGTTATTTTACTAAAATTAGGTTCAGTCCAGAACATCTTATAATGTTGAATAATAATAGGTCTTGAAGTCCAGTGGCATCTGTAGAAATGAAATTGTTAGCTTACTAATGAATTTTATTTGCATAGTAATAGACTAGCTAGTCTTGCTTAATTTGCTCTACAGAATAGATGTTGCTATTTTGGGGCTGTCAATAACAAATGTCAATGCAATATGGATTGTCATGGAGGTCAGTAAAATATTTTTCTTTGTGTGATACTATAATGTATTGAAGAAAGATTCCTTATTCTTAGCAGCCTTTATTGGATTGACCTGGGTTTAGCAATTAATTAAGTTGATCCACATTTGTACTATGGGGACTAATTAGAAGCAGTGTAGTTTGGGTCACATCATTCAGATTTTAGTCATATTTGAGAACATCTTTGACACAGCCTGAAATCAGAGTGCTTGGATTTTTAGAACTTCATCATTAAATTATTTAATCATTAAATTAATCATTGCAAGTAGATGGGCTTCAATATATGTTCCTTGATTTTTTTTTTTACTTATGTGTGTATGTCTTTATGGACTTTTAAAAATTAATGATACTTATAACCTTTTCATACTTACAATTAGCCTGAAATTTTAAAATGGAAACAGATTCTAAACTTAAAAACTTTACTGACAATGGTTCATGATTTAGGATCTCTTTCTGTAGTATATTTGCCTCGTTAAGGTAAAAGCTCAGTGGGTAAAATACCCAGTACAGAAACAGCTACACTTTCTTTTAGCATGTGAGCTATATCTGAATCATCAATCTAGGTATTGAACAGAATGACTTTTAAAACTAAACTAAGACAGGGGCACCTGGGTGGCTCAGTCGTTAAGCGTCTGCCTTCGGCTCAGGTCATGATCCCAGGGTCCTGGGATTAAGCCCCGCATTGGGCTCCCTGCTCGGCGGGAAGCCTGCTTCTCACTCTCCCACTCCCCCTGCTTGTGTTCCCTCTCTCACTGTCTCTCTCTCTCTGTGAAATAAATAAATAAAATCTTTAAAAAAAAAAAAAACTAAACTAAGACATTACTGCCAATATTCATCCACTATTTATTGAATATTTGCATGTGTCAGAGACTGTGCTGAAGACAGAAATCAGAAAGAGACACTCTGCATTACTGTTGCTTATAATCTGATGAGGGAAACAAAGGTTAATCAAATGATTATGCACAAAATGTAAATGTACAGATTTCATAATTAACTTTCACCCACTCGTTTTAGCACCTATTAATGAGTCTCTAAGCCTGCCGTTCCTTCCATTCCACTGCATGTAAGGTAGAGCTGCTCCTCTCTCCTATTTATTAATTTATTTTTCTATTGACTTGAATTTTTATTTTGCTCAATGGGTTATAATCCATTATTGTATTACATACTTTGATGATCTTATTAGCCCAAATTTGGCAGTTGGGAGCCCCTTCAAGCTTGCTTTTTTGCCCTTTTAACATGCCCCAGTCCCAGAATTGGAATTAATAATTTCTGCAAACCTCGTTCTCTTTTACTAGAGAATGGTATTTAGAAACCGGTGAAAGTGTTTTGTTTTTAAAATGAATATTTTCACTGCTTTCCTAAAATATTGTCCAGAAGAATGAAAGAGATGATGGGATTTTAGAATTTTCAAACTTTCAACAAAAAGGAAATAGAGCGTTGAACAGAAGAGTTCCTCATAAAGCTGTTACTTTCAGACGCCTCCAGGGTGCTCCGAACTTGCAGTGATGACGTTGGGAGTGGGAAAGGTGTGCTGTCTAGGAGGAAGAAATGAGATTTGGATCTCTCAGGTCCACTTCAGTAGCTTTCATCTTTATATATATATATATTGAGCTGCTACAGTAGAGTTTGTTGGAAGAAAGAATTCCACAGCCAAGTAAGTTTTTAAACCACTGTCCTATAGCATTAGTTTTTCATAATTTGCATGAAGATTAGTTTCTGTTCTTGTGATACCAGGTAGACTAATGTTTCACGTACGGAATATCAATTCAGCTTTTCTTGTAGAGATGGGATTTGGTCTTCTACTTTGTCATGTATCCGTTAGACCTAGCAAACCAGTGGTTTTCCCTTATGGGCCTTGAATGCCAGCTTGAATTCTAATTGGATACACTGGCTGAATTCAGTAGCCTCTAAGTTTTCTAATGTAATATCTTTTATTCATCAGGCAACTGTGACTCCTTCATTGCTCCGATCAGGTAGAAAGTCATATATTTGCATATATAAGACAGGCCCGTAACTGAAATGCTGCACCAGCTCTAGAAATTAGGATTGAGCCAGAAAGTAGAGGGTACACCTTTCCAGAGCACCTCCTCTCCAGTGCTGTGGGTCATCCTTACTAATTGTGAACTCTGCACACAGAGAGTTGCACAATTCATGCTGTCTTTGCTCTGCTGACCAAAATTTAACACCCCTCAGTTTGTTGATTTGTATAAATGTTTTTTACATAAAAACCCGTAACAAAATAAACTTAAAATTTAAATGCTTTTTTTTTGCATAAAGACAGGTGTGTCACAAACTTGTTAACATCATATATGATACAAAGAAGAATATACTCCATAATCATCTTTAAATAAATTCATACCATGATATAAATATTCTGTCATTACAATTTGAATCATTGCCAAAAATCCTGTGGAAAGGTATTATTTACTTGAAAATTAAAATGAATAATACTCTTAGTTTTTTCCCTTAATTATAGGTTGTACTTATTAAACCATATTTTTATCATCTTCTGATCAGCTCCCAAATAATCTTATTTCAGAAGGAAAGTATTTTAAAGACAACATTTAATAGATCATCAACACTTTATCATTGAATTTATGAAAGCATCATGAAGTTCATTAGTCCACTTTATTACAGATGACAAAACTAAGCCTAATAATATGCCCAAACCCAGACATCTAATAAGCTTTGCAATTGAAACTAGAGCCTTGGCCTTTTTACTTCCCTTTCACTGTTTTTACCCCCCGCAAAACTGACATTTTAATTTAACCTGTTACTGCCCTGCAAAGAGAAGACAATGCAGAGAATGTGCTTATAAATTCCCCTTGAAAAATCTGGCCTGAGGAAATCATCAATAGTATGTGTGAAAAATCTACAGCAACCCAATAATTTTTAGTGATGAAATTTTTTAAAAGATTCTTTTCAGAAAGTATATGATCTTTCAATTATTAAAAAATCTTTTTTCACATTTTTAAAGAAATGGATGCCAATAGATGCCTTTTACATTCTTTCAGGTTTCTCAGTAATTACGGTTCAAATTGATACATCTTTGAAAATAAAACGTAAAGTCATATTAAACTATATAATCAAGCTGAGAACACTTCAGTCAGAAAGCCTATACACATTTAAACAAATCATTCCTTCAACAAATACTCTTCAGTACATTCTTTTTATATTAAGAAAGAATAAAGAATAAAAATGCAACTATGGCAAGCCATAATAACTATCATTTATGGAAAACAGCATGAGAACTGGTGATGTTTAGCTGAGGAAAGTGCAGTCAACTGGAGATAGGATAGAATTTTTCAAATCTTTGAAGAATTCTTATGTGTGAAAACAAATGCATTTGTTTCCTGTTGCCTTAGAGAACAATACTGATCTTGGTCCCAGTGAGTGGGATATGTAGGGATCAGATTTGGAATGAATGTAAGGAAGACCTTTGTAAAACAACAACTTTTTTCCTACTGAATGGACCACGTTTTATATGCTACGCTCTTTTCTGGTATTTTCTAATTATTGTTTGTTGTATCTACATCAGCCTTGTAAGGCAGGTACTATTATCTCCAAATTACAGGTGAAAAAACGAAGCACAGGTAAACTGGCCCAAGCTTTTCTACTATACAGATGCTGAATTATGATTCAAACATGGGTCTAAAACTCTGTTAGCATTCAAAATAAGACTAAATTGGTTATATAGGTTAGTTTGGCATCAGATAAGTGTTTTGTCTAGATTGATTAGAATTTTTTCTTGAACAAAAAAACTAAGTTTGTGTATATCTTAAATTTGTTTAAGTAATTATGAGCAAGTAAAATTAATATTCTTGATATGTTTATTTACTTTTGTATTTTATAAAAAATAGAAGAAAATTCTAGTATTTTCTATGCTTAAAACAATTTTAATGTATAAAATTCACTTTCATCAATAGCCTATATACTATTGTTAAGTTACTTAAGTTTATAAATCTAATGAATGTTTTAAAAATGAATTCAGGGGTTCCTGGGTGCTCAGTCGGTTAAACGTCCGACTCTTGGTCTCAGCTCATGTCTTGATCTCATGGTCATGAGTTCAGGCCCTTCACTGGGTGTGAAGCCTACTTGAAAAAAAAAATGAATTCAGATTCCAGATTATTGAATGCATAAATGTATATGGTACACATATGAACAAGATCTGAAGAATTTATAGAAAATTTATTCAAGCATCTTTCAGATAACATAAATTGTATTGCCTCTAAAAGATATACATATGTTTAATGTCTTAAGAAAACATTCGTTTTAATTAAAGAAAAAGTTTATAGTAAATGGAAAATACATTCAAAATACTTATCATTTTGAAATTTAAAAACACTTTTTTCTCTAAGTTTGTAGTCTTAATATTTTAGAAACTATGCTGAATAGAACTGTCTTATGCTTCTAAGTATATTGTACAATGTCCTGATGTATGGTGAATTGATTATAAGATTATATTCTTTACAGTGGACTTAGCTAGAAAAATGATATGTATTTTTGCTGTCATGGTGTATAGTGTACACTAAGTCCTCCAAGTTTGTTTTCATTATTATTAGTATACATTTTGATAACAAGTGTCTTTTAGGGTTTAGAAAATGTAAAGTATCGTAGATTTCTTTTAACCAAATATAGCAGTTAAAGCTCCCTACAACTCAAACATGGAAACTGATAAATATTAAAACTTACTCCTTTAAAGAAATTTGCAAAGAATATATTTCGCTTTCAGGGTAATGCCCTAAATATAATTCAGTAATGATAACCTGAATCTGTTTATCACTTAAAAGCTTAGGTTTCTTGAGAAGAACTGCAGGTTCTCAGCATGAGAGTCCAGAGGTGGCTGTGAATTGCCAAGTGTAGATCTAATTACACAGCTTGGAGCTGCGGAACCAGTTCTCTCTACTCCAGATTACTTTTCTTGGTTTATTTGCATAATTTAATGCATGAAGACTAGTCAGTGAATTATACAGTTTTCTGATATAGGTAGGACAAGGTAAATTAACCCTTTTTGAGGTAATTTGTATTTTCATGGTATACCTGATAAACATTTAACCACATCATTTTAAACTAAAAAATATGCGTTAGTAATTTCGTTGGTTGCCAGGAATATCTGATAATAAATGCTACTTGTAACACCCATGATTAATAAAATAGACGATTTTAAATTTTATTACTTTAGCCCTATTTTCAGAGCTGAACTATTACTTTTAGTAATAATAGTTTTGTGGATGTAATCCAGATAGAGTAGTGTCAAATTTTCTACCATTATAAAACATAAGAATACTTTCTTTATTCATGTCCATCAGTAGGACATTGTTTTGGTTAATGAATTTGACTAATTTGATTCATTGTAAATATAGGTAGCTTTGATTTAGGAACTATCTTTGACTTCAAAGTCCAGAATTTTTTTTTTAAGATGCTCTCAGAATAGCTCATTTTATAACTTGTTTCTTTTTTAAATCACAAATTTGGAACTCTGCAATCGCATTAAAATACATACACATGCAGCTTTACCATAGTATGAGAAGACTGATCAGTAGCAATTTTAGTTTATTAAATATCAGTGAGATGGTTGCTAATATATTTTTAAAAACAATCCAGGAAAGTTAATTATCTAGTTGGATAATTGGAAGTTAACTTGATACCCCATATTCTCATAAATGTATCAGTGAAAGCATTAACTCAGCCCACATACTATTACAATTTATAAACTTTTAAATTCAAATTTCTGCTCATAAATATTTAAAAAATTAATGTTTTCTGTGAAAACTAATTTCAGCTATCATTTATTGAGTACCTACTGATTGAATGATAGTTTGGAGAGTGGGACAGGGGATGACAAGGAGACCTCAAAATGAGTAAGATGTAACCTTGCCTTTAGGGAACACCCAAGGAGGGAATATAACGTGATGCAAAGAAAGTAGGCTTTCAAGTGAGGCTAATTCCCTATTCTGCTCTTGAATGAGTAGCAAGTTATTAAAACTCTGAGCTTCAGTTTTCTCATCTGTAAAACACTAATAGTATTACCTTCCTAATTGTGTTAATAGTGAAATAGAGAACAATGCGTGGCACCTAGTACTGGGCCTAGCACATAATAAGCACTTAATAAATCATGCCTTTTATTGTTAGTCCTGGTAGTTATTACCATCAGGGTGAAAACCTATGTATATGCTGAGATGACACAAGGCACAAGTATGAACAAAGTGCTGTGGGAATGATTAATTTCCCTAGAGAGATTGGAGATGAGTCATTAGAACCAGGTTTAAAGGTTTGTAGAATTTCCACAGGAGGATTTGGCGGGAGACCTAAATAAAATAAAACATGAGCAAAGGCCTGGAAACATACAAATGCATGGAGGTTTTGAACAACAGGAAGAAGAATTTAGAGAGGTGGTACCCAAAGACCAGTAATGAAGAAACTTGGAACGTCATGATCTTTAAATCAAGTAATTTGCTAACTTTAAGAGAGGACTCCAATTAATTTTTCAGTTATGCTTTTCATTTCTTTTTCCTTTTTGTTGTTGTTGTTGTTGCTGTTTTCTCCCATAGTTGTTGATGTAATGAATAGCAGCTCCTCTGTTCCCCATCTTCTCAGACTCCAGTCTTTCAGCATAGTAACTACTAAATAGAAGCTCCAAAAGCACAGGGACTGGTGCTGGGCTTTCCCACTGTTATGTCCCCAGTGCCTGTCATGTAATTGTTGGATGATGGCAGACTTGCAGAGGAGATATGTCAAGCATAGCTAAAATAAAAGGTAGCTAAAAATAAAAAAAAGGTAGTCAGTGATTAATGCCTAAGGGATTAATGCTTAAGGGAAGGAGCACATGAATTCATTAGATGTTCAAAGAATAAAATATCACTTCTATCTGGAAGCATCAGGGAAATTTTTATTATTTTAATTTGACCGTGTTAGTAACATCCATCTCCCCCGTGTAGGTAAAAGGGCTTCTTCTCTTTTTCTTAATCAATTTTTATGAACTTATACTAACTTTTCAAGCAGTTCAGTGGCTGCAGAGCTATATTTTAAAATGTTTAAATCAGAGTTCCCTTTTGTCAGATGTGTCTCCAACAATCATATTAACTCTCAGAGATAACTAAGTACTCTCTTGTTCATCTTGACTCTTCATAAAAAAACAGAGCACCCCCTTTTTTAAGTTAGCCCCACCCCTTAAAGTTTTTTCCTGTTGATTGTCCTATCAGTTTACAATGATAAAATCATCTCTGGTTTTTCCTATGTTTTGTCTGCTGTTTTCTTTTGTACTTCCTTGAGTAATTTTTTTTCGCAGTGATAGCCTTCTCTCTATTCAGTTTAAAGTCTACTTCTAACATAAAAATAATTTCTCAAGTATCACTTTTAGTGGTATCATTTTTTTCTGAGTCTTAAATGAATTTTTCTATCTTAACACATATTTTATAATGAGATTGTTATTTGCTTTTCCAGATATTACTGCTCCTCTGTCCACATGTCCATTTCTGTCAAAAATGTGTATTACCACCCTATGGATTTGCTCTCTTCTCTGTACCTTTGACCTCTGTATACTTTCCCTTGAAATGCTATTTATTTTCTTCTATGAGAACATCTCTCTTTTCTTCTTAAAGCATTTCCAGGTACTCTGAATCAAGATAAATTTGTCACTTAGATCAAAAGTACCACCATCGCCCTTATAAGTACGTTGTTAAATAAGTTTCCTTGAAGTTTTTACTTTGACACCGTAAATTCCTTAGCAATAAAATAATCATATGAAATATATTAGTATAGTAGTACATTATAAATAAACTCTTATAACCTCATTGTCATCACTGATCATTTTTTCTGTTCAATATAATTTATATATTTCATTGTAAAACTATTAGGGCTTGTTTCAGTGGATAAGACAAACAATACAAGATATACAAAGGAAACATCTTTTTATCTTCCCCCACTCCCATTTTCATTTTGTGAGGTATTTAATTTGGTGGGTGTCCATCCATATCTCTAATTTTAAACACACACATCCTTTAAATATATACTCAGAATAATACTATGGAAATTGTTCTTCAACTTGATTTTTTTTTCACTTAGCACTGTATTATGGGTATCTTTCCAGATATCCATTTGTGAGAGCAAAATCCAGTGCTTTTTGTGCCTACTATTGGATTGCCAGAGCCACACTGTGCTTGTGAAGTTCAGCACCTTTTCAGATGTTTATGATTAATTTTACTGGCTTTTCTGTAAATTTCTCAGAAGCCACAGAGAAAAAATGCTGATTTAAAGAAAAATTAACTGTTTCCATACTAAACAAGGCACCATAAACAAAGTCAAAAGATAAAGTGTAGACTAGAACAAAATATTTGCAATATAGAAAAAGACAAAGCATATTATCTTCCATATACAAAGAACACCTACAAATTGGTAAGAAGAAAATCTCCAGTAACAAAACAGTGTTCACAATAAGGAAATAGTTAAATGAATAGTCATATATATTTGCCCCAACAATTTCACTTCTATGAAATTATCCAACAAATATATTCACAAACATGTGAAATAAACCTTGTGAACAGTTATTTATTACATCATTGCTTTAAATAATGAAAGATTGGAAACAACATAAATGTCCATCAAACAAGGACTGGTTAAATAAATTATGGTATTTCTAAGTAATGGAATACTATGCAAATGTAAAAAATAAATGAAGAAACTGTGTACTGATGTGAAAAGATCTTCAGATGATTTGAGTGTCTTCAGCTGTCCAGCACTGGCAGGTCTAAAATGAGAACTCTGTAATTACTTGTAGTCTCCCAACACAAATGTCTCCTGGATGCACAGCATGCAGAATCAAACCTTTTAAAGTTGCATTTACCTGATAACACAGATGTGGTAATATGACCACAGCAATAAAAACTATTCTGTGCTTATGCGCTCTTGTGGTGTACAAGATATCTAAAATACATCTGTAGTGGCACTCCCTGTTCAAACTGTATAAAACAGAGAAAATGATTTGCCTGTGTTCTCCATCCTCCCGAAGATACCAGGATGTTCCAAATGGAGCAGAGGGAAGGTTTTGGTTTTGTTTTTCAACTTACAATGGATGGCTTGATGTAGGGCCCTCAGATGTTAACATAACATATATCAGAATCACCTGGAAGGCTTGTTGAACCAGATTGCTGAGCCCCATCTTCAGAGGCACCGACTCAGATCTAGTGTTTGTAGTTCTTTTTTTTTCTTGATGTAGTGTTCCATGATTCATTGTTTGTGATAACACCCAGTGCTCCATGCAGAACGTGCCCTCTTTAATACCCATCACCAGGCTAACCCATCCCCCCACCCCCTCCCCTCTAGAACCCTCAGTTTGTTTCTCAGAGTCCATAGTCTCTCATGGTTCATCTCCCCCTCTGATTGCCTACCCCCCTCATTTTTCCCTTCCTGCTATCTTCTTCTTCTTTTTTTTTTTTTTTAACATATAATGTATTATTTGTTTCAGAGGTACAGGTCTGTGATTCAACAGTCTTACACAATTCACAGCGTTCACCATAGCATATACCCTCCCCAATGTCTATCACCCAGCCACCCCATCCCTGCACTACTGGGTATTTACCCCAAAGATACAAATGTAGGGGGCGCCTGGGTGGCTCAGTTGGTTGGGCGACTGCCTTCGGCTCAGGTCATGGTCCTGGAGTCCTGGGATCAAGTCCCGCATCGGGCTCCTTGCTTGGCGAGGAGTCTGCTTCTCCCTCTGACCCTCCCCCCCTCATGCTCTCTCTCTCTCTCATTCTCTCTCTCTCAAATAAATAAATAAAATCTTTAAAAAAAAAAAGATACAAATGTAGGGATCCAAAGAGATACTTGCACCCCGATGTTTATAGCAGCAATGTCCACAATAGCCAAACTATGGAAAGAGCCAAGATGTCCATCGACAGATGAATGGATAAAGAAGATGTGGTATATATATACAATGGAATATTATGCAGCCATCAAAATAATGAAATCTTGCCATTTGCAGTGACGTGGATGGAATTGGAGGGTATTATGCTGAGCGAAATAAGTCAATCAGAGAAAGACATGTATCATATGATCTCATTGATATGAGGAATTCTTAATCTCAGGAAACAAACTGAGGGTTGCTGTTGTGGTGGGTGATGTTTGTAGTTCTGACAAGTTCCCAGGGGATGCTGATGCTGCTGGTCTGGGGACCATGCAGTTTTAGAATCACTCTTTGTTTAGGTCATTAGTGCTTAATTCTCTTGAGGAACCTGGGTTAAGAAAGTTCGAAAGAATTGAGAGCAAGACACCTAACAGGGCAGTTAGAGTGAAAGCATAAACCACTAGGACATAAAACTCCTCACCCTCAGGCCTCATTCTTTAAGCAGTGTGAGAGCGAATACCATATATTAAAGAATGTCATTCCTCAGCAGCATTTTCTATGGAACATCTATCTGCTCTGTTGTCTATGTTTTTCAAATATTTCCTTTTCAGTCTTCCGTCTTAGTGGAAATTTCTAGGGAAGAGTCTTTGATTCAGCATTTCAGTTAATCCTTGCCCACCTCTCTCCTGTTTTCAAATAATCTCAGGTTTAAGTATTCATTTATTTTTCTTTTTACTTCTCATCCATCATGCACAACACCTTTACAAAAGCTGTTAAAGGATAAGTGGCTTTTTAAATTATTTTGTGTGGTGTTAGATACGTACGCACTTGCATCAGTGAGGAATAAATATATAGGTGTCAATTTACAGCAGTCATTTACTGATCTCACCATTTGGTCTTTTAGTCCAAATTCACTTTATTGTTTATTACTCTTACAGTGGTGCTGATACTTAACCAGTTCTGACAGAGGTTTTCAAAGTTGCTGTACAAAGAGCATTAGCATCTCCTTGGAACTTGTTAGAAATGCAAAGTCTTGGGCTCCTGGGTGGCTCAGTCAGTTGAGCCTCTGCCTTCAGCTCCTGTCATGATCTCAGGGTTCTGGGATCCAGCCCCGCATCCATCCGCATCTGGGTTCCCTCCCTGCTCAATGGGGAGCCAGCTTCTCTCTCTGCCCCCCCCAAATAAATAAATAAATCTTAAAAAAATAAGAAAAAGAAATGCAGAGTCTTGGCTTGCCTCACACCTACTTAATCTGAAAGGGTGGTGGAGGAAAGGAGCAGCAATTGTGTTTTTAGATGATTTTGAAGTGTTCTAAAGTTTGAGAGCTATGACTTTACTAAATGCAGTGTTTTCACTTACATTATGTACTTCAAACTTTATAGTAATCCTTTGACTCTAGTAGCTATCTGTGGAGTGGGGAAAATAAGAATCGGAGAGATTAAATAGTTTGTTCTAAGTCACTGCTCTTTAATAATGTTTCAAAGTAGAATTTTTGGTATTTTTCAAATAATATATCCTTCCCTCTGAATACATTGAAACAATATGAGTTACTTAAACATTCTAGTTTTTCCGAATGATTATCTCAGCTTTCACTCTTGCATTACTTTTAATCTGCATCTCATGTAAAGAACACTGTCTTTGGCTCATTAAATAACAGAACCAAAACACAAATTCACATACTTTCTCTCCTATCTCAGGACTGATTTAATTATATATTCTTAAACTAAATGGCTTTTTAAACTAAGAACAAGTATATATAATATTTTTAAATGTATTAATCTAACAAACCTCAAGTAAAAATATGAACAGTTTCATAAAACAATTAAAATTTACTAATGTTGTTGACTTGAATCTATTGTTATAATCTTATTTTAATGACACATGCCCATTTAGCTGCTGTTCGGTTATCAGTAGTGTTTCTAAGATTAATTTGGAGTTATTTCTGCCAAATGAAACAGTGCTGTCCTGTTATAATTTTTATATGTCTATTTAAATTAATTAACCAAATTAACAAACCATAAAATCAAGTATGTTATAGACACCCAAAACCTTGTAATGGCTTCTGTTGGAGCCTCTAAACAGAAAATTCTTAATAAGGAAAAGAGTTTATTTTACTGAACAAGAAGTGATGGATCATTTAATAAAAAGAAATTGCTACTTTAAGTTGTAACTAATATTTCTCTTGGCTGCAGTAGAAAATAATTTGCAAAATGATAAGTTGACAAGTCAGACTGAAATAATTGATGAAGATTTAGGGTCATATTTTATTTTCCCTTATGTTCTTCGTATCAACAGGATTTACATAATGTGGCATTTGAATTATGGAGAATAGAAATCTGGTAGCATTATAAAAACCCATCTGGGAAATGATCTTGGGGCTGTGCTGGTTATATGAAATACCTTCATATTCCCTGATATTTCATATATATAGGTAAATAAAGATAGGTTATTAGGGAGTTTTTAAAATCATCTTTATAGTGGTGGTTTTATTTATGTTTCCTTTTAACCTTACTTAGGAGAAGAAAACTAAGTTGGTGGTAATTATTAACTAATTTCACACAGTAGTACAGTAGTCATCTCAAAAGTTGTTAATAATTCAAAATTTAGGTCCCACCCCTAAATATTCTTACTCAGTTGGTTTTAGGGGAGAACCCAGAAGTCTATTTTAATGAGCACCAGCACTGATTCCCACAAAGAGGTCCCTGGGTCTCAGTGTGAGAAACTTTGAAAGAGAATGTACTTCTTCAAGCTAACACACTAAAATTACCAAGGATAAATATTATATTTTTTTATTTTTTTATTATGTTAAGTTAGCCACCATACAGCACATCATTAGCTTTTGATGTAGTGTTCAGTGATTCATTAGTTGCATAAAACATCCAGTGCTCATCACAACACGTGCCGTCTAAATACTACTGTATGCTCCTCCATCCAGCCTGCAGCTGCTTCTCTAGCCAGATAGGGCTGATTACTAGTGATCCTTCCTTGCCAACAGGAGCAGGCCCATTTGGAGCCTTGGAATCTATTTATCATTTCTCCCTGGTGCTTAGTGCATGGTTTGGTACTCAGTAGGTACTGTGTAAATGTAGTGCGATGGATGAATGAAGGTGACCCAGCAGCTCCATGGTTAGCATTCCTGTGTTATCCATGCTCCGCGTGTACAGTTTTTTCTCCTTCCTTAAATTGTACATGTCTTTTACAGAAGGGACCATGTCTTGTCCGTTTTCATATTTCCTCTTTCAACAGTATTTTACCCATCCATGGCTAGTAAATACTTAGCAAGTAAAAAATATTTTGTGCTTATTTAATACATCATACTAGATTGTCATCTCCCTGAGAGCAGAGATTTGCCTCTCTCTTTTGCAGAATTCTCAGGGCTTGATAGTGATTCTCAGAATTCTCGGAAACATTTGAATGAGTGGATAAATTAATTAAAAAAATAAATAATTTCATTTTAATTGAGATTTTCTTAAAATTTAATGTTAGGGTTTAGTGAGGCTTTGTGTGTAGTAAAATTTAATTTTACATAAGAGAAAAAAAGTCTACCTTAATTTTTTAATGTTTTTTTAAAGATTTGATTTATTTATTGGAGAGAGAGAGAGACAGAGAGAGAGAGAGTGGGAGCAGGGGGGAGAGGGAGAAGCAGGCTCCCTGCTGAGCAGGGAGCCCAATGCAGGGCTCAATCCCAGGACCCTGGGATCATGACCTGAGCCGAAGGCATACGCTTAACCAACTGAGCCACCCAGGTGCCCCTAGTCTGCCTTAATTTTTTAAGAAGAAACTATTGAAATATCCTCACTTTTTACGAGAGACAGGATGGTAGAATCTGAGAGATTCTGAACTGGTGAAGCTTCAGCAGGGCATTATAGTTAATAGAATTTTTCTAACTTTGTATTAAACAGTTTATGTCAATAATGATGAAAATATTACAGTAAGCTTAAGTGGTAATCTCTTGATATCCCATGAGATAAAGATGTTTCCCCAGAAAGCTAGAGAGCCTATTGAAGTTAGATTTGGGTTTTTTTTAGTTGAAAATAAGGAAACAGAAGAATTTTCCAAGTATACGTGAACTTACTGAAATAAATTTTATTCATATACTCTTTAGAGATATTCTTATGATCATATTTCTTTTCAAAAGACATTAGTATCAGCAAATCAGTTAGAGCTCTAACCAAGGTCGAAAGCTTATGCTTTATATCATTGATGGCTGTGATTAACTAATGTTAAGTCTCTCTAGATGACTTGCAGTGCTTGTTTTATTGTCTAAATGCTTTGGGAGTTTTTCATTGAGGAATTTTGGTCTTCTCCAGATTATCTACTCTCCTTGACTTTGAACACTTTCTAAAAGAATATTAGTAATTTAAGCATTCCAGTTTCTTGAATGTTTATTCTCTATGATTTCACTGTCCTCTAAATTATAATTGGCATCCCATACATGGAACAGTTTCTTTGACAAGTTTATAGGCATAAGATTACTGTGAGTGAATTATACAGTGTGTGCTTTAGATCTGTGTCACTCCATCTCCTTTCTGGTCAGATTCCAGGCCTCCCTCCCCTTTTCACTTTTGTTCATTTTCAAAATGACCTTCTCTTTTACTTAGGTCAGCTAGCATGAGCCTATCAATTCCCTGACTAAAACCATCAGTTGCTTATTTTTCTAAATGTGTACCATGGAAATAACACCAGTGTTTTAGCTTGTGGGAAAACATAATTAACAGATAAATATGGAGAGAAATTGAGGGAAAGGCAAGAATTAGGACCTCCATATTGCTGAGGCCCAAGGGGAATACGATGGTATCTCCAGAGAGTTTTAGAGGTCTCAGTTTGGTTGGAAGCTGGGGCTAGAACTTGTCTTTAAGTCACCCAAAGCACCCACACTGCTGATTGTCCTTAGATTGTATGTTTCAAATTTTGATTAAAATGCCAAATTACCTAGAGATGCTTTATTCACATCATATAAAATTGAAAAAAATCAGTTGTCCATATAAAAGAGTAAAATTACTTTATTATAGTAATGGCTCTTTGGGAAGGCTGGGGTTGAGCTGAATGTGGAGGGGATGTGGAAGCCAAAGAAGAAAAGATACAGAGGAGAAGGCAGCACTGATAGGTAGCAGATGCAGAGTGCTCCTCACTCTCCGATTTCATTCTCTTCAGTTGCATTGACATTCTGCCTGGTGACTGTCCCTGAAAATACTTTTTTCCACTTCTCCTTGACAAAGCATCCAGATATGTGACTTCCCCTAATTCAGATTTCCACGCTTTGTAATTACACAGGAAGGTCAAAAAAAAAAAAAAAAAAAAACAGAAAATTCCAAATGCCTCTCTAGAAGCATTTTCATCTCCTGCAGTTCCCGAAACTCTATTTTAAATGGTTGTTCTCAGATGTGATTTTGTCCAAAGAAGAGTATTTTTATTGTTTTCAATTTCTTTAAACATCTTTATGATAGTGGAAATTTCATTGATGGTGGAGAAATAAGGCTCTCGTATATTTTTATACTCTGTCCCCGAAATATATGATTACACTCGTGAATCATGTCTTCAAAAGAGAAAAGCACAAATTTAACTCAACATTTTATATAATCCATTAATTTCATTTCTGACTTCCACCAATTTATAGGTTAACAGTATATAAAGCCTTGTTATTGGATTTTATCTAACTTGTCTTTATCCTATATACACTTTGTTCTAAAATAAGGAAATGTTGGGGAATTCATAAACTGGGGGTTGTATTTTGGAAAATTAATAGTTGTATACATATGGTGATTTTTTCAGACTAGTATTAAGCTATCTTTTAATGACTTTTAGTATTAAATAAACTGTTTTTCTTTTTTTTCAGGTGATGGTGTTTGTACATGCTCGAAATGCCACTGTAAGAACAGCTATGTCTCTAATAGAAAGAGCAAAAAATAGTGGTCAGATTTTCTGCTTTTTACCTACACAAGGCCCTGAATATGGACATGCAGAAAAACAGGTAGGGGACAAATAATGGCAAGATATAAGAACTAAAGCATATAATGTGCCAGATAATACAGATATTTTATATATGACAGATATATGGTCTCCAATTTCCAAGGAATTAATTTTACATATTTATCATGTTATAGTCTTTATTCTTTTTAATTTAATGATCTTCCAAAGGATTCCAATGCCTGAGGTATTCAATTATCACGTCTATCCATACAGTTAGAATTGTATTTAGTCCTACTCTTTAAAATATAGTTAAAACATAAAATACAGTTAATTTCCAAAAAAAAAAAAAAAATACAGTTAAGTTCCATAAAATATGTTAACATCTAATTAGGGTTATTAGTCTCTTAAAAAACTAATAGGTTAATATTTTTTAATTTCTCAGTTTTAATTTCTAAGGTTAATGTGGACAGATGAAAGCTGCATAAATAAAAGTTCTTTTCAAGAATGTGAAAGTTTAGGGGCGCCTGGCTGGCTCTGTCAGTGGAGCATGTGACTCTTGATCTTGGGGTTGTAACTTTGGGTTTAATGATTATTTAAAAATAAGACCTTTAAAAAAAAAAGTGAAAGTTTGAGACCTGGGAGTTTGATAACCTTGCTACTCAGCGTATGCTCAGGACCTTAAAAGCCTGGGTCCCCTTTGGAAATGCAGAACCGCAGGCCCCGTACCAGATTTACCAAACCATAATCTGCATTTCGCCTCAATCCCTAGGTGATTTACTACACATTACAGTTTGAGAAGTACTTCCCCAAGTAATCTGAGTATTGATAGTATCCTAAGATTTACAAAAGGTTTTATTTAATTATGTGAGATAATGATTTAGATCAAGAATAGATGGACTATAGCCTGAAGGCCAAAGGTGGCCACCTGTTTCTGAAATTAAGGTTTTATTAGAAAATAGCCAGACTCCTTTGTCAATGGCTGCTTTTTTTTCTTTTGCACCATGAGGGAAGAATGAACAGTTACTACAAGGACTATGTGGCCCACTAATAAGCCTAAAATACTATATAGCTCTTTACAGAAAATGTTTGCCCTGATTTAAAGCAATGAAAATAAATTTTCAAATGAAAAAGTCAGTGGGCATAAAATGATAGTAACTTCAAAGTATTTTATATGCCTAAGATTTAACTGATGTTTATTGAACAGCTGCTAGCTGCCAGACATTGTGCTCTATGCTTTCACATTTCTCATCTTGGTAAGATGTATTTAATTGTTACGATTCCACTATGAATTTCACCATTTTATATTGACATTTTAGATTCTGAATATGATAAATGTGATGTCAGTTGTTTTGAACATCAGATTCTTTCAATTTAGAACTACAAAATTTGTTCATTTTCTTCATTTTTCTCCACTTTATATAATTTCTATTATGTAACACTTATTAAACAGCTTTGTAGTATTCCAGTTATTTATTAATTATGAATTTATGAGTGTCTTTTAAAAGTCAGGTTGGCATTCATAAGTCTTCTTTCATTTCTTTGGAAATATGAAGCAACTCTATTGTGTTTCAAAGCCAAGCCTTGAGAGCCACCTTGTGGATTTCTGGTTACTTCATACCTCTCAATTCTGAAAGCTATTGCTCATTCCAAATGATGCAGGTTTATTATTTAATTTCTATAATAATAGTGTTTAACATTTATCAGGGGTTTACTGGTGCCTGGCATTGTTTTCATTGCTTTATACATAACTCATTCAGTCCTCACAGAACCTTTGATAGAGATTTGTACTGTTATTACCCCTTGATATGGTATATGTGTAAGTAATTCAAATATAACATGAAATAAAGCATATAGAAATAATTAATATAGAGGCATTTTCAAATAATGTTTATTTAAGGCATTATCGCCAGAGTCACAGATCACTATGGTAAAAAAAGAGAAGAGTGAGAGAGAGAGATCTGGAGAAATGGAAAGTTTTAATACAGTTAAGTAGACTTGAAAATCCCAAGTCATTTTTTTATTGTTATGTTACTCACCATACATTACATCATTAGTTTTTGCTGTAGTGTTCCATGATTCATTGTTTGTGCATAACACCCAGTGCTCCATGCACTTTGTGCCCTCTTTAATACCCATCACCAGGCTAATCCATCCCCCCACCCCCCTCCCCTTTAGAACCCTCAGTTTGTTTTCCAAGTCATTTTTATTATACCTTTTTAAAAATATTTTTATTATATTTGATTTTTATCCAGTCTGCCTACTGTTACTGGATTTTTTTTAAAGAAGAATGACATTCACAAACATTTATTAATAAGTACATGTTTTCAAGTAACATTGTCCTATTCACTATTATATTCCCAGCCTTTCATATAATATTTGGCTGATAGTAGGTACCCCCAAATTACTTTCTTTCGCCTTTGTTCCTCTGAGACAAACATTATGAGATGGCCTTACTTTAATTTTCTCATTTGATCTGCACCACTATTCTGTCCCTTAGAGATTCTTATCCCCATTTTATAGATAAGGAAACTGAAACTGAGAGAATAATTTTCTCAGAGAAGGCCTTGTAACAAATAGTAGAGCCGTGATTTGAATCAGTCTGGCTCCAAAGCCTGCCCTTTTTACCACACTCTATTCTAAATGTTCAAAACCAAATCTGATCTGGACTTTCTACAGCTTTTAGGGCTTTGAGTCTTTCTCTTTGTTTTTTGTTTCTAATAAAATGGAAGAACATTTCTTCAGCCTAACTGTATCCCTCATTTCTGCTAAAGAGAGATTCAAAAAACTTGTCCCCTCCATGCTGGATATGATTTTGTACCAAAAGATAAAGTAATCTTTCTGAATGCTTTACTGAAGCTCCAAAATTTTAGATTGTTCTTCTAGTGCTAGCTGTATGCTTATTTCTTTAAGTTCCTTTTAAACTTGAATGGTATTAACATTCTAGCAGTTCTCAGGAGCTATTATCATGATGGTAGGAGATATTCCCTCCCATGTTTTTGAAAAATGGGAAATTAAGTACTCAAAACATTAAAATAAAATTAGAAGGTAAATTTGCTATGGTAGTACATAGAAATTTAGCCTCATGGCTCCTGTTAATGGAAATACAGCTAAATCCCTACCGTGCCACACTAGCACTTTACCCCTAAGTATGTAATGTAACCATCTCAATTCCTGACTCACCAATTATGGTTCTTAAAAGCATTTCTTCACAGTTTTATTAACACTCTTAACTTTATTTGTGTAAATAATAAGTAAAACTCCATTGAGGAAATTCTCCTTTTCTTTCTCTCTCTCTCTGTATGTATGTGTGTGTGTGTGTGTGTGTGTGTGTGAGAGAGAGAGAGAGAGAGAGAGAGAGAGAGACAGGGAGAGAGAGATAAGGCTATTTCTGTGCCTTAGCCACAGCCAAAAAGAAAATACTTTTCTTCCCAGTAAGTAACAGTATATTTTAGGACTCCTCATATCATTCCCATTTTTCCATTTTTTAATATAAAATTTATCCCCATATGAAAAACCAGCAATATTTCCAGATTGTCTACTGAAATATGAAAATAGGGAAAGGAAAATGAAGTACCCCAGGAGAAGCTTCAGCTATAGAGATGGAATTTGCAGTTCTCTCTGGGGAAGGGAGTATCTCAGGAATTCCAAAGGAGGCCCAAAGCAAGAGGGCACATTAACAAAAAGCTCTGGTTATGACTTCACCTCTAAAAGCCCTGTCACCTTAAACACCTAAATATTTCTGAAACTTACTTTCTGTTCTATCAAATGGAATAATAATAGGGTAAATAACACCTTGTGGTTAACTATGAGAAACAAATAGAATAATATATGAAATTATTTTGGAAAATGAACAATGATAAAACATATCATATTATAGAAATCTACTTTTAGAAAATATATATTAATAACTAAATTTTAAAATGGTGAAAGGATGGTGAACAATATCAATAACTTTCCCTAATTTACACTGCATATTTTTTTGCTCTCCCACACAAAGATATTTTCTTAAGAAACCACTGTTTTCTGTAAGATAGAGCATACCTTAAAGGATTGGTAGTAACAGCTTATATTTATAGAAGTATGTCAAGGACTAGGAAAGATGGCAGAGGAGTAGGGGACCCTATTTCAACTCGTCCCCGGAATTGAGCTGGATATCTACCAGACCACTCTGAGCACCCACAAAACCAGCCTGAGATGTAAGAAGATCTGGATCTCTACAAACAGAATATCGCAGGAGGTTGGTTTTGAGGTACGAAGCGGGGAGCCTTGATTTCGAGGGCAGATATCGGAGGATAAACGGCAGCGGGAGGGAGCCTGGCTGTGGGGATCCTACACCTCCGGTGAGCGACAGCCTTGCACTGCGGACGGGCACAGACTCGCAGACGGGTAGCGCTGGGGAAAGGACTTCAGGGCAGCCCCCAGGGGCGGAGACCCAGAGCAGCGGGGTCGCGCGTGTGAACTGGGAGCAGCTGGCGGTTTTAGAAGCACAAAGGGCAGAGACGTGCCCCGACTTGGAGGCAGGACTGGGGCGCTGCGGAGGGGCGCACAACCCAGGACGCTGCAGTTTATAGCAGCACGGACAGAAACAGAGATGGTGTGGCCTGGAGAACTCACTGAAGAACAGACTGCGGTCTCTCTGCTCTGAGACAGAGGGTTGGAAATGGTCTCTTCTGCTCTGACTCGCGGAGGAGACGCGGAAAGCCGCCAGGGAAAGCTGCCAGAGAACAAACGCCCCAAAAACTGATTTCTGCTGAGCCCATCCCCAGCCACAGGGGGGCAGGGCAACTCCGCCCAAACAGGGCTGCCTGAGTAACAGTGCGGCAGGCCCCTCCCCCAGAAGACAGGCTGGGAAAACAAGAGGCCAGCAACCCTAAGGTCCCAAGAAAACAGGTGCATCTTGCTTGGGTTCTGGTCAATAATTTGGACTCTATACATTCCCTCAAACACCCATCAACAGAATGACTAGGAGGAGGAGCCCCCAAAATAGAAAAGACTCAGAGATTATGACTTATGCTGCAGATTTACAAATGGATGCAGATATAACCAAGATGTCGGAGATGGAATTCAGGCTAGCAATTGTGAAGACGATGGCTAGAATGGAGAAATCAATTAATGGCAACATAGAGTCTCTAAGGGCAGAAATGAAAGGTGAATTGGCAGAATTTAAAAATGCTATCAGTGAGATCCAATCCAATCTAGATAATCTAACAGCTAGGGTAAGTGAGGCAGAAGAACGAATAAGCGACCTGGAAGACAATATAATAGATAAAAAGGGAAAAGAGGAGGCCAGGGAAAAACAACTCAGAATCCATGAAAATAGAATCAGAGAAATAAGTGACACCATGAAGCGTTCCAATGTCAGAATCATTGGAATCCCGTATGTAGTGGAGAGAGAGAGAGGACTAGAAGATGTATTTGAGCAAATCGTAGCTGAGAACTTCCCTAATCTGGGGAATGAAACAAACATTCGCATCCTAGAGGCAGAGAGGACCCCTCCCAAGATCAAGGAAAACAGGCCAACACCCCGGCATGTAATAGTAAAACTTACAAATCTTAGAGCCAAAGAAACCATCTTAAGGGCAGTTAGGAGAAGAGATTCCTTACGTACAGAGGGAGGAACATCAGAATAACGTCAGACCTATCCACAGAGACCTGGCAAGCCAGAAAGGCCTGGCAAGACATATTCAGGGTACTAAATGAAAAGAACATGCAGCCAAGAATACTCTATCCAGCAAGGCTTTCATTTAGAATGGATGGAGAGATGCAGAGCTTCCACGACTGGCAGAAACTGAAAGAATATGTGACCACTAAGCCGGCCCTGCAAGAAATATTAAGGGGGGTTCTATAAAAAAGAGAAAGACCCAAGAGTGATATACAACAGAAATTTACAGGGACAATCTATAAAAACAACGTCTTCACAGGCAACATGATGACAATTAATTCATATCTTTCAATAATCACTCAACGTGAATGGCCTAAACGCTCCCATAAAATGGCACAGGGTTGCAGATTGGATAAAAAGACAGGACCCATCCATATGCTGCCTACAAAGACTCATTTTGAACCTAAAGATACATCCAGACTGAAAGTGAAGGGATGGAGATCTATCTTCCATGCCAGCGGACCTCAAAAGAAAGCTGGGGTAGCAATTCTTAGACAAATTAGATTTTAAACTGAAGTCTGTAATTAGAGACACAGAAGGACACTATATCATTCTTAAAGGGTCTATCCAACAAGAAGATCTAACAATTGTAAATATCTATGCCCCCAACATGGGAGCAGCCATCTACATAAGCCAACTGTTAACCAAAATAAAGAGTCATATTGATAACAATACGTTAATTGTAGGAGACCTCAATACTCCACTCTTACCAATGGACAGATCATCTAAGCAGAAAATCAACAAGGAAACAAAAGCTTTGAATAATACACTGGATCAGATGGACCCCATAGATATTTACAGAACATTCCACCTTAAAACAACAGAATACTCATTCTTCTCAAGCGCACATGGAACTTTCTCCAGAATAGACCACATACTGGGTCACAAATCAGGTCTCAACCGACACCAAAAGATTAAGATTATTCCCTGCATATTCTCAGACCACAGTGCTTTAAAACTGGAACTCAATCACAAGAAAAAAATTGGCAGAAATTCAAACACTTGGAAGCTAAAAACCACTCTGCTCAAGAATGTTTGGGTCAACCAGGAAATCAAAGAAGAACTTAAACAATTCATGGAAATCAATGAGAACGAAAACACATCGGTCCAAAACCTATGGGATACTGCAAAGGCAGTCCTAAGCGGGAAATACATAGCCATCCAAGCCTCACTCAAAAAAGCAGAAAAATCCCAAACTCACCAACTAACTCTACACCTTAAAGAACTAGAGAAAAAGCAACAAACAATGCCTAAGCCACACATTAGAAGAGAAATAATTAAAATTAAAGCAGAGATCAATGAATTAGAAACTAGAAACACAGTAGATCAGATCAATGAAACTAGAAGTTGGTTCTTTGAAAGAATTAATAAGATCGATAAACCACTGGCCAGACTTATCCAAAAGAAAAGAGAAAGGACCCAAATTAATAAAATTATGAATGAAAGGGGAGAGATCCCAACTAACACCAAGGAAATAGAAACAATTATTAGAAATTGTTATCGACAACTATATGCCAATAAACTGAGCAATCTGGATGAAATGGAGGCCTTCCTGGAAACCTATAAGCTGCCAAGACTGAAACAGGAAGAAATGGACAACCTGAATAGGCCAATAACCAGTAACGAGATTGAAGCAGTGATCAAAAACCTCCCAAAAAACAAGAGTCCAGGGCCTGATGGATTCCCTGGGGAATTCTACCAAACATTCAAAGAAGAAGTAATACCTATTCTACTGAAGCTGTTTCAAAAAATAGAAACAGAAGGAAAACTTCCAAACTCATTCTATGAGGCCAGCATTACCTTAATCCTCAAACCAGGCAAAGACCCCATCAAAAAGGAGAATTTCAGACCGATATCCCTGATGAATATGGATTCCAAAATCCTCAACAAAATCCTAGCTAATAGGATCCAACAATACATTAAAAGGATCATCCACCATGACCAAGTGGGATTTATCCCCAGGATGCAAGGGTGGTTCAACATTCGCAAATCAATCAATGTGATAGAACACATTAATAAGAGGAGGGAGAAGAACCATATGGTCCTCTCAATTGATGCAGAAAAAGCATTTGACAAAATACAACATCCTTTCCTGATTAAAACTCTTCAGAGTATAGGGATAGAGGGAACATTCCTCACGTTCATAAAATCCATCCATGAAAAACCCACAGCGAATATCATTCTCAATGGGGAAAAGCTGAGAGCCTTTCCCTTAAGATCAGGAACACGTCAAGGATGCCCACTCTTGCCACTATTGTTCAACATAGTACTAGAAGTCCTAGCAACAGCAATCAGACAACAAAAAGAAATAAAAGGTATTCAAATTGGCAAAGAAGTCAAACTCTCTCTTTTCGCAGACGACATGATACTTTATGTGGAAAACCCAAAAGACTCCACCCCCAAATTACTAGAACTCATCCAGCAATTCAGTAATGGGGCAGGATACAAAATCAATGCACAGAAATCAGTTGCTTTCTTATACACTTAACAACGCAACTGTAGAAAGAGAAATTAGAGAAACGATTCCATTTACAATAGCACCAAAAACCATAAGGTACCTCAGAATAAACCTAACCAAAGAGGTAAAGGATCTATACTCTAGGAACTACAGAACACTCATGAAAGAAATTGAACAAGACACAAAAAGATGGAAAAATATTCCATGCTCATGGATCGGAAGAATAAACATTGTTAAAATGTCTATGCTACCCAGAGCAATCTATACCTTCAATGCCATCCCGACCAAAATTCCAATGACATTTTTCAAAGTGCTGGAACAAACAATCCTAAAATTTGTATGGAATCAGAAAAGACCCCAAATCGCCAAGGAAATGTTGAAAAAGAAAAACAAAGCTGGGGGCATCACATTGCCTAATTTCAAGCTCTATTACAAAGCTGTGATCACCAAGACAGCATGGTACTGGCACAAAAACAGACATATAGACCAATGGAACAGAATAGAGAACCCAGATATGGACCCTCAACCCTATGGTCAAATAATCTTTGACAAAGCAGGAGAAAACATGCAATGGAAAAAAAGACAGTCTCTTCAATAAATGGTGCTGGGAAAATTGGACAGCCACATGCAGAAGAATGAAACTGGACCATTCTCTAACACCATTCACGAAGATAAACTCAAAGTGGATGAAAGACCTCAATGTGAGACAGGAATCCACCAAAATCCTAGAGGAGAACATAGGCAGTAACCTCTTTGACATTGCCCACAGCAACTTCTTTCAAGATACATCTCCAAAAGCTAGTGAAACAAAAGCAAAAATGAACTTTTGGGACTTCATCAAGATTAAAAGGTTCTGCACAGCAAAGGAGACAGTCAACATAACAAAGAGGCATCCCACAGAATGGGAGAATATATTTGCAAATGACACTACAGATAAAGGGATGGTATCCAAGATCTATAAAGAACTTCTCAAACTCAACACCCAAACAAATAAGTCAAAAAGTGGGCAGAAGATATGAAAAGACACTTCTCTGAAGAAGACATACAAATGGCTAACAGACACATGAAAAAATGTTCATCATCATTAGCCATCAGGGAAATTCAAATCAAAACCACATTGAGATACCACCTTACACCAGTTAGAATGGCAAAAATGGACAAGGCAAGAAACAACAGATGTTGGAGAGGTTGTGGAGAAAGGGGAACCCTCGTACCCTGTTGGTGGGAATGCAAGTTGGTACAGCCACTTTGGAAAACAGTGTGGAGGTTCCTCAAAAAGTTAAAAATAGAGCTACCCTATGACCCAGCAATTGCACTACTGGGTATTTACCCCAAAGACACAGATGTAGTGAAAAGAAGGGCCATATGCACCCCAATGTTCATAGCAGCAATGTCCGCAATAGCCAAACTGTGGAAAGAGCCGAGATGCCCTTCAGCAGATGAATGGATAAAGAAGATGTGGTCCATATATACAATGGAATATTACTCAGCTATCACAAAGGATGAATACCCAGCTTTTACATCAACATGGATGGGACTGGAGGAGAATATGCTAAGTGACATAAGTCAAGCAGAGAAAGTCAATTATCATATGGTTTCACTTATTTGTGGAACATAAGGAATAGCATGGAGGACATTAGGAGAAGGAAGGGAAAAATGGGGGGTGGGAATTGGAGGGAGAGATGAACCATGAGAGACTATGGACTCTGAGAAACAAACAGGGTTTTAGAGGGGAGGGGGTTGGGGGGATTGGTTAGCCTAGTGATGGGTATTAAGGAGGGCATGTACTGCATGGAGCACTGGGTGTTATACGAAAACAATGGATCGTGGATCACCACATCAAAAACTAATGATGTATTGTATGGTGACTAACATAACATAATAAAATAAAATAAAATAAAATAAAAAGAAGTATGTCATTAGGGATGCAGATATATTTTCATTATTAAGCCATTAGTTTCAATTATGATTTAAATTCAAGTTGAATGAATATTTCAATTAGAATCTTCAGGTTCTGATTCACTTGGAATCTTAGTCAAATAAATTCTTTCCTTTAGGGACAAATTTTTAACAGGCTTTAAATATTCTAGTACTGGGATGGGTATTCCCACTCACTCCTATACAGTATTTCTCTAATTTATGGGTACTGATATGTGGTTTGATTTTCTTATTAGTGATATCAGAATTTTTTCTTATAGGTAGAAATGGTCTATCATGCAATAAGCCTCATGAATATAGTTATTGGAAATATCTATTAAAACAGAACTCTATGAAAAATCCAATATAATATGTTCCCTCAGGGTACCTTAAAGAATCATTTTTTGATATTTTTATTATTATCTAGATCTACCAAGTATTTCCTTGTTTTTTTCATAGGTCAGCTTTAGCCTTTGTCTAAATTAAGGGAATTTGACTTTGATATAAGTTATCTGATACTGAATATTAGTAGCTTCATTTATTTCTGCTCTAGCAGTTTTACAGTCAGTATAGCCAAATAAAATTAGAATTTTCTCTTCCTGGTATAGATGATATCTTTTAGCTAAAGACGGTAGCAGGTGCCCAATAGCCCCCTGTCTTTTATTTTTTATTTTTTATTTTAAATATATGTAAAATGTTTTCTCAGAATTTATCCTTTCCTTAGCTATATCAACCTCCTTTCTTTTTGGAGGTTAATATAGTAATTCTACTCTTGTAGAATGGTTGTAACCACATAGAAAGAATGTGAAAAGTGTATTAATATTTTAAATAAAACCAAATAAAATTAATACAAAATAGAACTGAGTGTTCAACTGATTTTTGGAAGCATGACTTTTCTGTTTTCAAAGGGAAGTAACCCCTTGTAGAATAAACGCTTTGGACCCAGGCAAACCTGGTATTAATCTGGACTCAGACATGGTAACATAGCCTCTTTTAATTTCCTTGAGCCACAGTTTCATCATAAACAAAGTGGCGATGATACCTATATCTTAAGATTTTTGTAATAAATAAGGTAACATATCTTGCTTGATATATAGCAGAAACTCTAAAATGGTTACATATGTACTTTAAAGGGAAAGAAGATGACAACTTAAAAAATGACAGATGTAACGACATTTAAATTTGAAGCTTTTTGACAACAAAAAATAATACATTGAATTGTAAAAGACGATAACAAGTTGGGGGAAATATTAGTAACTATATCTTTATATGTATTAGTATCCACATTTTTATATGTGTATCTACATCTTTGTGTACTTATTAAGTTTAATAACTAAAACATGAAGTTTTCAGTAAGTAAATGAACAAAGAGAAGAAAAAAATAAGTAACCTCGAATGAAAAATTATTGGATAAAATTGTGCAAATTAACAGACCATATACTCTTAAATCTAATAAATCTTTAAAAACTAAAAATGATAATATCCATTTCTAAAGCTGATTTGAGGATTTGGCACATTCCTAGGTTTCCTGTGGCAATGAATGGCTCAGTCCTTTAAAAAAAAAATTTTTTTTTTTTGATAATATATGTTAAGAGCCACACTTTCTTCCAGATTCTTTAGCCATGAAATTCTAAACCTAGGACTCTTTCCAAGGACAGATGAAAAAGAAAAGTAACATATACCGAGAGTTGTATTCCAACACATTGTAGTGGGAAAAAATACAGCATAAATATCCAACTGTAGGGGAATTTTAAAGTATGAACAGCAATTCAATTAAATATTATATACCTATTGAGCACAATTATTTTAGAGTGTATAATAAGACATCCAGGTCTAAATTAACTGTCAATTTTAATTCAATTGATCAAATTTCTTGTGCCACAGAAAATAAGTAGCAAAACAAGGTGGAGTTTCTCTACCTTTAAGACACAGACAATTTCGCAGAGGATTTTGAAATACATAAGGAAAGCAAAATATGGTAAATAACAGAAGAACAAACGGTTCACAAAAGAGAAGTAGATTAATTCAAACCAGTGATCTTGTATCTCAATATGTAGCAATAAAGGTAAAGGGCATTCCAGGGAAAGAAGAAAGGGAACATGAGCAAAGGAAACCACAGGATATATTTGGACGAGAGTGTTCCCTTTTCACTGGAATGTATGATGCATGAAGGGCTTGTTATATAGATTTTGGTCAGAATGTGGAGGACCTTAAATCACATGCTTAAGCACTTGGACTTTATATACCGTGAGGAGCTATTGAAGACTGTGGAAGAGACAAGTTATATGACCAGAATTCAGGTGCTGAAAAGTAGGACTCATTTTCCTCCACACAGGGGGAAATCCCTTGGGCCAGGTGTTCATTTCAGTAGAGTCTAATGTATGGCTGACTTTGAATAAAGGAGACTCTTTTTAAGAGACATAGAAAGTGACATTGGAATCTTATTCTTATTTCTTTCGTTATTACCTTTAAGTAAATTTTGATTGCAGCAGTTTTTGTTCTTGGGCTTAAAGATGTGTTTTAGAAGCATAGAGTAAAATTTTTACAACAAATGTATATATCTTGTTAAGGAACCATGCTGTTTTGGAAACTATGTTAATTGGAATACTGTTGTTCACTCATATGAAATACTTTAGTAGGGGAAGCACTCTAAAGACATATAGATTAAATAAGTTAGGTTATTAAATCCCTAGAGATACAGAGATTTATACTGATAAAATTTAAAGATCAAAAATCACATTTCACAGTGTGATTTTTTTTAATGTTGTTTCAGCTTTTATGGCTGAATGGATATAGTGGATATAAAGAATGCAATTTTAGATGAGATTTCTCTTTTGCTAATTAAGGCACTCTCTCTGGAATGCTAAATTATTTCTATATAATTAGGTTGTAGTAATATCTGGGTAACCTATATGGAAACCACAACCACCTTTCAAGGGATATAACATGGACAGAGCACCTGGTACTTCCTTTCTCCTAAGTTAAGGTGAATAATTAGCACAGCCAGAATGACATATGAAAATTGGCTATGGGGAATTAGTGTGTGTCATTGTGAACTGATTATATACCCATAAGCCTCCAACCGGTTTTAGTGATGGTCACTCAGTGAATATTTACTCAATGTAAGCTAGTTACCAGTCACTGTGGTAGATCAATAGATATCAAGCTAAGGAAACTCTGCTGTCAGCCTCTTTAGAGTGGGTTGAAGAAGACACATATTGTATCAGTCAGGATACGGTAAAGAAAACAAACCACTCTAGGTACATTTTAAATAGAAAAGAATCTTGTACAAGAAATGAGGTACGTACTAATGTTGGTAAGATTGGAGAAGTAGAAGTTAGGGGGCCAGCACTGGAACTGTTGAATGTAAGACCTAGCTACTGTGATGGTGATCCAGTAGTTGAGAAACCATAGCTGCTACTATACATGTCTTTTCAACACTCACGAACACATCGGACAACTAAATTTTGAATGTATGATACATCCGTTATAATTTTCAATCCTCATTTCTCCAAGATCTTGTTTACCAGCAAAAGACAATAGCGGGAAGATAGTTTCCTCTTAACTTCCACCATCTAGATCTTGCACAAGTGCATCTCATTAGCAAAATTGATCTTTGCATCCAGTACCCTGCCTCCAAGAAATCTTGGAAACACAGTTTTTACTTTCTGGCCTCTGCAATATTGGAAGGCTCATAGAAGGAGCTGGGAGTTGGGTGCTGATTAATACTCTGTTTTAATTGAGAATGGAAATACATTGAGAAAGAAAAAGTGCCTACCCCTTTACTCTTATGGAGCTTGTGTTCTGGAAGGACAGAATGATTAATCAACTAATTAAATATTTTAATTGCATTTGTAATAAATAATAAAGAGGGACGAAGTTGCTAAGGGAACATAAAATACATAAAAATACAAAAAAAAATACATTTACATAAAATTAGGGGACCTGACAGTGTTAGAGAAAGTGAAATTGAAGCTGAGATTTGAAGGTTAGGAGGTCACAAAGCAAAGAACAGCAGAAGAATGTTCTAGCTAAAGGCTCTGACACCAGAAAAGCAATAGCACACTGAAGGAAGTGGATAAAAGTCAAAATGACTAAAACATAGGCGCACCTGGATGGCTCATTTGGTTAAGCATCCAACTCTTGATTTCAGCTCAGGTCATGATCAGGGTCATGAAATCAGGCTCTGTGATCAGCGGGGAGTCTGCTTAAGATTCTCTCTCCCTCTGCCCCGACTCCCACTTGCGCGTGCTCTCTCTCTCAAATAAATAAATAAATCTTTTAAAAGATAACTAAGACATAAAAAATGATGGGGAGTGGCAGATGGCATGTTTGTAGCATAAGATAAGTCTAATGTTATAGGCAAAGGCCAGATCATGAGGATTTTTATATGTCATGTTAAGATTTGATATTTTACCTTAAAAGCAATGGGCTTGCTCTCTAAGCTGGAGAAAGAGCAAGAGGAAGGACTGGGCAGAGGAGTAGAAGCAGGTGCTGCTGATGAATAGAAAGAAAGTAGAGGAATTGTGATCTCAAAGTATCATTGATGATAAAGAATGGACTTAGAAAAATTGTTTGGACAAGCTTGAAATATAGGAAGCTTTGATCAGAAATTGAGATGCTTGTAGTAGTGATTTTGGAAGTGGTACAGTTGTGAGTTGATAACAAAGCCTAGAAATAATAGTTGATATGGCTGAAGTGGAAATGAGGGCATCAAGGAATTAAAGAGTGTTTTAGATGTCCACATGAAAAATACTGTCACCTAATGATGACAGGAATTGGGATGGAGAGACAGACTGGGAGCCATAGGTGTCAAGTCTTCATTGGATAAGGTTAAACGACAGGTGACATAGTCAGATGGACTGAACCTTAAAAGAGAGGAGTTTTTACAGAAAGGGAGTACATTAATTGACTGGAAATGGTGATGAGGAAGAGAGAGATCCTCTTTCACCACTTGAGAGGGAATGGGTGGGAAACAGGATCCATACAAGGAGAGTCAAATTTCAGTTAAGGCAAGGTGATAGAAGAGGTTGATATAGTTTTCTGATCATTGTGTGGCAGTTCCAGAGAGTAGATCAAAGAATTCCATACCCTAAGGTGGAGAAGTAATAGAGAAGGTAAGGAATTGAGTCAAGAGCAAAGAAATACAAAGAATCACGGGGACCTTAGTATAATAGACAATTGGTTTCCCATTACCTGTACCTATGCCAGGTATCAGAATCAAAATCTGAAACTAAGGCCCTAAAATTTTTAACATGATCCTCAGAAATTCTGATCATAGTTTTGGTTAATTGATCTCGTAAACAGATGACTAGATGAACCTTATCCTGAGAACAGGGATGGGAGGGATGATGGATTTCCTTCTGACAGCCTCATGGAGGACGGAGTATTACATGCCTTGGTATAGGTGTCAGAGAACAATTTTAGATGTCTCAAAGAATAATGTTTAAAGTGGAGTAAGAGCTTTGAAAGAGAGAGAAAGATGAGGGAAAATTGCGTATTATATTCCTTAGATTTCTAAACGCCTTTGTCAAAAGAAAAGCTAGGTATTGGTTTATGTTCCTAAGTAAGAAGGTCTACTTTCTCATGCTGATTATCTTATTAACATTGAATGATAAAAATAGCACTTACCAAAGATGAAGATTTTACAATATTTTTTTCTAACATTAATAATGCATATTCACTAATGGCTCTGAGAAAGAATGACATCATTTGGAGGAAGATATTTGCCTCCTGGTCAAATTTTAGTTTTTATAATGGCAGTTAAGTTACTCCTTCCTAATGGTTTTGATATTATCTACGTTAAAGCATATCTTATCAAGATAAATTACCTCAGAAGGCTTACAAAGATCACTGTAAATTAGTTGTGCAATTTTTGTCATGTTTTTTCATCGAGGGCTTGCATCTAACCTGAAGTTCTTGTGTTGCTTCTGTATAAATTTGGTCTTACTGGAAAAACAAATGTGTTTTCCTTTAATAACCTCAATTGCTTGTTAGTGTTTTTTTTTCAATTATATTTTAATTCCTGCATTTGTGTTAGTTTGGATGTCAACTTTGGGAAGTGGTTACATTTTAACCTTACTCATTTTTAAAAGTACTCACACTGATTTTTCCATCTCATGGGTAGGAAAAAGATAGGTAAGGTCATGGAAGGAAGCCCTATGTGTTTTCACTGAGGGAAGAGAATATAGTACCCTCTGTGTGCTAACAGATTATCTTAGTAGTTGTCCATTCCATTCTAATTTTACTGACTATAAAGCCCTTTATGGGAAGGTCACTTGTGAAAAGTGGAAATATAAAGTCAGAGGATACCAAGCTTAAACAATCCTAAACTACGCACGTGACTTCCTTTACCTTTTCACAGCTCGTGTTCTTTTGTGCTATATTTCCATGTGTAGAAACACTTATTCAGTATTAGATAGATAACATAGTATTAGATCTTGAATAGCTTCTTTGGAGAATCCAATGCTCCATTCAGAGAATGTGAACAAGATGAATTATATCTCTGCAGCTATTCAGAGGATAGCAAAGCCTGGACTCCAGGTAGTGCTCGCCCTGGGAAACCAGATGGAAAAGCAGTGATTGTTTCAATACTTCAGAAAGCAGCAGTGTTCTTGTAATAAACAAGTTTAGCTCCATAACTCATGGTCTTAACCATCTCTTCTCCATTCATTTCTCTAAAAGAAATTCCTGTTTAAAAGCTTTTTATTTTAAGGAAAGATAGTACGCAACTACCCATTGTGTGTATTTGCATGCATGTTTTAGTGTAAACAGATTTGATCATGTTATACACACTTTCATGTCTCTTGTAATAATACATGGTGGAGATGTTTTCAAATCAGCACAGAAAGATCTAATTCATTCTTAATAACAACTTCATAGTATGCCATAATGTGCACACTATCTTAATTCATTTACCCAGTCCTGTCTTGATGGACACTTTTGTTGTTTCCAATTATTTTTTATTGTAAACAGTGCTGTAGTAAACATTCTTGCTCATACTCTTGGCAGTTGCAGTGATGTCCATTGGGAAAATCCCTCGCAGTGAAATTTATACATCAACATGGTGCATGCATTTAAAATTTTGGTGAATGGTCTTGAATCGCCCACTAGGGAGATTGTTCCAATTTACATTTCCTTGAACAGTAACTTCCTCCCACATGACTATGCTGAGCATTGTCAAAGTTTTTAAGTTTAAAAAAATGGTACTCGCAAACGATGAATCATGGAACACTACATCAAAAACTAATAATGTAATGTATGGTGATTAACATAACATAATTTTTAAAAAAAGGAAAAAGTTGCGTATCTGCAGTGTAAAAAAAAAATGGTACTTCATTATTATTTTGACTGACATTTCTTTAATTTTGAGTAAAGCTGAGCATCTCCGTATTGGCCACTTGAAATCTTTTTTTGTAATTTGCTTATTCATATTTGTGGTCCGTTGTATGTATATTAAATTGCATGTGTGCAATTTGTGTCGTATGTGTTATAGACATTTTTTTCATAGTTAACCTTTGGGTTTTATTTGTTTACAGATATTTTTACCTTGTAGAAGTTTTTTATCAACTTATTTATAGTCAGTCTTTGGGCTTTGTCTTGCTTATAAAGGCCATACCTATTTTATCTGTAATTTCCTCCAGCCTTTTTTAAATTTGATTTCATTTTTATTATTAAATCTTTGATCTATCTGGAATTTTTTCCATATAGTAATGGAACCATCATCTTTTTCTGAATATTCCCTGTTCTGTTGATTTTAAATTTTATATAACACAGAATTCTCATATTTGCCTGAATCAATTTTTGGACTTTCTTTTCTTTTCACTGATCTTGCTATTTCCTCTCTGGTATCAAACTGTTTTCTTATTCTGTTACTATAGTATTTTTAATACCTGATTACTCATCAATTTTAGAATTTTTCTTGAATAAATATACAGGTTTACTTTTCAGGGTGAACTTGAGTATAACCTCCAAGAAATCATTTTCATGTTTTAGTTGAGTTAGTGCTTTGATTAAGTTAGTGAGAACTGGCATTTTTTACCAAGTCAAGTTTTCCCATCTCAAAATCAAAGCATGTCATCTCATTTCTTGAATATATTCATATAAGTATAATGCCCTGGAATTCTGAGGTTAAATTGTACTTAGTTGTGTATTATTTTAATGCATCGGTGAATTCTGTTTTCTGCTTCTTTATCAGGTTTTAATATCAGTGCTATTTCACTGCTTCTGTAAGATTAATTTTGAGGCTTTCCTTCTATTTCTGTGCTCTAGGGCCTTTAATAGTATTAGAATTAATTTGTCTTTAAAAGTTTGAAAGCCCAGATGTTAGATAGCTTTTAAATTTTCTTCCATTGCTTTTATTATTTTACAACTTTCAACACTTCTAGGATAAATGTTATATTTTCTATAAAACCATCCATCCCAGTTTTTTAAATGGTATATATTGAATTTTATAAAGTACTCTTTTCTGATTATTTTAAACTGTGATATATTTCTGAACATTTTCTTTTTTTTTACATTATTAATTTTGAGTCTTTGTGCTTGTGCTGCTGAGCTTGTGTACAACTATCTCCTTTTACTTAAAAGCTAGACAGTAAATATTTTAAGCCTGTGGACATATGGTGGCTGTCACAGTTACTCAACTGTAGCTCAAAAGCAGCATAGACAGTATGTAAACAAATTAATATGGCTATGTTCCAATAAAACTTTAAGTACAAAACAGACAGTTGGCACGTAGTTTGCCAACTCCTTTTCTTGCCAGCAATAGCCATTGGTGATTTTTGTTTAATTTTTCTTTTAAAATAAGAGTTTTTGTGTTTACTTATCCATTTCACAAATTTTAAATCATCAGATTCTATTTTAACTTTATTAGGGTATATACTTTGTTTTTCTTTGGTTTTGTTATACTTTCATTATGGGGTAGCCAGGTGATGGGTATTAAGGAGGGCAGGTGTTGTGATGAGCGCTGGGTGTAATACACAACTAATGAATCGTTGAACACTACATCAAAAACTAATGATGCACTCTATGTTGGCTAATAGCATAATAAAAATAAATAACGAAAAAACAAAACAACTCTTGAGTTAGATGTTAATTTACTTATTTATGTTCTTATTTAGTGAAATATTTCAGGTATGATATTTTCTGAGAGCATACGTTTACTCTGTCCTGTAAGTTTGATGTGTGATGTTTCTATTAGTTTTTAGACTTATGCAATTTTAGTTGTTATTTTTCCTTCGTTGTTTAAGGAAGTCAAGATAAGAAAGATACATATATAAAGTTGCAGGTATGTGTTAGTTTAGAGTTATTAATTATTTTATTCAGGTGTTTTACACCTGGTTCAACTTACTGTCATATCTCTCTTGGAATGCTGTGCTAGAGTAATAAACCTAACTGGTCTCCCTGCTCAGAAACCTGCAGTGGTTTTCTACTTTATTCAGAATAAAAGCCAAAATCTTTATAATGGGTGTCCTCAAACTCATGTCCCAAACTGAATTTTCTTTCCACCTCCCAAGGCACAGCATTGGCTGTCCCGATCCTGTTTTCCCTATCACATATTTAGTGCATCAAGGCATGCATGAATAAACTAGAAACAGCCCTAACTCTTTCCTTCCCTTCCTCCCTCCCCTCCCAGGCAGTCACCCAGGCTTCCTTACGGTATAGCCTACTCTCACCTTGAATTTATGTGGTCTCTCTGTTTCCTGCCTCCTGTTTTCTCACTGGGACTGTTGATCGCCCCATAGCTGGTCATCCAGCCTCCGGTCTTAGCACAGCTGTGAAGATACCTCTCTAAACAACAAATCTGATACTGCTTAAGAACTTTCCTTGGCTCCTTTCCACCTGTGCTTGGGACCATCTAAGGCCTGACCTAATCCTCCTTTCCAGCCCCTAATCCTCCTTTCCAGCATCATTTTCTTGCATTCACCCAATACCTTCTAAACATAATGCCCAGACACACTGTATTCTTTGCTAGTTCCGGCCTTTATGCTTGTTTATCCTGCTGCCTACTGTCCCCCACTTAACAGTATATCACTTGTCTTTCAAGACCCGCATTTCACATTTTCTGTAAAGACTTCTTTGATGAGACTAGCAGATCATTGATTTATTCATTCCAGAAATGGGCAGTAAGTACTGGCTATGCAGAAAGTACTCTGCCAGGTGCTGGTGGGAGAAACACAAGCCACAGCGCCACTCCTCCCCTCATTTCAGCTTTGTCCATTCACCTCTATTAGAAACATATTTTATAGAAGTCACTTGTGCATGGGTCTTTCTTTCCATTCTGCAGATTACTCAAAGCTCACATTTTGTCTTCAGTTTCTTGTATTTCTAGGATCTAGACGTGATAAACAGCTGTTTATTATTTAAATTACCCTCTCTTTGGCCCTTTACAGGGCCTTTTTTTTTTGTCACTGTCATGTTTTATAAATTTGTTAGAAGATACTTTTCTTAGGAGTGTAAATAATTTAGCACAATAATGAATGCAAAGTTGTGTAGCACTAAATAGAATCAAATGGTCAAATTATACAGCTGTCTTGTACATAGATGGATAAAAATAATTACTCCAGGTGTCTTCCTGTAAGGAACTATGGTCCTTAAACTCTTGTGTACATCAGAATAACTTGAGGAGCTGATTAGAAATGTATATCTAAGAACATGAAAACATGTTTCACATCATTAGTCATTAGGAAAATGCAGATTAAAACCACATGGGATACCACTACATACCTCTTACAATGACTAAAATAAAAAATCTTGACAGTCTCAAGTGTAGAGAAGCATGGGAGGTAACTGGAATTCTGATATATTGGTGATGAAAATGCATATGGTACAGCCACTCTGAAAATGGTCTTGCAGTTTTCATAAAGTTAAAAATGTATTTACCATATGACCTAGCAATCACATTCCTGGTGTCTACTTTAGAGAAATTAAAATATATTCTCTTACACACACACACACACACACACACACACAAACACAGAGAGAGAGAGAGAGAAAGAAACTTCACATGGATATCCATAGAGGCTTGAGTCATAATTGCCCAAAGTGGAAACAACTCAGACATCCTTCAGTGGGTGATTCGATTAACAAAATATCCATCCATACCATAGAATTCTACTCAGCAGTAAAAAGGAATGAACTATCAGTACAACTTGGATGACTCTCAAAGGCATCAAACTGATAAAAGAAACTAGCCTCAAAGGCTTATATACTGTTTTATTCAATTCCTATCACATTCTTGAAGTCATGAAACTATAAGGATGGAGAACAGATCATTGATTGCCAGGGGTTGTGGGTGGGGACGGTTTAACTCTAAAGGAATAACAGGGAATTTTTTAGGGTAAAGGAACTGTTTTGTATCCTGATTGTGGTGATTATTACACAAATTGAACATATGTTAAAATTCATAGAACCATTCACCAAAAATGGAAAAAAATAAAATTTTTCTGTATGATTTTTAAAAGAAGATTTTTAAAAGTGCGTATCTCTATAAATAAAAAAAATAAATAAAAGTGCATATCTCTGGGCCTGATTCCTAAGGATTCTAGTTTATTTGTACTATGCTAGCCCAGACCACAAGTGCCAGACTCAGATTCAAAGAAAGTTAAGAATGAGCAACCCAGACTTATTTTAGGATTGTTCACTTCAGGTCTCTACTGACCCAATTAAAAAGCAATGCACAGGATATTGACAGGAATAGAGACAAAAGAGAAATGACCCCTGGTGCCTCTGTATTCCTCACAGAGACCAGAGGGATTACCCAGATGGTGGCCTTGAAGCTGGTTGAACTCACTTGGTCAGAGTGGGAGTACTATGTCAGTACTGGATACTGGAGTATCCACCTGCTACATTATAGGAGGACTACTCTTCCCCAGTTAAATATTTCCTGCATTCAGCTTCATATTGTGCCATTTGGTGCCGCAAACCAAGTCCTTCCCCACATGGAGCTTGACTAAGGAATCAGTAACAAGCACATCAGGACATTCCACTGCAGGGGTCCACAGACAGCAGATTCACCTGAAACAAGCAGCAATCCAAGCAGTATAATTCGTACAGAGTATATCTTCCAAGCAATATTTTCTTTCATTCTTTTAGCTCTGAGTGTCTATT
Organism: Halichoerus grypus; assembly: GCF_964656455.1. Lineage (NCBI taxonomy): Eukaryota > Metazoa > Chordata > Mammalia > Carnivora > Phocidae > Halichoerus > Halichoerus grypus. Next base: position 58,795,691 of record NC_135720.1, read on the forward strand.
CATGAATATTAGAGAAGAAACTGAGTAGGTGAAATGTTTCTCCTCTCCCTATCCTTGGCCCATGAAGAAACTCTGTTATATCCTAGCAAATTCTCCGCAATGAACTTTATCCCAAGTCATCCCATATTCATGAGAGCTACTTTTAGAAGATAGATAACAGTTCTTGTCTAAAAAGATGGAAGTTTAGGCAATATGACCCAAGTGTAGTTAATCATAAGGTCTATGCATGAAATGATTTCTAACAGGCTGATCATGCTGCACAAAAATAAAACAGGAATATACTCCCCATGAAACTTGCAAAAGAAAGCCTTTTTGGTTTATGTGTATTTTGTTCAGGTCTCTAAAAGGCTTGAAATGTGTAAGTTGTTATTTACTGGGATGGCCACTAGATGGAGTAGTTTGTTAAAGTATTTTGGTTTTATATATGCAGCAGATTTCATGAAGAGCTGTTTTCTTAGATCATTTCCTTAGTTAATTATTAACTTAGAAGTTTAAAATTTTAAGTGACTTTAGGGAGAGTCAATGTGACAAAGTCTGTTCTAGAAACCCAAACCCCTGAAATCCCACTCCGTGCCAGTGTAGTGCCCCTTACAAAAAACTATGGAAAACTCTTTCAGAAGAAACTATGGAAATGTTGATAATGAAATTTTTAGAGCAATAACAGGCAAACACAGGACATGATGCCCAAACAGGAGCTTTTTTAAACAGACTTTATAAAGATTTATTTATTTATTTTAGAGAGAGAGGGAGAGAGAGTGCGCACATGAGGGGAGGGGGAAGGGCCCAGGAAGAGGAGAGAGAATCTCAGTCAGGCTCCCTGATGAGCACAGAGCCCACTGTGGAGCTCAGTGGATCCCACAACCATGAGATCTGGACCTGAGCTGAAATCAAGAGTCAGTTGCTTAACCAACTGAGCCACCCAGGCACCCCAAATAGGAGCTTTGACCACCTAAATACTTCATTATGTCAATCTAAAATCTTTAATTTTGCAGAGAAATTTTCTCTATTGTAGTGAGTCTTAGTGAATTTTTTAAGATACTCTGCTGTAGCACTTAATATGGATTGCAGATAAGTGGATCAAATCCCACATCTGAGCTCAGGCCAGGTCAAAGAACAAATACCAGAAGTAAAGTTAGTAAATTCAGGGCATTATAAAGTTGGGGAACTAAGACAGATGATCAGTGCCGGTCAGAATTCACCAAAAACACACCTCTAGGTGAACACAGTTGGTTTTATTAGGTCGTTCCAATGAGGAAGAGTGCATGCACTGGGGAATCATGGGCATCTCAGTAAGAGGGGAGAATAGTCTTCCAGGAGGTAGGTTGTATATAGAAAATGTAAAGACCTTGGTGGAGTGGATGTGGATTTGTCAGAAAAAGGATTTAGAGGAAAAGTCAACCCTAGTGGCTGGCATTGGTTCGTGAGCTTAGAGGGTGAGAATAATTTCTGTAGACTCTTGCATCGTAAGAACTGTGGCCTTTACTCTGAATGAGTTGGGAGCAATTTAGATTCATGCTTCTTTTTTTTTTTTTTTTTTATGCTTTTTTTAATAGACTATTTTCAGAAGGATAGGAAACAAGTAATAATGATTGGTTGCAAGTCTGAGTGAAAGAGATACTTGCTTTTAACTTCATTCCTCTTGCATTTTGTGTCATGTTGGGGATTACCTATGTTTTAAGATAGGTAGAATATAATTTTTACAATTTATATATAACATATTAAGACTTAGATCTTAAAACTCATGAATAATTTTATGCTTTCTTTGATAAAGTCATTGAACAAAAATGCTAAATAACAATTACTTGTAAATGCTAAGTAATACTCTTTTATGTCTTGTTGATACCTACTCTAGGTACAGAAGTCAAGAAATAAACAAGTACGAGAATTATTTCCAGATGGTTTTAGTATTCATCATGCGGGAATGCTTCGGCAGGACAGAAATTTGGTTGAAAACCTGTTTTCTAATGGGCATATCAAAGTTCTAGTCTGTACAGCGACATTAGCCTGGGGTGTCAATCTTCCTGCTCATGCTGTTATTATTAAGGTAATAGCTTGCCTTACATGGGTTTGTGTGTGTCTTAAACCTGGGGATTGTTTTGTTTAGAAAAATACTGTGATTTGGCTGTTTCATTGACTTCTAATGCTATTCTTATAAGGTCAGAATTATTTTCTCCAAAAAAATCTAGTTTATATTGTGAAAATTTAACTCTATCACAGATGATGAAAGGATTAGTTAAAGTACACTTTTGAGATCTTGCCATATTTGCCTAATTTCAGTATTCAGCTCATCAGGATTATATTTGTGTGTGTTTATGTAAATTCTTATTAACTTTTCCTCATCTAGGGAACACAAATATATGCTGCAAAAAGAGGCTCCTTTGTTGACCTTGGAATTTTAGATGTCATGCAGATATTTGGTCGAGCTGGAAGACCACAATTTGACAGATTTGGGGAAGGAATCATCATAACAACTCATGACAAACTCAGCCATTACCTCACTTTGCTCACACAACAAAACCCAATTGAGAGTCAGTTTCTGGAAAGCCTTGCAGATAACCTAAATGCAGAGGTAAGATCCTGTGAATAAAAGACTGGAATAGAATCATCAGCTGAAAGAATGGCCAAGTAAATATAAGGTTGAATTGGTTGCAGTTCTATAGTATTTAGGAAGACAGCTTGTGCCATTCCACAGTCATAAGGCACAACAGGCTGAATGGTAATATTGTTGGTTAATTCAGAACAGTATAGATGGCAGGTGATCACGGATAAGAACTCATTGCTGAAAGAGTGTACTTTTAAACTGTGAGGTTTTGTTCTAGGCCAGAAATCTAACCAAGCTATACAAACTAGAGAAACAGAAATAGCAGTAACCACTACTATATTTGTATTATACTTCTATAAAGTTTTTATAAGGTTTATAAAGCTCTTTTATGTTGGGTCATTTGATTAATCTTATTATACAGGTTATAATTGCTTAAATTGAGCTACAGTACTATAATTTGTTTCATGTGTGTACATGCATTTTGTGTTAAGATTTAAATAGCAGACTCTGGAAGTCTAGGTAACATATTAACTGGTAAAGAGGATAAACATTCTTAATTTAAGAGTCTGTGTGTCAAACATTCAAATGAAGTTTCGCTGTTTTCATTACATTTTTAATTATTGCCCTGGCATTCAACACTTTCCTGTTTCTCTGTCCTTTCTTTTCTTTAAAATGCACTCAAATAATTTTTTAAAGTTGATGGGATATAAATGTTAAATAGATGAATAAATAAATGGAATGTTAAATAGACAAATGAAACATTTGCAATCAAATATTATTTGTTGTGTGCAAGTCCTATATCAGCTACTTCTTAAAGAGCCTATAAAATTTCACTTACATTCTGTTCAGTATTTACAATTCTTTTTAGAGGATCCAAAGCATATTCAGTATGCAGTCTCCTCTGTTAAGGAGCAAATAGTCTAAACGGGGAGCAAAAGCTACAAAAACACAGTGTAATAATGTTGGAAAGTGATAATTTCTATAGAAGGATTCTAGAAGGAGAAAACAGTTTTGGTCACAAGCTATTAGGAAAGGCTTTATTCATGAAGGTGGCAAAACTTGATCTGGGATCAGAAGATTAGAGGTTTGGAAGATTTGGTTGGAAGTTAGAAGAAGTCATGAAAGATGCTGGTCTCTAGAAGCATAATTACAAGAAAATAAAAAAGATTAGGAAATAAATTTTGACTCTAAATAAAGTGTTATTATAGCTCAATTTCAGTCCCCATCACCTGCTATGATTTCATGGTTTAAGTAATTAGGTCTTTGGTCTTGGGTCTACAGTATCTCTGATAGAATAGTCTATTGTACAATGGTGGTAATAGTAGTAAGTGGACTAAGGACCTTCCAAATGCCCTGCAGGGTAGGTATAATTGCCTCGGAGAGGTATGTGACTGACCCAAAGGTCCTTCAGCTACTAATTTTTGGAACTAGTATTCAAACTCAGGTATATTTAATTACATATCTAGTATTTTCATTATAGCCTAGATTTTTGTTGCCTTATATAGACTGTGGTAAGTTAAAGGTGAATACATTTCTCTATATTGATACCTACCATTTGCCTTCTAAGACCAGGACTAATTTTCCAAAATGGTAGCCATAATTTCTCTGACTTATGATAAAAAGAAAGGCTCCCTTTTGTGCAGTTTTTCTAGAAAACTATATCAAGGAATACTGTCTTCATAAACTTATAATTACTATCCTTGATAACTTTTTATAAATGGTAAAGTAAACCCAAGGTAGTGATGTTATTGTGTAGAAGACACAGGATAAGTGTCTTGTCCTCAAGGAAGTCTTTTTTACAGACTGTAAAACATTATCAATGAAACTATTTGGTCAAGACCTGAAAAATTTAAAAAAAAATGTAGTCCATAGATTTACCTCATATTCATAAAGTACTTATTAGGTAAGTCATTTTCAGAAATGCCAACTAATTATAATGATAATTCCATTTAATGCCATAAAAGTCATTCAAATGATGAAATATATACCTTGAAATTTTTAGCTAATATAGTGAGGTACAGACCATTGCTAAAACTTTTTTCTCATATTTTGGTCTGCTTGGAATAGCTCCCAATTAAAGTAAATTTTCTTGTTAAGGAAGCAAACCCCCTTAAATCATAGTTGAGTATGAAATTAAATTTTGTAATCTGTGGAAATCAAGTATGAAATTAGTTTATAAAATGAATGTGTGCTGTGTTCTTAAAGTAATGGAATTTTAAGTCTTTAGACTCCCCAAATCTTTGCAAAACTATTCAGTGGCAGTGATCAACATAAAGGTCATGTTAGATTAGGGATATTGCCTTCACTAATGTCTTTTATAACATGAATATCTATCCTGCCCATTAGTTTAGAAGAACTGAAGAAAGTATTATATTAAATAATAATTTTAATACAAACATTTTATGAAACAGATTTGCTGATTGATACCTAATGGGGCTGATTCTCTAATGCTAATGCCAAAAGGTCACAAGTCCCAACCCTGTATAAAGCCACTTAATTTTGCACTGAGAGAAACACTGAAGCATATTTGAGGCTTATTAAAATGTCTTCAGCAGACGTTACTGGACACCTACTCTGTGTTAGCCCCTGTAGTGTATACTTCAAAATATGTTGATCTCTCTGTAACCGTACACATAATCTGTATGGAATTTTTCTTGTCTCTGCAGGACATAGTATAAACACCTTGTCCTTGGATTTAAGGCTTCCATAATCTGACCAACCTTCCCAATGCTGGTTCTGGTTACTCTCCAACACATGTCACCTGCCTGAGACAGGGTCTCATTCTACTCACTTCACCTATAAAGTCCCAATTTTCCCATTTATAAAATAGGGACAATCTCGCTGGATTGTTGTGAAAATTTAATAAGCGCCTGTGCCAAGCTGGTATTTAGTAAACGATTTGTATCACCATTATCTGATAGTCCCTTGATTCTCAGCCCTATTTATACTTACTGCCAGCTTGCGAATCCTAGCTGAATACATACATGAATTTTTTTTTCATATATTTACTAACAGATACACGCACACACATACTCATGATTATTGGTTTATTTCATTTTTATATGATTTTAAGCAGTTTAAGAAAACATGCACATACAAGTAAGCAATTAAGATAACCTTAAAGACTAAAGTTGAAGTAGGTAAATTAGATACAATGTGATACTTTGAGTCTTCTAAAATTACCAAATTTGGGGTGGATTTTTTTTTTCTTAACAGAACGTAAAACTCTTACACTGTATATTTGATGGCACTTTTATAAGTTTCACATGTTAGGTGTTTTTAATTAAAATCATTTTTGAATATGTATTATATACTAGGCACTGTGGATGGTGGTTTCATGAGTGTCATCTTCATTAGTTACACGTGTCTCACCAGCGTTACTAGACAACTTCTTGAGACCAGGGATCACGCTCTAATTATTCCTATATCCATTGTGCTTTACATAATACCGACAGGTTACTGACTTACTATATGATTATTAAGATGAATGGATATATTGCAAAGAGATTTGAAAAATACTCGTTTCTTTTATAAAAGGCTCCTGTGCTAAGTAACCACTAGGTGACAGCAGATATTTACAAGTAAATTTTTGTCTTTGTCACTAGGTGGCATTCAAAGATTAATCTAGAAATATGATGTACCATCATGAATTTACATCCATTTTTCAGGGTAGTCAGTTAGTCTGTTTCTTTTGGTGAACATTTAGAAGACTCGAATGACTTGATCCACTCTCTGATACCTCCTTCCTCCTTTCCTTTATCTTATCATTAGAAGCAATAGGTATTTATTTATGTTAATTTACTGCATCTGATTTTGAAAATAATAGCAAACTATTTTATCCTTTGTAAAATTTTCTACTCTTAGGGCTCATGTGATAGGATTTTAAAATACCAGTAGGTCAGTAGAGAATCCACGCAGTTTTCACTGTCAAATAATAGAATCACAAATGGGAGACACTGTCAGATTTTTAGCTATTATCATTAAACTAGTTTCTTTTACCTCAAGAAGCTGGAAAATGTTTTAACTGTCTCATTTTTAAATATTTGGGGAGTGAAACAACTCCCTTATTAGTTATATTTTAGTATTGTTATTCTTCATTTTGTAGAAAGTTTTACAGTTCACATTTTAGGAAATGTATGTATTTACCTTTATTGCGGATGGCTTAGTCATTTGTAAGTACATGAGTGTAAATTTATGAATTTATGTAATTGTGGAAATCTAATTGACATATGACATTGTGTAAGTTTAATGTTCACAGTGCGATGGTTTGATATGTGTATATAGTTATATACCTAACAATAAAGTTAGTAAACATATTCACTTCACATAATAACCATTTTGTTGTTTTCATGAGAACTCAAAGCTCTACTCCCATAGCAAATTTCAAGTATACAATACAGTATTAACTATAGTTACCATGCTGTACGTTAGATGCCTGCAACTTACTCATCTTATAACTGAAAGTGTATACCTTTGACCAACATCTCCCTAGTTCCTCCACCCCACAATTCCTGACAACCACCATTCTACTCTGTTTCTATGAGTTCGATGTTTTCAGAATCCATGTGTAAGTGAGACCCTATAGTATTTGTCTTTCTCTGACTTAAGTTCGTGTAAATTTAAAGTGAATAGTCAGAATCTGCCTTATCATTTTTTACTTTGGTGATTTCTCTTTTTTAATAACTAGTAGTATGATGTAACAGCATGATATTTTATATATTGCAGGATCTCTTCTTCAACTAACTAAAGATAGCTAAGCATCCACATTTATTTCACAAAATTAAACAGAATTCAAAATTATAGGATAAAACAAACATAAAAGTTTTATTTTCCTTAATATTCAGTGCTAAAATGAGAGAGTTTATTCTTCCTTTCTCTCTCCTAATCTGTAATGATTTAGTTAGAAAGCATCTCTCCTCCTGTGATTAAAGTATTAAGAAATTTAATTTTTTTCAGCCAGATGTTCAGGAAAAATTATACAGCTATGAAGTTTCACAACTTGCATGAATTTTTAAATTAAGGAACACTAAATAAATGATTACCTATAGATCTAGTAGCTAAGGAAATGTATTTTTAAGGAAACTTTTCATTGTAATTTTGTTTTAATATCATTTTCTAATAATTCCTTTCTCTTTATTACACAGATTTTATATGTTGTTATTGTATTTTTAAATTATTAACCTTTCAATGCTATATAGAATTAAACTCTAGGGAAAAATAATCAGATGCCGTAATATTGAGTAAATTAAGTTTTGGAAGATGGCATTTCCAATGTACTGTTCTCAATTAAATGAGGCAGGAATGATTTTTAATTAATTGGAGAAGTGTCATGTCCAGTAATTATACTTACCTTCTTTTAAATAAAATATAATGATGTATTTTAACTTTTGACAAAATGGCCTTTGATGTAATGTTTATATTCAACTTTAATGCATTAGTTTAATTTTGTTATATTTTTGATTTGCAGATTGCTCTGGGAACAGTTACTAATGTGGAAGAAGCAGTGAAGTGGATAAGTTACACTTATCTTTATGTACGGATGAGAGCAAATCCATTAGTATATGGCATCAGTCACAAGGCTTATCAGGTAGAAAACTCATTTATAAAAAAATATCAAACTTTCTTTTTTTGGTTTTGTAATCTTTTTATGATATGAGGATAAATATTTGCTACTTCTGCCTCATCTGAATAGAATTAGGTACCTGGAAGAAAAACAAAAAGCTTTAGTCTTTTTTTTTTTTTTAAAGATTTTATTTATTTATTTGACAGAGAGAGACACAGCGAGAGAGGGAACACAAGCAGGAGGAGTGGGAGAGGGAGAGGGAGAAGCAGGCTTCCCGCGGAGCAGGGAGCCCGATGCGGGGCTCGATCCCAGGACGCTGGGATCATGACCTGAGCCGAAGGCAGACGCTTAACGACTGAGCCACCCAGGCGCCCCAAAGCTTTAGTCTTTTTTAGAAAATATGAAGGAAAATTAAATTTGCCTCCTATAATTATTTCACTCTATTTATATCTCTTTTCCCACGGATACTAAAAAGTTAATCTTTATATTTTTATCAATTTATTATTCAGGTACATTTCCATTTGATATTAATATTTTGCTGTGATTTGTTTTTTTATTTTTTTAAGATTTTATTTATTTATTAGAGAGAGAGAGAGCATGAGCAGGGGGGAGGGGCAGAGTGAGAGGGAGAAGCAGGCTCCCCACAGTGCAGGGAGCCCGATGGAGGGCTCCATCCCAGGACCCTGAGATCATGACCTGAGCCGAAGGCAGACGCTTAACCAACTGAGCCACCTAGGTGCCCTTTGCTGTGACTTTTAAAAAACTATAATAAGGTTTTAGAGTAAACCAGACAGACATGAGGAAAATTATAGATCACTTTTAATAATAGGCTTATGTTTGGGGCGCCTGGGTGGCTCAGTCGTTAAGAGTCTGCCTTCGGCTCAGGTCATGATCTCAGGGTCCTGGGATCGAGCTCCACATTGGGCTCCCTGCTCGGCAGGAAGCCTGCTTCTCCCTTTCCCACTCCCCCTGCTTGTGTTCCCTCTCTCACTGTGTCTCTCTCTGTCAAATAAATAAAATATTGAAAAAAAAAAATAGGCTTATGTTATTAAGTATGTTCCTCTTATCAAGTCCCTTCTAAGCCCATATTCCTAAATTAAAAGATTGTGTTAATGAGTAATTAGCAGTTCGGAGGCTTGGATCAGTTCCACGGAGCACGGTGACAAAATCGAATGTATATTGTAGCACTTCTTCCTGTGAACTTTACAGTTGTGTGGTCCACATGGCTTACAAATTCTGTGAGATCTTGGCTTTTCTTAGAACTCTGCTTTATACAATGTAAATGCTCCCTAATTACAGATAAAATCAGTTGTCTAATGAGAACATTATTTCACCATCATCATATGGATATTCACTAGTGTTAAGTCAAAAGTAGCAAAGTTGAATTGAACTCAGAATTAGTTTTCCTCCACTTACTGTCAACTCAGCTTTTGTATATATTCCATTGTGTTATCAAAGGGGTTGCCAGTCTTTTTTGTCATTTTTCTTTTTCCTGTGCTATGTGCTATAGATTTGACCATGGGAAAATTGAAACTTAAAGGCTTAGGAGGGAAAAAAAAAAGATCTTGTTACAAATATTGGCTTGTGAAAATAGTCAATGGCACTATGAAAATATTCTGAAAGGGTAGAGGAAGGCAAAGCACAACACATAGTTTTATGGGCTAAGCCATTGCAAATCTTGGGGCAAAATAAATATATCAATTGATTTTTTAAGTACTAGGTTAGTATCAGAAGTCATTTTTGTATAATTTTCTAGTATAAATAAAGTGATTTTTTTTCCTTCTGAGATACATAGTTTTACTCTCTTCACAGTTCAGAGACTCATCTTTTTAATTTTCTTTTTACTTACATGTTTATATTTTATTACTCAATAAGAATGTGTAGCCACAAAACTCATGTGAACTAACACAAATCATGTTGTCCAACATATTTTTAATGTTTTAGAACGTGTAATGAATAAAATGGTTTTGTAAGATGAACTTGATACATACAGTATATCATTTATAGCAAATATTTAAGACTTTTGTATTTGCTAATGGCTTTTGATTCCATCTTCCCTACATTTGACTTTCCTTTGCCTCATTTTTCTGACTTTTAAATTTACTTTAGCTATATTTGGTGTATGAATAGGCTACCATCAAAATGTAAGTTAGAAGGAATAGTAGGAGTATTAATTCATTAATTGATTTCTAAAGAATTTTTATACTCCCCTCCCTTCCCTTTAAAGGTCATATTTATTGCTCCTGACTAGAGCGTGACCTTCAGGACTTGGTGTGTGTGCCTGGATATATGTATACATACATACATACATTTATACACATACACACACATCACAATATTTAAGAATATTTGTTAATATCTTGTGTTAAATGTCCTTTCTGTTTAGAAAGAGGCTATTAAATAATAATTTCAAAACTATTCAGAAATTTCTTGTCAACTTCGTCTTGCTCTTTGCTTCTATTATTATTATGGGCAAAATGGGTTTTTCCATCAGCAGTTATGTAAACTATTAGAACATCAAAGTCATACTCTTGCAAGAATAATTATGCATTTATTTCTTTATATCTTTAACAGAGAAAATCTTCCTCACTGCAAGTTCTCCAAATAACTGATGAAGTAGGAATACAGCTTGATATTTTAGAGTCCCTATTTATTTTAGTGTGGGAGGGAGAAGACAGATTGTTTTACTAATATCTGATTGCCAATCTTTATATTCTTAAAGATTATAAGACCATATAAGAATTTTAGATTCTAAAATATTACTACCTAAAGATAACATAATAAAGATCAATAATCTTAATGAATTTTTAAGTCTTACTTTATTTAATGGATTAAAATGTTTCCTGGTTATGTCCTGAATTTATAAAAATGTACTTCTTTAAAAATTGTAATAAAAAATTTTATTCTAACTAATGTATCAACAAAAAATTTTAATTTCCATAAATAGGTATATGTTTGTAAATGATGACTCTCTAAAGAAATATTCAAGTGTTTATATATATATTTTTCCCTACAGATTGACCCAACATTAGCAAAGCATCGAGAACAGTTGGTCATTGAGGTTGGTCGAAAACTAGACAAAGCTCGGATGATTCGTTTTGAAGAGCGAACTGGGTATTTTTCCTCAACTGATTTGGGTAGAACCGCCAGCCACTACTATATTAAATACAACACCATTGAGGTATTATACTGAGTGTAACAAATACAATAATGTGTTTGTTCTTATATGTAAATACTTTCTAGACTTCAGAATATAGTATTAATGGAAAATAATAAAAGCAACTAATAGAACAAAGTGCATTTAACTTCCATGAATTCAATAACATGCTGAATAAACACAAGAGAAAAATAAGACTTTAAATAATTAAGGACCCTTTGCCATCCGTTCAGTGAGTATATCCTAAGCAGTAGGCACACCCAAGCCTAAAATATTGAGCATGTGGGGGAGACCTATGGAATGAACGCCTGACTGAGTTTAAGCAGGAGGTGATGGCTTAATGATATCAGTGAATAAAAGTTGAAAAATTAATTGCAGATTATTGAGAAACACTGGCTAAAGAAGAGTTTGAAAAACTACTGCAATTACCAGGTCAACCAAGCTGTACTATTTGGGCAATTTAAGAGGTTTCAAGGATAATGTAGACTACAGTGTAGCCTTGCTTATTGCCTTTTAATGTAATCTTGGGTAAGATAGGATGCCAGTATAATATTTACATTTTAAGGAGTATATGCATGTCTTTATGTGTGTGTTTACATGCATGTATATGTACCTACATATGTTAATATATGGGAAAACATAACAGGGATTACCTGTGAGGAGAGTCTTCAATTCAAAGACCAAGATGGGTTAAAGCACATTTTTACTCTCCTTTTTATAGAGAAAGTGTTTGATTTTTTTTTTCTTATATTCATTTTTGGGGTACCTAAATATGTTTTTAAAATGAAAAAGTAATAGAAATCACTAACGTGAAATTTCTTCAGAAATATGAAAACCTAAGCCAATATGAAATCTAAGTTTTGTACTTATTTAAATAACACATGCTTATACATTTAACAGGTTTCAGAAAACACCTTTGTGTGCATACTAGCTTTTCCTCATCCTTGCCAAAATAAATCTTGCATTTGTATAGCACTTTAGGTTTCTTCTTTTAACATGTATCATCTCACAACTGTGATCTGGTCTTCCTCAATCCAAAACATTGCCCCTACCTCTCTACTGCTTCTATCACCTGCTCACATGCTCACTTGCACTCCTTTTGTCCACTAAGTAACCTTCCTCATTTTCCCACTGGGTAGTATGTCACTGCCAAACTCTATCTTAGGCCTGTTTGCAGCTCTTTCAAGAACTGTAGACTTTCTTCAGCTTTGTCTTTATTCTGTGTGGTCTTTCACTGATTTTTTTTTCTTCCCAGTTTCCTGAATTTGTATATGCCCTCACTAGTAATATTATGAGGCCTTCACCAGAATTTTCAGGTTGCATAATTTTAGTTATTCCTCTCTGAATTTTATATATGTTCAGCTTAAAGTTGGTGAATGGTACAGATTTCCATATGCCCATGCTGAAAATGAGCCAAGACCAGACTCTTATGCTGAACATTTTTTTTAGATATCTATTGTAGGTTTTAATAACTGATTTTATTGGTCTTTTTGCTTCTAAAGGTCTTCTCCAGCTAATTATGTTTTAGGAAATTTTTCAGTCTTTGCTAAACTTGATGATGTTTAAAGCAATGATAAAGAATAGGATACCACAGACATAATAACTCTGCATTGTCTAGGGTTCAAATATTCCTTAAGAATGTATGATTTTATAGTCACTTTTTAGTTGAAACCATTTTACTGGATCTTCTATTTTAATCAAATATAACACTTACTTTGGTAGACCTTCAATGAATTCTTTGATGCTCACAAAACAGAAAGTGATATTTTTGCTATAGTCTCCAAAGCTGAAGAATTTGATCAAATCAAGGTAAGTAAGATTATTTGAAGCTTGAATCAAATGCATTTGGCTTATATACATTCATTCATTTATAAAAGCTTATAATTAATTGTTATTCCTGTTACACTATAAGCTGTGTGGCACTTCGCATTTAGAGTACCAGCAATGTTCTTCCATTTATCAACAGTGTCCACTATCCTAGATTATGCTATTATGTCATTCCTGACATTATTCTTTGCTCTCTACTGCAAATCAAATATAATTTAAGTAGGTTTGCAATAATGAAACTAGCAGAGAATATAGTATGTAGATTTTGGTTTATTTGCAATATAATGTTCACTGAAGAAAATATAAAGGACATGCATGATTCAAACTTAGATATGAGTATTTCTGTACCTGTATTATAATTTAATCTTATTAACAGTGAAAACTTTAATACTGTGAATCATAGTACTTCACAGCTTTAAGCTATGAATGTGTTATACCATATAAAAATATATGACTGTAATGAATGCATTTGAAGATAATTCAAGTTTGCCCTAATCCATTTGGGCAGAGGTTTTACTCTGGTCAAATAAAATATGAAATCTCATCAACTGAAGGATGGTGAGGTCAGAAGATTTAATTTTTGTGGCATATCAAATTTTTATATGTCAATGGCAACTTTAATATTGGTGATGAATAATAAAATGTAATTGTATCAGCCTCAAGATAGTTTCTTATTGTATTTTATTAGCTACCTGTGAAAAATTACTATTATATTAATGTACAAAAGAAAAATGTTGAAAAATGAAAGCCTTAAAAAAACATGCAATGTGATTTAGTTTAAATATGAATGAAAAATTTCAATAAATCAGCCCAAATAATCTTATAAAAACATTGATTCTTCCAGGTCAGAGAAGAGGAAATAGAGGAGCTAGATGCCTTATTAAACAATTTCTGTGAACTCGCAGCTCCTGGAGGTGTAGAGAACAGTTACGGGAAAATAAACATCCTACTTCAAACTTACATCAGCCGAGGAGAGATGGACAGTTTCTCCCTTATATCAGATTCTGCATATGTGGCACAGGTAAGAATATTACTCCCTTCCTGTTTTCTCTTCCTTGTTTACTTTTAGAAACTCAAGATATTAATTCATGCTATACTGTGAATGTATTGCATTGTGACATGCCACCAATTACAGTTTTATTGCAGAACTGGTTCTGTATCTTTTATGCCCTCTGTGCTATTAGATCAGAAATGGAGGTGGGATTTGGTGGTTGGTTTGGTTCTTTTAGATGTTGCTGTTGTTTTCATTTTAGAGTTTAAAGATATCAACACTTGGTTTTTCCTGCTTTACACAATAAAGTTCACTTCTTTTACTTAGAAAGGGCAATAATACAAGAATATTTCAAGCAGAGTAAAAGATTGTGGAACCTTTATAACTTACCCCAAATGTTAGAAATATAAACAAAATTTTTACCATTAAATAAGGCTTAATAGCAATACCTCACACCATATTTTCAGTCTGATAAGTCTGTGATAAAAAAAAGTAATCTTTCTTCCCTACCAATGATACTTAAAAATTGAGAACTGAAAGAAAATTATTCCCTAAATTACAGCTCATTAAATGTATGTTTTTTTTAAAATACTGTAGTATAAAATGTTGTAGTATTTATGTTTTTATATTCAAGCCCTCATGTGAAGTAAAGCAGGTTATTTTTTGCAGTATTTGCCTTTCAAATGAGGCTTCCCTTCTAGACATGTTTAAAAAAAATACTTTTTACTTATCAAGAATGCATTTTTCAAGATAGAGAGGCAAACCATGAAACAGACTCTTAACTATGGAGAACAAACTGATGGTTACCAGAGGGGAAGTGGGTGAGGGGATGGGTGAAATAGGTGATGGGGGTTAAGGAGTGCACCTGTTGTGATGAGCACCGGCTGATGTATGGAAGTGTTGAATCACTAAATTGTACACATGAAACTAATATAACACTATATGTTAACTATACTGTAATTAAAAAGAAAAATAAAAAAGCATCCCTTTTTCATCATTTTTCATTGAGTAGTGCCTCCTCTAAGTTAAAGAGAAATAAAAACTTAATCTTATTTTAAGTATAGAAACTATTCTGCTATGTATCTTATGTTGGTAATTTTGTTCAAAGACTTTATATAGAAAAAGTATGTTTGTGTTAAATAAATGAACAGCCATGAATATTCAGAAGTGCTTTGAAATAACTGTAAACGTGAAATATTTGCAAACATGAACCAAGATATATTGGTAAACAATTTGAATGAATTCAGTAATTTAATCAAAGTAACCAAGGAACCAGGTAATGATTTCATATGCTGTATAAACCAAATATGGATGTGGTGAAAAAAAATTTTGTTTGCGTATCTTGGAACCATGTATTTCCTGCCATAGAAAATTTATATATAATTTATAATCTCTAAACCCTGTGACTTCTATAGGAACCATTGTTTCTAACTTATTTTATCTGTTTTTCTGAAAAAATGATATTGTCATTTTACATTTTCTAATGATTTTATATTGAAATAGTTAATGACTTAAATAAAAGTTAAAGCTTTTCTGGGTTCTGGATGAATAATCTGGCCACATTTCTGTTTGATTCAAGATTATGAAGGTATTATCAAAGACTGACACACAAATTGCTTTACAGTATAAGACAGGATTTCTTCATGATTGGTTCCCAAAAAGTCAGTCTCAAAAAATTAAGGTTATAATCAAAGCATCCTGGTTTTTCTTAAATAGCTATTGTGGGTCTATCATCCTTGAATGCATTAGATAAATTATTGTTGAGTTTATATTTTAAATGTAAGCCACCAACAGTTCCACAACCCTCTCAGCTCTATAAAATAGTCATCCCTTCTATATTTCTAAAACTTGATTCTCTCAACCCCTGAGATAAATCCTTAGCTCAAATAGTCTATGATTTTATAAAGAAGCCTCTATTTAGCTTCTCTAAACTGCGTATGTTAAAGATTTTGATCATTATTCCCCATTTATATCATTCCAGATTAAAATGCCTGCCTGTATCTCACATGGGATTTCTCCTTCCATTTCTTTTAGCTTCTAGGGAACAACTGTAGGTTCTGACATAGAAAAATAACATACTTCCAAAAACAGTTGGGAAAATTAGCCTAGTATCTTCTTACAAGAGCAGCTAAGAATGATGCCGGAAGAAGACCTATTTGGTAGATATAGTAATCAAAATGTTCATGGGGCGCCTGGGTGGCTCAGTCGTTAAGCATCTGCCTTCGGCTCAGGCTGTGATCCCAGGGTCCTGGGATCGAGCCCCGCATCGGGCTCCCTGCTCGGCGGGAAGCCTGCTTCTCCCTCTCCCACTCCCCCTGCTTGTGTTCCCTCTGTTGCTGTGTCTCTCTCTGTCAAAAAAATGAATAAAATCTTTAAAAAAAAAATGTTCATTTTATCATTCTCTGGGCCTAATAAGAGTCATCCTATAATTTTTATTGGGTATCAGAACTGTCCTCATACTTCTAAATACCATTTCTGTTCTTAAATTTCTAATACTGTAAAAAAAGTAGTCAAATTTGTCAAGAGACAAATACATATTTTATATAAAATGGAAAACCAAAGCCCTTAACTCTTATGATCATTTTTGCCTTGTAATTTCAAGCCAGATCACCTATTTGCTACTTAAAATCTTCACTCTTTTTCATCTCTTTTTTATGATTTTGACCAGATTTTAACATTCTTCATTTTTAAATATAGATGTCATTCAAGATTGTGAGGTATCTCCCAAGTTCATGACTTTAAAAACAATCGTCAGTAAAATAACCTGCAAAGTTAGTGATAGAGGGAAGGAGGCAAAACAAACAGAAACTAACTGTAGAGATGTTAAAAGGGCTTCAATCCTTGTAACTTTCTATATGTCTATTAATGAAGTTTTCCTGACCACCAAATTTAGAACCTTGGAGTTAAATTGGACTTGTTTAGACCTGGCTTTGATTAGATACTCTGACACCAACTATCTGTGTGATCTTGGTCAAATTATTAACCTCACCAAGCTCTGTTATCTTTATGTATAAAATCATAATATCAAGACCAATTGAATGCAGTTGCCATAAACATTAAAGGAGATAGCATACAGATTAAATGAGATAATAAAGCAGTTAAGGTGTTGCTTGGTTTGTAGGGAACCATTAATACAGGTAGCTGAACTCATCAGGATTTCCTTTATCACCCTTCTCACACTAATTTTTCTGTCTGACTGGATCCCAAAGTCCTCTTTATTTCTCTAAGTAGACTTTTAATCATTCCACTATATACCCAAGGGTATCCTCAGCTGTATCTTATATTCTAGATGGCCTCAACAGCCTTTTAAGTCTTATGCATACCTTTTATCTCTTCCTCCTTCATTCCTGGTTAGGGGGCATAGGGTGGAGCCTCCTAAGAACCTGGATATGAGACTACCATCTGAGATTTAACAAGATAACATCCACTTATGAAAGATGTGATTATTCTTACATAGAAATAATAAAGGTAATTAGGGTTATATGAGAATGGATTTTGCCCACAATTAAAGGCTGCAACTTGGCATGCTTCTTTTAAAACTGAGTGTGAATGACAAATCTGACAAATTTAAAGTACAGTGTACCTAACCACCAACCCCCTTTTTATTCTTCAGAATGCAGCTAGAATTGTCCGTGCTCTTTTTGAAATTGCTCTGAGGAAACGTTGGCCTGCCATGACCTACAGGCTCCTGAATCTTAGTAAAGTCATTGACAAGAGGCTTTGGGGTTGGGCTAGCCCTTTGAGACAGTTTTCAGTCTTACCACCACACATTCTAACAAGATTAGAAGAAAAAAATCTTACTGTGGATAAGCTGAAAGACATGAGGAAAGATGAAATAGGTAAGAAGGAAGCAAAAATGTTTTAATGTATTGTTCTGTACAAATAAAATATTTTATTAGATATAAAAGAAAACTATTGTGTATTTTCATATTACTCAAGATAAACTTTTTTACCATTTTAAATCCAGTTGGTATCAGTATGTAAATAGCATTTGTTCTGCTTTTATCAAACGATGTTAAAAAATTATTCCTACATACATTTCTATGTACCTTAACATTTTATTGGACAAACTTACAATGTATTGATTACTTAATATTTCAGATTCAGAGTAGGGATGACATTATACATGAAGGGAGTCAGGCTGAAGAGAAGTAAGGGGGAGGACTACTGCTAACAAAAGGTCCAATGATGGAAAGAGAGGCTGAGATAGTTATTTCACTTGTATAGTAAGACTACTTTAAGACAGAATGGTAGAAAGTATCAATAAAAATAGAGAGAAATTGAGGATATTAACTAGAGAAATTAAGATTACTTACATTGGGGTAACATATGTAAATATTTTATCAAAATAAGGAAAACCATTTTAGTTTCAAATTCTGGTGAATATAGAACATTTTGATTTGTTCATAAATGTACTTTAAAAAATTGTATTACAAAGAACCAAGATATATAAGAAATATTGATACTATTAAATATTATCTATTTCCACTTAATTGCTTGGACTCAAGTAGGAAGATGTTTATAGTCAGTCACATCTGTTTGTGACCCCCTCCCCACCCTGGCATTCCCATACATAACTACTTCAAAATCTAATCATATATGAAAATAGGTATAAGTGGGTAAGTTTGTGCTACGTTAACCATATTTTATATTTTAGCTTTATTTTTTTCTGGAAATGAGTTTGGATGGGTGATTTGTGTTTGATTACTAAAGCATTTCCCATCATGGTTATAGAGTTGAGAAATAGACTTGGTGTAAATTAATGGCTATTTTCACAAAATACTAAATTTTTTAATGTGTCATGAGCTAACTAGGAGAAAAGTGGAACTGTTTATAGTAGTTTAAATACTGTCAAGTCTCAGTAATTTTAAGAACCCTATTAATAGCTGAAGAAACCTTGATACTGGTTTTCAGAGCTATGAATTGCTAATTCAAGTTAACTATTACAAAATATTCAAACATGCCAGGTCAAGAATGTCAACTATTCTACATAGCAAATCATAAAACAAGCAATAAAACCACCTTCTCTGAAATCCCATTTACAAGTCAGATTATGTTGCTTTTTTTCTGTCTGAACACATTTCTTCTGTGTGATGTTTTCCTTACAGGTCACATGCTGCATCATGTGAATATTGGACTCAAGGTCAAACAATGTGTTCATCAGATTCCTTCTGTTACAATGGAAGCATCCATTCAGCCCATCACACGGACTGTCCTCCGAGTGACGCTTAGCATCTGTCCTGATTTTACTTGGAATGATCAGGTAAAAGTAGAAAATATCTATATCAATGGTAAGCAAAAATGTCTGCACTGCAGGTTCAACTATACCTCCTTACATCTGTCCTTAAGGCATATAGAAAACTCTAAAAAGAATACATATTGAAGATTCATTTAAAGCATTGTAGTAATATTTACTATCATCCTCAGGAAAAACATGCTATAATATATTAATATGGCAACCAGTGAGACCTCTTCAGAACCTTTTAGGTACCTGAAAGTTCAACATTGAACAATAGTTTAGTGGATTCACTTACATAAAGACTGTGTAATTCTGTCTTCTTTAATTTTCTGTTATCTTCATTTTTGCCAGCTCTACTTACTCTGTCATTTTATCCTACTAAAAAGTCAAGATTCTTTGTGCTAAAAGAGCCCTTTTAAAATCCTAATATTTCTGGGCGCCTGGGTGGCTCAGTCGTTAAGCGTCTGCCTTCGGCTCAGGTCATGATCCCAGGGTCCTGGGATCCAGTCCCATATTGAGCTCCCTGCTCGGCAGGAAGCCTGCTTCTCCCTCTCCCACTCCCCCTGCTTGTGTTCCTGCTCTCGCTTTCTCTCTCTCTCTGTCAAATAAATAAATAAAATCTTAAAAAAATAAAATAAAATAAAATCCTAATATTTCTCAAGCTATCAATCTTCTCTTCTCTTTACGATTAGATGTGTAGAAAGAGTATTCTGTATTTTCTCCTGGTCATCAGTTTCTTTCCTGCTGAGACTACTTTCTCGGTGATCACCAAAACCTAACTGGTTGCCATAATAAATGACTTTTTCTCAGTTATTTTCTTTACTTCTCTGAACATTCAGCACTATACATTGTCCTTCTTGCAAATGTCCTTCCTTGGCACCCATCACATTTCTGTTTCTGTTTTTACCCTTTCTATTCTTCTTTCTAAATCTTAGGTGTTATGGTAACTATGTTTATAGTTAGTCACATCAATTTGTGACACCCTCCCCACCATGGTATTCCCATACATAACTATTTCAGAATCTAATCATTTATGAAAATATGTACAAGTGGTGTTGAGTTTGATAAGTTCTTTATAGAGACCTGTACCTCTGAAACAAATAATACATTACATGTAAGAAAAAAAAAGAAGAAGAAGATAGTAGGAAGGGAAAAATGAAGGGGGGAAAATCGGAGGGGGAGACAAACCATGAGAGACTATGGACTCTGAGAAACAAACTGAGGGTTCTGGAGGGGAGGGGTGTGGGAGGATGGGTTAGCCTGGTGATGGGTATTAAAGAGGGCACATATTGAATGGAACACTGGGTGTTATATGCAAACAATGAATCATGGAACACTACATCAAAAACCAATGATGTATGGTGATTAACATAACGTAATAAAATAAAATAAAAAAGAAAATATGTACAAGTGGTTCACCATATTTTATATTTTAGCTTTATTTTTTCATATATATATGAAATCTTATATATGTATTTAATGTACACACACACACAGGAGAAGATCTACTCTGGATCCTCTTATTCTGTCAGCATTTTTTAAGGTCTATCTTTGCAACAGTTACTGTACAAAGACTACAGTAGAGAGTGATTGTAGATACAAAAGCAAGTAACTCTCAATCCTTTCTTTCAAGAAGCCAGTGGAGGAAAACGAGGAAATCTGTAATTGTAGTAGCAATGCCTACTTTACATGGTTATTGTAAGGTTCTGATTAAGTATAAGTAAATATCTTCTACACTACCTGACATTATTAGTATATCTTTTTTTTTTTTTTTTTTAAAGATTTTATTTATTTATTTGACAGAGAGATAGCGAGAGCAGGAACACAAGCAGGGGGAGTGGGAGAGCGAGAAGCAGGCTTCCTGCCGAGCAGGGAGCCCGATGTGGGACTCGATCCCAGGACCCTGGGATCATGACCTGAGCCGAAGGCAGACGCTTAACGACTGAGCCACCCAGGCACCCAGGAATAGAAAACCTGACTTATTTCAAAGTGACTTAGGCAAAAAAATATATTATCTTCCACAGTAAAAGGTCCACTGATAGAATAGGCCCCAAAGGTGATTAAGTCTATTTAATGCTATCATTTAGAGCCCATCTTTTTGCTGTCCTGACACTCTTGGCTACTTTCCAGATGTTTTCTGTGCTTCCTTGTTCACATTTAACAGGAAAAGGTGAACACACCCCTACTTCATCAACCCAGAGCATGAATCATAAGACCTTTCCCTTAGTCTAATTGGGCCAGCATTGGGCATGTGCCTATCCCTTACCAAAAGCTGTTTGTTATAAGGAGGATACTGTAAACTGATTGGCTTGGGCTAATCAAAATCATCCTGAGAGATGAGGTCACCTTCTCCTGAGTCACATAAGAGAGAGATGAACACTGTACAAGACTGGGCTTTGTTAGAAAAAAAAGAGGGAGAATGAGTACACAAAATACAGCATATCTATCTATCCAGTGGAATATTATTTGTCAGTGAAAAAGAATGAAGTATTGTTACATGATGCAACGTGAATGAACCTTGAAAACATGGTAAATGAAAGAAGCCAGTCACAGAAGACCACATATGATATGATTCTGTTTATATGAAATGTCCAATATAGGCAAATATTTATAGAGAGAAAGTAGATTGTGGTTGTCAAGCTTGGAGGTTGGGACAATGGGGGAAGATAAGTAGTGACTTGCAGATGGGTGCAAGGTTTCTTTTTGGGGGTAATTCTAAAATTAGATTATGGAGATGGTTGTAAAAGCTTTGTAGAAACCATTGAACTGTGTACACTTTAAGTGAGTAAACTTTTTTATGTAAATTATGTATCAATAAAGCTGTTAAAAAGAGATAGAATAGGTGCTGGATTTGCAAACAATATCCCTTACTTGAGTTAAAATATACTTAGTATTAGAATATTATTTTTCTTCTAGGTCCATGGGACGGTAGGAGAACCTTGGTGGATTTGGGTAGAAGATCCTACAAATGATCATATTTATCATTCAGAGTATTTTCTAGTTCTGAAAAAACAGGTAAACATGGGTGTGTCCTTATTATGTTGCTATCATAGAAGAAAATATAAGCTAAATAATTTCTGTTTGTACCTATTTCTCTATAATTTCATAGTACCCTTAAAGCTTTATTTTTTTTAATGTTTCTTTTTGGTTTCAAAGGTAACAGGAATTGCATTTTATTGTATTCATATATTCAATGTGATCTTGGTTTGAGAAATTGAATTGTAATCTTTATCGTGGTTTAAGGCATGACTTCCAGAGGAGTGAAATATGTCAAATGGATGGGATAAATAATGTAATGGATAAATAAGATTAAATAAATAAAAATTAATAACTTTAGATGTTACAAAAAAATACTACAGAGTATTGACTCACATTGTGAAAAGGGCATTTTTTAAAATTTTCCATGAATCCCAAAAGAAAGACTCAATCTGATGCTAGCATATCTTTAACTGTGATGCTTCATCCATGATTTCTCTTTTTATCAAAGAGAAAGCAAGCTTTAGGCTGGGAACCCTGGGCACACAGCAGTAGAATTTCACAGCAGTGTTTCTTTTCATAATTACCTTCTATTTATGCTAAGTTCTGTTACTCCACTTAACGTAGTAGTAAAATTTAAAGAAAAATATTAAGTAAATAATTTGGTAAAAATCATGAAGTTAAGTAATTTAATGAATGAAATTTGGGAAATTCTGATAATGAGTCAAACTGATAATCCGTTAGTACATGATGATATACATAAATAATATAAATTGAATATAAATTTAACTTTCTATAATATCAGGTATCCTCAGAAGGGAACCATGTATAAATTTCTGAAGCGCCTAAATATCTCAACTATTTAGAAACCCAAGATATATTCTTATGTTTAGTACCTGTTGGTATAGATAGCATTTTCTTAACAGTAGACTAAGAAGGCCTTTATGATATCAGAATATTCATATTCACTTGAGACTTTATTTCACATTAGGTCATTAGTAAAGAAGCTCAACTTCTGGTATTTACAATCCCTATTTTTGAGCCTTTGCCTTCCCAGTACTACATCCGAGCAGTGTCTGATAGATGGTTAGGAGCTGAGGCTGTATGTATTATCAACTTTCAACATCTGATTCTACCAGAGAGACATCCTCCCCATACAGGTAACATATTGAATAGTAACTTGAATCATTGATATTGTTTTCATTAAGGTTGCAAGTGTTTATGCTTTAACGTTGTCTAAATCTGAATCAGAATTGAACTCATTTAGTCAATATAGTTTGAAAAGAGACTTTCCAAAATCAAATCTATGTATACATTTGGTAGAGCTTAATGGTGGGCCTTAATTTTGTTTGAGTTCCAAAAACATTAAGCCTAATTCAATTCCCATAGCTCTAACGAGGTGGAGACTCACTACTTCTGTATTATTATGCCTTCATCTCTATTTTTTTTAAAAGATTTTATTTATTTATTTGAGAGAGAGATTGAGAGAACGAGTGGGAGGAGGGGCAGAGGGAGTAGCAGACTCCCTGCAGAGCAGGGAGCCCGATGTGGGACTCGATCCCAGGACCCTGGAATCATGACCTGAGCCAAAGGCAGACACTTAACTGACTGAGCCATCCAGGCGCCCGCCTTCATCTCTATTTTATAAACAATCATTACAATGTCTCCATATCTTCTTCACTTTCCATTGCAAGTATTATTTGTCATTTAATCTGTGCTCTTTGGGAAACTTTTGAGGTATCCTTTTTGTTTGCATTTATTGCTATTAAACTTATTTCTAGTGTGTTAAATGAATTAAAGTGAATTGTAGGTTCTTTTTCTTCCATATAGTATGCTTCTACACCAAAAGAAAAAAAAAAGCTAATATTAAGGAGTCAGGTTATGATATCACTGCAGAATGGATTCACTATACCTCAAGTCATTCATCCTACAAACAAGATGTACCCTTTTTTTTTTTTAAAGATTTTATTTATTTATTCATGAGAGACCGAGAGACAGAGAGAGAGGCAGAGGGAGAAGCAGGCTCCTAAGGAGCAGGGAGCCCAATGCGGGACTCAATCCTAGAACCCTAGGATCAAGACCTGAGCCGAAGGCAGACGCTTAACCATCTGAGCCACCCAGGCGCCCAAGATGTACCCTTTATATTAGTTCTCTTCCCCCACACTAATGTGATAAAAGGGAATATGGTAATCTGCAATATCATGTAACAGTTTTTCATTGTCAAAACTAACAAAAATCCATTTTAGATTTTTGTAACATGAGGAATTATCTTTATATTTTGATTTATTAAAGAAGGAGAATTTCATGAATAAATGTTTATATTGGTACTTTTAAGTGCCCTATATTCTATGTTAAAAATATCTTTAGATTAAACTATTAATTTAGTGTATTAAGTGTATTTCTTGTTGAGAATTCATAATTGATGATTAATGATTTCAAGAGGCCCTTAATTTAGAGAAAAATAAAGGTGATTTTTTTCATATAATTCCTCTGAAGACAAACTATTTTCAAAATAAAAATATTATTCCTTACTCCTTTTAATGAATACATTTTTTAACAGTCCTTTGGGAAATGAAAGCAGGCATTAATGTGATTTTAATCTTTGCCATTTTTTGTCAAATGTGTACCTTATTTATTACCTTAGCATATCTTAAAGAGAAATACTTTAGACTACTGCTTAAAACCACTTTGATATCTTGACAGAACTAAAAAGTTTGTCAACATAGAGAAATAATGAGATTGCAGTGTCTCCTGATATACTCATTGAAGAGGACCTTTCTGTTTTTCTTCCATCAAATATGCCTATATATGATATCTAGACTCTCAAAATATGTAAAAATGTTTGATGCTTTAATTTTAAAATATATGCTACCATCATCACTACTAGATCTCTTTGAGTGCAGTACTTGATTTTAACATGCATTAACATTGTATTTTAATGCTCATTTAATCACTTCTCTGTTGAGTGGCCAAGCACATATCACCCTATTTATAGAATTAGTTGACTGCTGACTACACTTTAAAAAGCAGTAAATGCACCACTGTAACATCTCAGTTGATATTAAAAATGCATGATACAACCTCAGTGATTCCCAGTTCTATTTGGCTGAGTGTGGGTAAGGGTGTGTGTTTATGTGGGTGTGTGTAGGCACCCCGTTGAGCCTGAGTCAAACAAGAAAATTCTTCACATTTCACAGAAGTGAATCATCATAATTTAATATTGTCAGCATATACCAAAATGTTTATTTTTTAGTTCCTATTAAGAATATGTGTATGCTTTGATTAGCATTGCATGTTAAGACTTCCTCCCCTCTTGATTTTTAGTGCTTCAGAAAATTTAGGAGATTATAATCTGCTATAGAAAACTTATGCAGTCAGCTCTCAATTACCTATGTAATAGAGTAGAGCTGTGGGGCTAAGATAATATTTTAAAAATAGCTTTTTATCTTTAAGTACAATTTTTGAGAATTCTCTACACTTTCCATTTTGAAACTGTACTATGAAGATCTTACACAGATATAGACCACCATGTCCCCTTACAGATTTTTTTTTTCTTCCTTATTCTAACTTCAGATGGGTAGAATTATCCTCCATGAAAGAATCCTGAGAGTAAAGTTAGTTGCCTTCCAGTTTTCTAACTGATACTTTTCTGGGTTATGGGAAAATACAGTGTCTGTCAAGTTCAGGAGTATATAACTTCATTTCTCTAAATTATTTTAACTGTCTAATCTCCTAGACCTCTAGTTTATATAATGAGATACAACTAAATTTGTTTCTTTCAATGTTTTCTCAGTGCAGTTCTTTTTTACCCATACATTCTCTGATTTGAAATTCCCACCTAAGTTTCTTCCTGTAATTATTTTAAGTTTATTTTAGTTTATATTGACTAAACCAATAGCTCCCTCAACCATTCTGGTTTGGTCAGTTTTCTAACAGATCAAAGGAAATTTATTATTGATAACCATTGTAGTACTGCAGTCTACAGATGGTTTTCCTTTTTCTACAGATTGGGGTAGATTTAATTTTCTTCTACACCATGCATATTTTCATATACCAGTCATTCAAATTATTTTCCTGATTGGAAAAGAGCCATGTAGTGGTATTAGAGTTAGTGTATGGGGAACTCTCCCAGAAGAGTGTCCAATATGTCAATATTATAAATGTGTGACAGGGAGAAAAAAAGATCTGTAACTAGTATATAAAAATTTATGTTAAGCCTTTTTCCCCCCCTCCAATGAATTAAGGATTGTTATAATTTATTCCTGAGAGAGTGTTTAGTATTGTGCATTTTTTACAGTTATGGCAGTACCTGTTTCATCTTTTCAGAATTACTGGATCTTCAGCCTTTACCAGTCACAGCTTTGGGATGTGAAGCATATGAAGCATTGTACAACTTTAGCCACTTTAACCCTGTGCAGACACAAATATTTCATACACTGTATCACACAGACTGTAATGTCCTACTTGGAGCACCTACTGGATCAGGAAAGACTGTTGCTGCCGAATTAGCCATTTTCAGAGTCTTCAACAAATACCCTACGTCAAAGGTCTGTTTGAAGGAATCATATGCTTACATTAAATTAGAAAACACAGTTCATAATCTGTAAACTAGCCAGTTCTAAACACACAGCAGGACTCAATGAGTAGATTTGTCACTCTCTTAGTGAATTTTCTGGTGGGACCAGATCAGTATTAGAATAACTGGCCAGAGGAAACAACAGATGTTGGAGAGGATGTGGAGAAAGGGAAACCCTCTTACAATGTTGGTGGGAATGCAAGCTGGAACAGTCACTTTGGAAAACAGTATGGAGGTTCCTCAAAAAGTTAAAAATAGAGCTACCCTATGACCCAGCAATTGCACTACTGGGTATTTACCCCAAAGATTCAGATGTAGTGAAAAGAAGGGGCACATGCACCCCAATGTTCATAGCAAGCAATGTCCACAATAGCCAAACTGTGGAAGGAGCCGAGATGCCCTTCAACAGACGAATGGATAAAGAAGATGTGGTCCATATATACAATGGACTATTATTCAGCCATCAGAAAGGATGAATACCCACTATTTGCATCGACATGGATGGAACTGGAGGGGATTATGCTAAGTGAAATAACTCAAGCAGAGAAAGACAATTATCATATGGTTTCACTTACATGTGTTAACATAAGGAATAGCATAGAGGACATTAGGAAAAGGAAGAGAAAAATGAAAGGGGAGAAATCAGAGGGGGAGATGAACCATGAGAGACTGTGGACTCCAGGAAACAAACTGAGGGTTTTAGAGGGGAGGGAGGTGGGGGAATGGGTTAGCCCGGTGTTGGGTATTAAAGAGGGCACATATTGCAAGGAGCACTGGGTGTTATACTCAAACAATGAATCATGGAACACTACATCAAAAACTAATGAAGTACTGTATGGTGACTAACATAACATAATAAAAATTAATTAATTAATTAATTAAAATAAAATTTTGGTACATATCCTTCCAAAAACAACCAAAGAATAACTGGCCAGAAAAAATTTTATCTTAAACTTTGGAGTCCTCTAGTTAGGTTTTTAATGTACATGTCGGTTCCCACATGTCCTTTCCTCATTGTGAGATGCATAATTCATAGCCATATTTATAAGATAAATAATGACTTGTAATCAAATCTTTTTGCTATAAAAGAAATGCTAATACTTTAACAAATACAGTTTGATTATACACATGAAATACAGAGGTAGTTTTTATTCCACATTTCTGCAAATGGCCATATTATTGATGGAAAATAACATGGTGAGTCAAATAAGTATTGATTTTATGCTTTCTTGAAATGTGAAGTACATACTCATAGTTTAGAAGTATTATTTTTCAAGAAAGCTAATTCATGCACTGTGATTGGAATTATATGGTATTTTCCTTATCATTTATTATTTTAAAAATGTTTTAACTTCTTTTTCAGTGATTTTCAATTAGTGGCTTTTCTTCCCTGCTTAACTTGAAGTTTTCCTACTTCTCAGTCTAGTTTGTGGTTATCGATCCATTATAAGACATGTTAATACAACAGTAGAGCTCTACTCTAAATTTGAAACATTTTATAAAGGAAAGAATTTTTTTTTTACTAAACAATCTGTATATAAGTTTGGATTATTAAAGACCAATTGTTGTTGTTATAAAAAAAGGTAGAATACCTAAAATGTGTGACTGTTATCTTCCATAAAATCTGCAATAAGTTTAAACAACCATATTTATCTCTCTTTAGAATTTCAAAAGTAGTAACTTTTTTCATGGAAGAGTTAAATTCAGATAATTCTTGATCATAATACCAGGAAAAACTTTCATTTTCATCAGAATATAAAATACCTAAAGGAAATACCTTCAGTGTTTTTTTTAATATTTAAAATTTTCTATGTCAAGATTTTTATGATGTATTATATTTCTATCCTACTTTGGATAAAGGTAGTTTGAGCAAATTAATGACTTTTCCCATTAATTTAAAACTTAAAAATAAAAGATACATTTTTAAACCACACTGTCAGATGTAGATGGAGTTTGCCTTTATTTGAAAATGATGTCACTATTTTCATGAGATCTTTTTACCCTCCCCTCCCCTTTCAGGCAGTATATATTGCACCCTTAAAAGCCCTGGTACGTGAAAGAATGGATGATTGGAAAGTTAGAATAGAAGAAAAACTTGGCAAAAAGTAAGTTCTTGCTTTTTCAGAAGATATGCTTTGAATAATCTAAAAGGACCAACAAATAAAAGATTTGCATAAACCTGTTGAATGCTTTTACAGTGATTTTCATAGTCTTTTATTTAAAGGTATTGTACTTAGTGTTAAAATGTTATCAAATTCCCATTGTTTTAATATTGAAAAATGAAAGTCCTTAAATTATTTAATATGAATACTTTTGGGAAGATAATTTTCTCAAAATTTTTAAATTCTAAAACAAAAGAAAAGTAAGTTTTATCTCTTAATTTTTCTTTCATACCATTCAGAGTAACTCCCAGTACATGTTTTGCATGTAAACAATTTACAGAAAAATAGAAATCCATTTAAAGAACCTGACTTTTAAAAAGGTATTTTACTATTGCCCAAGGTTATTTATTCATTGTGACATTGTTTTTAATAGCAAGATTGCTGGTAACCTGAGTGCCCAATAGAACATGGCTAAATAAATTGTGGTACATTTACACAAGCAAAATATTCTGTCATTCTATAAAGAATGAACTTTTTATATACTGAAGGAATGATCTCCAGAGATACTATAGAAAATGTTTTTAAGTAAAGCATGCTATCATTTATTTTTTTTTTAAAGGTAAAGAATATAAATATGTGGTTGCTTTAGAACAAGAACCAGGTGATTGGAAGATAGACACGTTACAGAGACTGTTCACCACACTTGAATATAGTACATATTCAAAATAATAAAATGTAAAAATAAAAAATGAATAAAAATAAGCAAAAGCTTTGGGAACACTATACTTGGGGGAACTAATCTTGCCTCTTTTTGTTTTTTGAGGATTAAGACAGATGGAAAAATTATTTAGGGGTTCCCTGAAATTTAGAGTTGGCCTCCAGACCCTCTTCCTCTCTGTAAAACTGGGGTCTTCTTAGAATGAGGCAGCACATATGTGCCTCAGCATATGTTATTTATGTCCTATTATGTTTGAATTTGCCTATATTATCTATAGAAAAGAGAAATGAAGCTTACACATAATTATATTCTTAATGAATGCCTCTTTTTGTCTTAATAAGTTAACACTTACCCGTAATTAGAAAGGTGTTTATTCCAACCTATGGAGAAGGAAGTATGAGTTCAACTCTATAAAAACACATAGGGCAGAGACTTCGTAAGCATAATCACAGCAAAGTTTGACACCTTCACATATCTGCATAAAAGTTAGATTATCAGTGATTTGAATTTATACATTCTCTTAGAATTCTTAAGAAACGTATTTTGGACTCACAGAAACTTTCAGAAATCAAAGGGAGATAAAGTAGGGTTAAACATTATAAAATTTTATTTTGAAAGGTATTTTTGCCTTTCCAAGGTCATGTGTTATCTGAGAAAGGAGTCGTTTTTCTTCCTTTCCAGAGTTATTGAACTAACCGGGGATGTGACTCCCGATATGAAATCCATTGCTAAGGCTGACCTTATCGTCACAACACCAGAGAAGTGGGATGGAGTCAGTAGAAGCTGGCAGAATAGGAACTATGTGAAGCAAGTCACTATTCTCATCATCGATGAGATCCATCTGCTCGGTGGGTACCATGCTATGTGATACCAGTTTACACATTTTGACTCTGAAATGTGCAGCAGCTGGTATCAGGACCTGTTAAATGATTAACATGTATTATTCCTATTTCCTAGGGGAGGAAAGAGGCCCTGTTCTAGAAGTCATTGTATCTCGAACAAATTTCATCTCCTCGCACACAGAAAAGCCTGTGAGAATAGTTGGACTATCTACCGCGTTAGCTAATGCCAGAGACCTTGCTGACTGGCTCAATATTCATCAGGTATGTGGAAGATTGATAAATAAGCATTTAATACTGCGGCTTAGGTGGCTGTATTAAAGAGGCACTATAACATTATAAACTTAAATATAAAAACTGAAAATGATTTCTTTCTCGTTTTTACTCTAGATGGGCTTGTTCAACTTCCGACCATCAGTACGTCCAGTTCCACTGGAAGTTCACATTCAGGGCTTCCCAGGTCAACATTACTGTCCTCGTATGGCTAGTATGAATAAGCCTACATTTCAAGGTAAGCTTCAGATCCTTGGAATGAAATAGCAGCCATTTTGTGTGGTAGCCTTTAAATGCATTCCAGATAATTTGGATTTCTTTGAACGGGTGGTACTGCTCCAACTTCTACAAATGTAGGTTATGCCTCAGCTGTTCAGGCATAAAAATGTATGCTGAATTAACTATTGAAAATTGGAGAGATTTCATAGATGATACTGTCTTGGAAGTAGAGAAAAAAATGTATTTTTTAAAAGTAATTAAATCATTCTTAATCTATTAAGTTATTTTCTTATGGTAGTAGCTTGAACAAATGATAAATAGGAGCTCTAAGTGTAAAAAATATCTCATAATCTTAATCTTTACCAGAAACCATAAGACTTACAAATTTCAGTACTTTTTTTTTTTTTTTTACAGTGCTTCTGTTTTTGTGTTTTGTTTTATTTTTTGGTTTTCCCTTTCTAACAAATTAGGCAAGCAAGAAAGATTTAAGAATAACACTCCTATTTTATTGAAACATGTTTTGTTTAGGCTGCATAAGGAATATTTATTATATCAATTAAAAATAACCTCCAAAATAAATTCTCTAATGTGAACTGCTGTTGATTGTGAGGTGACAGTTGTGAGGTGACTTTTTAGCTGCTGTAATTAGCCTTATGACAGAAGCAATGTATTGATTGTGAACTAGAGACCAATCTTGGCAGTTCGGATTATTTACACCTCCACAGAAGCATTGTATAAAATCACTAATGAACAATAAATCTGCCGTGAGCTGTTCAGCCACACCTGTTCTTGCAGCAGCAAAAATCCATTAAATGTTGAGGTTTAAAAAAGAGACAGATTCATTCATGATTATGTGTACAAAAGATACCAATATTGTACTAATATGTGTATTTTAAACATTATATTTCTAATATGATTTATCAAAGCATTACCATTTATATTCTGTAAGATTCAGATAAACTGTGAGTGAGAAATAGCATAAATGAGTTTATTTTTCATGGTATGTATTGTTGTGATTGCTTATATTTATTTAAGGAATGGCCAGTTGCATACCAGTGATTGAAATGAAGCATTTTGTGTTCTATAAATCAATAGTGAATAACTGAAATACTTACACTTCTCTAGATATATCAGTACAGTAGCTGTCCTTATAAACTATTTATTATACTTGTAGTGTCTCACTATATTTCTTTGAGTTTAGAAATATGATTTTATGATAGCTTCACTTCTCACTCTTAGGGCATAAATGTAGTCAAGGTCATATCAACATTTTTGTTATAAACCTTGTTTCTTAACCCATAAGAAGAAATTCTGCAGCTCACATTTCAAACAAGAAATTACAAGAAGGTTGAACTTTTTATATAAAACGTTTAAATATCTCTGTTTTAAGAGACCTATGTACACATAAGGATAAATTTTACTTGTACCATCTTATCAGCATTTTGGAGCCAATGTGCAGTAAAGAAATCTTGTTTCCAGTTAGGTCACATGATTTATGTGGCTCTCTAGGTAATTTTTTCTTTCAGTCTTATTACTCAGGTTTCAAACCATTCATTTCCTCTTCTGTGTGTCTACCTTCCATGTGCCATCAGTCACATATAGATTCAGGCATGGTATTCTCTTCAGCTCTCTTCCACATTCTCTTATCTTTACACTTGAAACCTTACACGTGTTTCAGGAAAACAGAAAACCTTCGTTTGACATATCTCTGACTAGTTTATTGATACAAACTCTCAATTATTCCATCGACTGATACTGACAACAATAAAAGGAATTTTTTTGTGGCTTTTCTTAACAGAGTTTTCTTCACTCTGCAGGACTTGACTCTCTCCCCGAGACTCCAGGACCAATTAAGTCTGTAATATCATTGCTTAGGCGAGCAGAAACACAACTCTGAAAACTGAACCTTAGATTGAGTATTCGTTTACAGCTGTTGCTAGAGGGTCGCAGCTTTTATAAGTGTCACCTTCCTCAGGAGCTCAGAATAGAACTGAGACCTGACACAGTTAAATTTCCCCTGCCCAGGCAATGTACTCCCCAAGGTGGGTTCAGCTACCTTTCCTTTCCTACCATTTCTCTAATATGCTGTTGGGTCCAAGTCATACCACAAACAATGCTGAATTTCATGACCAAATTAAGAATTCACTTAAATCAATTACATTGTTTCATGCATCCATTTGATATCCTAATGACATGCAGATTCTGGTATAAGTAGCTTACCCTTTTATTTTCCACAACTTTTCAATAGCAATTAGAAGCCATTCTCCAGCCAAACCTGTTTTGATATTTGTCTCATCAAGACGTCAAACTCGTCTTACTGCTTTGGAATTGATAGCCTTTCTGGCTACTGAAGAAGATCCAAAGCAGTGGTTGAATATGGATGAAAGAGAGGTAAGCAATCTATTTTATTTCTATTTCTTATACATGTCAAATTAGTTTGTATTTAATATAATGGAAATTACATATTTAATGATGTTTAGTTTTAATCTATACAAAATTTAGTATAATGTTACAGAAATTTAGGGAAAAGGTAGGAAATGCATAATACTGCCACCTTAACACTATTAATATTTTGATGTATTTTCTTCTACTGTGTTCCTGGTAAATATTTACTTTTATATCCATGTTTATTTCTAGATCTCTTCCCTTTAACATCACCACCTATGTATATTATAATCATATTTGTTTTTCTATTGGAGTGT
Organism: Halichoerus grypus; assembly: GCF_964656455.1. Classification (NCBI taxonomy): domain Eukaryota; kingdom Metazoa; phylum Chordata; class Mammalia; order Carnivora; family Phocidae; genus Halichoerus; species Halichoerus grypus. The sequence goes on from NC_135720.1 coordinate 58,829,415, forward strand.
TCACTGCCCTCATGGAACTTAGAATCAATTTTGCAAAATTAACTTCCTATAGAATATATAATAAATGACCATTTTCAAAAATCTAGAAAACACTAAATGTAAAAATTAAAAATCTGTTTTTTTATTTTTAATATTTTTATTAACCTATCCTTTAACCAAGTAGTAACCATCATTATAATTGGAAGCAACTATAATTTTTTTTGTCTACGCAATTATAGTCTATTATGTGGCTATCCCATTAAATAAATAACCATACATCCTTATTATTATAGGTTTTTCTTTATTTAGACTTATTTCCTCAGTATAAATTTAAAATTAATGGGTCAAATAATATGGATATTTTTATAGCTTTTCATATACACTGCTAATTATTTTCCAAAAGGGTTGTACCAGTTGATGTTCTCCCACTGATACATGTATTGTCAGCAGTATATGAGAGTAAAATAACAATTTTACTACACCCTCATTTGTTGTAATTTATCGATATATTACAAGTAAAATATTCCTTATTATTTTAATGTACATCTTGATTTTTGTGTGATTGAACTTTTTTTCATATATTTGTTTACTGTTGGTTGTCTTTTTTTCTTTTTTTGTCTGTTCATTCCTTTGGACTTTTATCTTTTGTTGCAGCACAGCATTTTTCTTATAGATTTGTGTGAGAGCCCTAGCAAATTAAAACACACATACACACACACCCCTGAAATTTCATATATCACTTTTTTCCGTAAATATTTATTACTGTATACATATACACACATATTAATCTCTTGTCTGCTTTTATTAGTTAATTTTGCTAATTCCTTGGATGTCTTTTTGTCTTAGTAGCTTTTTACAAATAGAAGTTTTTGCATTTTGGGGTGCCTGGGTGGCACAGTCAGTTAAGCATCTGACTCTTGGTTTCAGGTCAGGTCGTGAGATCAAGTCCCACGCCAGGCTCTGCGCTCAGCTCGGAGTATACTTGAGTGTCTCTCTCCCTCTCCCTCTGCTCTCCCTCCCAACTCTCTCTCTCTCTCTCTCTCTCTCTCGCCCTCTAAAATAAATAAATAAATCTTTAAAAAAAAAAAAAAAGTTTTTGCATTTTGGGGCACCTAGGTGGCTCAGCCGGTTGAGTGTCTGACTCTTGATTTTGGCTCAGGTCATGATCTCAGGGCCGTGAGATGAAGCCCTGCACGTCAGGCTCCTCACTAGGCTGGGTGGCTGGGTGTGGAGCCTGCTTGAGATTCTCTCTCTCCCTCAGCCCTCCCTTCCCTGCTTGCACTCTCTCTCTCTTAAAAAAGAAAAAAAAGAAGTTTTTGCATTTTGTGTGATAGTTGATATCATTCTTTGTGATTCTTTCTACTACTTCTAAAGGTAGATATTCCTCTTTCCCTCCATAGATTTATAGATAGTGATTTTCCTTTCTTGTACTTTTCTCATTTTTTAGAAATATTTTTGTCATTGGAATTATGATGAAAAAGTAGATGAAATCAGTAATAAAATTGTTGCATTGTCTCCCTTCTCTCTCCATATCTCCCCTTTTTCATCTCCTGCAGCCTGAAGAAGAAGAGTCAAAACAGTGTTTCTAACCCACTAGTGTCCAGTCTCAGCAGTTGGCATATTTTCCCTTTCCACTTCTCATGAGTCATTTAGGATTAGTGGACCAGTTGGACGATACCGTATCTATTACGTTTGTGTGTTAACTAATACTAGTTAACTAATAATTCGAAATGTTCTTGTATAGGCCTGTAGGTGACCTTATTCACTGATAAGTAGCAGACCCCAATATTAGTTTCCTATAAAAGGTATCACATGACTCCTTTAAGTAGAGTGACTGCTATCATGTTACCTTTCAAGTTTCATCATTACTTCCTTAATGCTGTTTGTGTATACTAAATCTTTATTTAAGATCAAAATAATTCTGTCAAAAAGTTTCTTGTCCGTTTATTCAGTTACTCAGCTAGTATGTTCAAAAGAGTCACCCTGTTGTGTCTAACAGTATCTTGAACTTAGGAAGCAAATGGTGAAAAATAGATGTATGGAATATTAACAGTTTATGTGCAGCATCTGTCTAGGCTTAATATATTTTCTCTTGTGTCTTATCCCTAAAAATGTTCCAAATGGACACTTTTCTTTGAAGTCAAGGTACAAAGTACATACCTACTGAATACATTTTGAGATGTTTGTTCAAAATGCATATGTGTGTGTGTGCATGGCTGTGCATTTTGCACGTATGTGACTCATATTAACCTTAAATGTGAACCTCATGTCCTCTTCCCAGCTATAGTACACTTACTATTTTTTTTTTTATTTTAATGTATGAGACCTAAGAAACTGTGGTCAGCTCAGCCATTGTGTAGAATTACTTCTCTGTTTTGTATTTTTTTTTTCTCAGCACAAAAATTTATCACCAAGGCTCATTAGAAACCGTAGAATTTACTTAGCATGGTTTCTGCTATTTTGTAGATTTTTCACTGCTAAAATAAGACAGCTAGAAATTATGTCATTTCCGGACATTGTGTTTCACCAAGACCATTGCAATAATAAGACAATCCAGGTTTTGTTTCAGTCTTTCCTCTAAAAGTCAACACCTTTAAAATCAAAATGTCAGAGGTTTTGCAACTGATTGCTATGCAAATTCAATCTGATTATACCAATAAAGCAGGTGTTTCAGTTGTTGAATCCCCTAATTACCTTAAAATAGGACTTTTTTTAACACTTTAATCTTTATGAGAGTTACTTTCCATAGTAGTATAGACTAGAAGCTTAGTGACAATTCCTGTTGCTGCTTCTTGCACAGTTTCAGATTGGTGTTCTGCGGCAGGACCAGGTAGGTTAGGTGGGTGGGTCAGCAAAGGCAAAAAAAAAAAAAAAAAAAAAGTTATCCATCTATCTTCTTAATCCAGTAAATCTTCAAAGTACTAGGAAGCAGGACCACCCCTTCAAGTGTATCATTGATGTGAAATCATACTGCAGCATGGGGAAACCCCAAAAGTAATACCCTTCCATATTTCTCATCAGGAAATGATTTCAAAAGTTTGTGGGCATATGCTGCCATGTCGCTTGGATTCTCAGTTTGATAACCACTGCTTCCACCATTAACCTCAAACTGTGGTTGGGTTTTTACATTACCCTCTCAACCTTCAAATCCAAGACAGAAACACTGGAATGCCTGAGCTTCACTGTCAAGCATGCAGCAGGAATAGGGAGTATCTTCCCCTCTCTGACCTCTGAGGAGATACCGAGACCCTGGCTGTCTGTAGATAATCTTTCACAGTCTGTTGGCTGGTTAAATCCAGTCACTCTGGTTCTTTTGCCATCCCATTTCAATATTCTCCAGCCGGTGGGCTAAAATATAAAGTTACCCACAACCAATACATTATTCATTTCAATTAGTTAAAATATATAAAATGTGTTAGTTAAAATATGCTTAGAGCATATATGAGATAGCAAAGGTAGAGATCACAGTATTTTTTTGCAACACAGGTCCAAACATATTTGGTCGGGGAGCCAAACACATTGTGATTTATTTTCTCTACCATCCATCACCTGCACACTTCTTCAAGCAGCCTCTAAGCTAATTAAGACTCTTTATCCATTGTAGTAACCAAAACCCACATTCCTGAGACGTTGGAAATTGGCTTTTTATATATGCTTACTATATAAGGCTTTAAAAGTTTTTGATTAGTTTTTCAAGTGGATACAATAGTGTGAGAAGATTTCTCTAGGGTCTATCCAAATTTTCCCTCCCCTTATTGTGTAGCAATAACCCAATTTCTTTATCAGAATTGGTTACCTAAACTACACTATGACCACATTTTGCTTGTTTACCCCATACAATGAGAGATGTGGCTATTTCAGCTTCTAAGTAAATTGTTAAATCCCTTGGATGTTAAGCCTCCAAACTAACACAGCTAGATTTATAGGGAAGGGAAACAAAAATTTTCCAAATGGTTTATTAGCTGTGACTGCAAAAAAACATTTGCACATATTGACTACTGTATCTTCTGGCAATGAGAGGAATAGTATCATTTAATGATTACTACTTCAGAGCATATACCTCATTTTACAAGAGAGCACCCCAACCTTGCCAAAGCAATGTCTTTTAGCTGCCACTCTGAGTCATTCATCTATAAAGCCAGCTCTTTCTGGGTAATGAGGGATGCAATAAGACCAGTGGATCCCATGGTTCCATTGCCTTAATCTTTCTCTATAAAGCAAGTTCCTCAGTCAGAAACATTATCATACGAGATATTAGATGATGTATAAAGTGTTCAGTAATCCTACAATTGAGGCTACTGGCAGCACTCAATAGGCAGGAAAGAGAATCAAAATCCAAAGTGTCCATTCTAGACATCATCCCAAATAGACATCCCCTCTGTGATAGCAAGGATCCAGTATAATCTTCTTACTACCAGTTAGCTATCTGGTGCCCTGGGCAAGGTACTTTATAATGGGCCTAGGGATGTTTGCACTGGTGGCATAATAGCTGGGTCTGCCTGAGGAAATGGAAGTCCATGTTTAGCCTGTGCATAGTTTTCATCTCTTCCACCATGGTACCACTTAGTACATGAACCCCACTGCACAAAACACTGGAATCTGGGAGGGAGACTGCCTGGTATCCTTAGAAGTGGTCATTTTCCCCACTTGACTGTTAATAGCATTGTCCACACTGCTGTTAACTTTTTGGTAAACATCTTAATGGGATATAGGTAGTCTATTCTGGGACCATTCCAAAATTTCATCCACATAAAACTTGTGCCTTTCTTGCCATCTGCCTTCCAGTAGCACTCTTGTCAAGCTCCTGACCCTTTGACTAACCCATAGCCACAGAGCAAAGCGTGGAGCATCAATTCACATCATCTCTTTGCAGTAAAGTGACAGGGAAATACTTGACACTTAGCTGTTTTGAGAGTCATCCCCAAAAGGAGCTGTGACACCACATCAGTGTACTTTACATGGTGCTGCTATCTTATGCAAAGCCATTTGTAACTTGTAATTTTTTTTTCAGTCAATTTGACGTAAGAAATACCCCATGGGGCCTCAGTGGGTTGAATTAGGGATAGCATGGAAGGAAAAGGCACACACGTGGAGTGTTCATGAATTACCTTTCATAATATTCTTCCATCTGGTCCTTTTATTTCTACTAATGATGGACTGCAGCCGGGCACACCCACATGTATAGCTGGAGAGATCAGGTAGCATCAGTTCATGATCGGTAGCTTCAGGTGCAAGATTACCTGGTATCACAGAGTTAGGCATTTTTTGTCTCCCACATCAAAAATACCCATAAGAGTAATCCTCTAACTTAAGTCAATAGGCAGCTCTTACCAGAATTTGTAAAGTGTTCATTTATGTAACATATTTATTGAATATCTACAACTTTACCAAGCACTCTGTTAGCCAACTGATGCCAATTCTCAAGGAGCTCAACTAGATAGAAATTTAAAAATATATATGATGAAGCAAATAATATTAATATTATAAAAATTACTATAAAAATGAGAAATGAAATATGATAAGGGGATGTGGGGCTTCTTTAAATAGAATGGTCAGAGAAGACTTCTTTAAGGAGATAACGTTTAAGCTGAGAACCAAAGCATAAGAACAAGTTAGCTACACCAGAGAGAAGATAATAGCATTTCAGGTAAAGGGAACAGGATGTTAAAGGAACTGAGATCAGCTCAGCTGGAACAGAATAAGCTAGGAGGAAAATGATAAAAATTAAGTTTCAGAGATAGGCAGAAGCCCGCTCATGTAAGGCCTTAGACCCATGGTTACAGAGCTCGGATTTTGATTCTAAGTACTATGGGAAGACAGTCATTTATTTATTTATTAAAGAAACATCTGTTGAGCTCCTTCTGCATGTTAGGTAAAGTTCCTACCCTGGGAATTAACATTCTTACGGAGATGGTTAGATAAAAAGCAAATATGTCAAATCGTGATAATTTATGTGGAAAAATAAATAAGCAGGGTAAAGAGAAAAGAGGGTGCTGAATAGTAAAATGTTATACATTGATAGAAGTACAGAATGCCCTTGTGATGAGGGTAGCTTCGAATAGAGAACTAAAGGAAGCAAGGAAACAAACCAAGCAGATATCTAAGGGGGGGGTCTTTAATTCTCTCAGGGAATTAAAAGGTTTTAAGCTAGGCAAATTACATACTCAATTTGCATTTTAAGATCACTTTTGCTGCTTAGTGGAAAATGGATTGAAGTGGAGGTTAAGCATGGAATTAATGATGGTGGTCGTGACCTAGGGGCCACCTAGAGTGGTGACAGTGGGAATGGAAAGATGTTTTGGCCTAGATTCACTAGGACTTTCTGATAGGTGAGACATGGAGGTTGAGAAAATGAAAAGAATCAAGAATAACTCCCCAGTTATTGACTCTAAACATCTGAGTAAATAATGGTGTCGTTTACTGAAATGAAGAGAGCTGAAAGTAGAGGATGGAGAGGAAGGAAAAGACATTTGAGCCAAGGGGGTGGGGGGGGGGGGAAGAAAAAGAAAAAAGTTTTATTTTGGATGTTAATTTGTATTTCCAAGACTCTCAGGGCAGTTAGATATAGGAAGTCTATAAAATCCACAGGAGATGTGAAATGAACATATGAACTTGGGAGCATCATCATAGAAGCAGCCTTTACCCAGGTAAGCACATGAGAGCCTGAGACAGTGTGTGGAGAACCAGAGGGCCAGGCCTTGAGAGACTCAAGGTTGAGCTTGGGTACAAAAATGAGGAGCTGGCAAAGGGCACTGGGAAGGTGATGTCAGTAAGCAAAGTCTTAAAACATTGTAGATGAGAGGGTTTTGTGAAGGAAGGAGGGTTTAACTACTTCAAATGTTAATGGGAGCTGAGAGAGATGAGCAGGGAAACACCAATGGGATTTAGCACTCAGACATCCTGGATGAACGTGGCAGGCAGCATGTCTGACAACTCAAAATCACCACATGTTCAAATTTGGTAGAGTTTCTACTAATGACAGTTTTCTTTTTTTTTTTTTTTTTTAAGATTTTATTTATTTGACACACACACACACACACACACACACAGCACAAGCAGGGGGAGCAGGAGAGGGAGAAGCAGGTTCCCCGCTGAGCAGGGAGCTTGATGCGGGGCTCCATCCCAGGACCCTGGGATCATGACCTGAGCCGAAGGCAGATGCTTAACTGACTGAGCCACCCAGGTGCCCCTAACAGCAGTTTTCTATCATTCTTTTGATTCATTTGGTTTTTCATTCAACCTATCTATTGACCTCTTCCTTATAGGTAAGACGTTAGTACCAGGCTTTGAGGATGGATTTGAGATTGTTTTTTTTTATTTTATTTTATTTTTATTTTTTTTAAAGATTTTATTGTTGAAAATCAGAAATTAAGTTGAATTTAATATAGGGTAACAACATTTTCAACTCGAAAATCTGTTTTATTATCAAACCAAAATAGATTTAGCTTATGATACAAAAGTCCCACCCCAAGTGCTTTCTATTTTGATCAGTTCTCAGACCTCTTAGTGACTGACCAGTAGAGAAATTATTAGGCTAACAAAATATTAAGTAACAAAACAGACATTATCCACAGATTTTCTGAGCATTGGACATTTGAACTTAGTTGGTCCTCATGGAGTAGTTGTGCAATTCAGAGCAGCTACAAAACATGAGGCTGTTTTATTTTGTCATAATTGATATCATGCATGTCTTAATGAAGAAAGAGGCAAAGGTCTTATGCTTAGTAATAATTGACATATTTATAGACTACTATATAGTTCATTAAAGGCTTATATTAAGTCATTTAATCATGAATTCTGGGAGGGTTGTTCTTGTTATCCCAGTTTTACAGATACAAAAATTGAAACTTGAAAGAATTAAGTAATTTCCCCAATAGCATGAAATAAATGGAGCTCAGAAACTCAAAACCGGGATAGCTGACCCAGCTTTTTCACTCTGCCATACAGTAACTGAAATCTTTGACAACACACTGACTAGAGAAAATGGAAAAGTCACAGTGCCCATATGTGTTTTGATAGGGATGGAAATATACAGTAAAGACGGAAAAGTCAGTAGCTACAATATCAAACACGGGCAGCCGATAAGAACTGTGCCATTCTCAGTCGTGAGTGGTGATATTTTCGTTTATAAAAGAAGATACTTTTAGATATTCTTAATTTTTAGGCATAGGAGTGGAAATACTCAAATACTGAAGAATAAATAGATTTGCTAATCATCTTCATAGCTCCCCAGTTGTGAGTGTGGTACACAATTCATTATTTCAAGTCTTACCTGTTTTTTGCACACAGTCTAAAACAGTGAGGCCCAGACTTAAGCCAAATGAATGATTTCATTATTTTAAGTAGTTATTTTAAGTATATCACATTCCTGTGGTAATTAGAAGTTGGTATTTTGGTTGAGAACATGGACTGGAGCCAGGCCTCTTGTGTTCAATACTGACTGCCCATTACAAGCTACTTGACCTTGGTTGGGTGTTAAGCCTCTGAGCCTTACCCCTTCATCTATAAAAAAATAATAATAATAATCCTATCCTTACAGGATTGTTGTAAGTATTAAATGCATTAAGTTATGTAATATACTTAGAACAAGCCTGGAACAGAGGTAAATGTTCAATAAGTGTTAAATGTTATTACCATTATGGTACAGCAACATTGAATACCTTATAAATAGATGGTTTTTTTGCTGAAATCTCTGTGGTTAAATTTGCTGTTATTTTTATAATATTTTGCTTATGTTCCTCCACAAATTTAATTCATATTAATATAGTATTTGTTCATTTAAAATTATGCTACTTTAGCAAATTAATTTTATAACATCCCTTTCATCAGCTTTATCTGCATTTTAAAAGCTTTTCAATATATGGACATGTTCTCCAAACATGTGTTAGAATCTGAACTCTCCAAAAGTGGAAATAAGCATAAAATGTATATTCCAGAATAAATATGAAGCACTGACTTGGATTTCCTACCAATAGCATAGTGAATTAAGTTAGAAACATTAATAAGGAAAAATCTTTAATATTTCACCCTACAAACCAGTTTTGATATTGCTATCATTAAGAATTAGGACAAGCTAAGAAGGAAACACTGAAAATAGTATTGTGTTTATTTAGCAGACATAGCAAAGATTTACATGTTATTGTTTAGATTTCATTTATGTATGTAATTCACATGTAATCGTATGTTTAATTACATATATTAATAGTATGGTAAGTCATTTTGAGGTGTCATTGTTTTGGGCTTCAGAGAGGACAGCAAGGAATATATTATGAGGAGTGTTGGCAAAGATTGGAAACTTACTATCTTTAATTAATTACTATTATTTTTAAATTTCTTTTCCCTTAGTAGATCAGCAGGATGTTCTAAAGTGTTTCTTTCATTTTAGTTTTTTCCCCTTCAGTCTGTGGGGTTTATCATACAGAAGTTTATTTTAAGAAATTAACACTTGATAATTGTAAAGAAATGTTTTAACTTTAACATCTGTACCAGATGTGATATATTTAATTATCTTTGTTTTTAAAAAGTCTTCGTAACTTTCATTATTCTTCTGTATGCTGCATCTTTTATTGAGCATTTTAGACCATTGATAAGCATTATTCAGTGGCATATGGTCTGAGTCTGACGTGCTTTGAAAAGAGTACAGAGTTTTCTGATAATGAGGATTCTGTGAAAATGGGAAAACCAGCACAACAGATATGCTTTGAGAAAGTATGGGTTTTTAGCATCTTGAAACAATATATCACACTCAAAGGGACAGAATTGGGCTGTACAATCTGTTAGCTCATTCTTGTCCAATCTGGTCTCCTCCTTTCTTTTGGAGCCAGCATTGTCATCAACTCACTGAATTATATTCTGACTGGAATGTATTTCAGGCACAGAGTAATGTATCTACTTAAATGGAATCCTGTATTTCTACAAAAGCTTTTTGAGTATAATAAATTTAAAGTATAAAAAAAATTCTATTAAGTTAAAGTAATTGGTTCAACAGTTTACATATGTGCCTCCTCCCCCATCACCCTAAAAAAAAAAAAAAAAGCCACTATTTAGAGGAATACAGATCTGTTTTTCTTTTATGTATAATCTGAATAATTTTTTTTGGTTTAACTATCAGGTAGTCAGTCAGACATATTTCAAAGACTGTTGGAAAGATACCTATACATTACAACAAATGTTGATTGAATAGAAATGAACTATGGAATTAAAACTTCCTCTATCAATGTTTTAATTATCATAATTATTCTTATTAAAATTATATAGCAGCCTTACTTAACAAGACATCCATTGCATGTCTTAAGACATCCATTGCATGTAGTAAGTGAATTTTTCTCCTAACCATCTAGAATGGTACTATCTTTGGAAAAACTAAAAAGAATGTAATTCAGGGGCGCCTGGGTGGCTCAGTCGTTAAGCGTCTGCCTTCGGCTCAGGTCATGATCCCAGGGTCCTGGGATCGAGCCCCGCATCGGGCTGTCTCCTCAGTGGGAAGCCTGCTTCTCCCTCTCCCACTCCCCCTGCTTGTGTTCCCTCTCTCGCTGTGTCTCTCTCTGTCAAATAAATAAATAAATAAATCTTAAAAAAAAAAAAAAAAGAATGTAATTCAGATACTTTTTGTGAGGTTTAATCTCTCACGGAACCAGGGTTGAGAGTCTACTCTGTAGTATTCAGGATTGCTGGGTCTTTTAATTTGAAATATACTGGATGGTGTAAATGAATTGAGTGTTACATTAGAGCTATATTATTTTATGTAAAGGACTAAACGTGATAATCTTTGTGAAGTGTTAAGCACAATGCCTGACACATAATATAAGTACTCAACAAATAATATGTATTACCATGTTTTAAGCTTTCATTATCCAAAGTTTCTCAAAAATTTTGCTTGTTATTACATCATCATCAAGATGAAACACTCTAAGTATGTAATTTAATCAAAGGTGTATAGAATTTAATCAATAGTTTATATTTTCAAACTTAAACAGGCTGTCCTGGTAGTATCTTATGCTTAATGAGTACCATTACTATAAATTTTGCTTTTTTATGATGTTCAAATAACTCAGAATTCATCCACAGTAACTATGTAATAAATGAAGTTGTTTTTTGTAATTGTCCTCATGAGGATTTTAGGTCTTTGCCAGTTCAGATACGCAAATATTTCTTTTTAATGCATTGATTTATGTGAAAGAGAGGGCCAGGAGAATGAGAAACAGCTTCCCTGTTGTAGAAGGACAGGATATTAATGCCTCACCAAATCTCCTGCCATAGGATTCTTTAGCTTTCCTATAGTAAATGGTATATTTTGAGGGGTATGATTGGCATTGCCATGAAACACTATAAATTATACAAGTTATAAAATTATTACTGTTATTAAGTTATGAAACTGAAAAAATTCCCTGAAATTGTCACAGCAAGAATATCAGTGAATTGTTTCTTGATAGTGTAAATTGAAGATATTTATGCAGTGAACTATTGAACAAAAAAATGGATGATAGGCTGTCACTTGAGGATGGCTAACATATAATTTATGAGACAAGACAAGCACCTTTCTTTATAGCATACATATGTAGTCAGCTTACTTATCCTTTGCTAATTTTAAAGGTAAAGTGGATTTATGTTAATACATTTCCATATCCTTGCTTAACAATTTATAAAATGAGTATTCAGGAATATCAGGTTAAATAACATGATGTGTATATGATTAAAAGATTACTTTGTTTCTATGCAATGCTTTTTATACATTAAGAACTATTATAAAGCCAAATTTCATCTTCCTATTTTTTGAATTATTAGTGTAAAAACAACTTATTTCCACATAAAAAAATTTGGAAAATTTTTCTTTCCATTGAAAATAAGATGGGTAAGAATGAAAGCAATTGGAGTGCTTCATATATGAATATATTGTCTTATGCATTTTTACTAAACTGCAGCAGCCAGGTAAACTTTTGTGAGATTTTTGTGAGCTGCTCGTTGGTTTCTTCACAACCAGGAGAATGAATGTATTACAAGTATATTTGTGTATATTAGAGGTGCTTAATAGTAGAAGGAAAAAAGAAGAAATGAAGTCTGAAGACAGTGTCGGTTATTTATACTATCTCAGTCTTCAGGCATATAAAAATTATACATGTACCCATTTCCAAGTTTATCCTCCACTGTTGTTCACTGTTGGAATATGGTAAGGAAGCTATAGATATAACAAAAATACGTCATTCATTTAACTGCTCATATATTCTCAAACCACTTGATTTCTACATTACTCCCCCCCCATGGAGTTGTCCAAAAAGAAGATCCCCATACTGCATCTTGTATCATCATCTGCTTTAAGGACCAGTAGGAGTGTATCATTGAACAGAAAGAGATTGGGCTTTCTATTTAGTTCTTTACAGGGAGTAAGTTTTATAAGAAAATAAGACTTGTTTCTGTTGCCATAAAATCTGTGTTGCATTAAGTATTTTCCATGTAGAATGGAAAGTGATAGAATATTCAGAGATAATATAAAAGTTTCAGAAACTCTTTGGACATATGAAAACTTAGTGAGCTAAACTGAGGCTGGAATGAAATAACTTTACTACATATATAGCTTAGTAATAGCTCTAATTGATAAAAAGCCATTATAAACCAGTAAGAAAAAAAAAGCTATCATATCCACTTAAAAAATGAAAAGATAATTTACCAAAAAAAAGTTAGTAGATATGAAAAGTACTGTATGGTGACTAACATAAGAAAAGAAGAGAAGAGAAGAGAAAAAGAAAAGTATTTAACTGCACTGTTGATCAAAGAAATGAAAAGTAAACAAAAATATACCAGTTTGATTTTTTAAATAAAGAAGCTGAGGCTCAGAGAGGTTATATGACTTGCCCTGGGTCATTAAGTTCAGTTAAGAAAGCCTAAATTTGAATGATTCCTAACTGTTCAGTGGGATTATGACTGATTTTTTTGCGTTAATTTTTTTGTCCATATTTTCTAAATTTTTAGCAATGAGCCAAAAAGATGGAAGGTTTTTCTATTACAGAAGATGAACAAGACACTGAAACATTTTAGGCAACATTATATCCTTTCTAATAGTTGTTACTCATTTAAGGAGATATTCCATTTATCCACAGATTTTTTTTCCTTCATGCATGAGAATAAAATGGATAACATTAAACTTTAATTCATTTAGGATATACATTCTCACTAACTAGTTTCAATTAACTTAACTTTAATCATAACTGTAGATGAGGCCTATATTTTTGTTGTATGTAGTATATGAATCAAAAAACAAAACAAGTCAATTATAATCTTAGAATGAAAATTTCACCTACATCCTGTCATTGTGCTTCTATTTGCAGATGGAGAACATCATTGGAACACTAAGAGATTCCAACCTGAAGCTGACACTTGCTTTTGGAATAGGAATGCATCATGCTGGACTACATGAGAGGGACCGAAAAACAGTAGAGGAGTTGTTCGTAAACTGTAAAGTTCAGGTATTTTATTTTTCATAAACAGTTATTTAAATGTAACTTTAAAAGTTATATTTTAGTTAAATATATTTTATTTTCTAGGTTCTGATTGCTACAAGTACATTAGCCTGGGGTGTAAACTTTCCAGCTCATTTAGTAATTATTAAGGGAACAGAATATTATGATGGAAAAACAAGACGTTATGTGGACTTTCCCATTACAGGTAATTTTTTTTAAATTTACAGATACAATAAGCTTCTATTTTAGCCTTAATCTGAATTTGCATGAATGGAATTGTAGAGAGTTGATCACATTTAACATATGTGATGAGCAAATTGTAAATTTTTGTTTCCAATGCAAATACTGTTCAAAGTATTGAGCCGTTTTATTTACTTTTATGAACCTAATTTGTTAATAAATATCAAAAGCATAACTAATGGTTTCAAATTCACAAATAGATAAAAAGTACTGACTAATAGCTATTAGTGACTTAATAAATTATAGTTAAACATTATACTGTTTAATTTTAAATCTGTTTCACTAGAAATACTTCCATGGCACTTCTAGAAACAAAGGGTTTGTTGCTTCAATGTGTCCATGAACATTCTTTTAACATATTTTAAAACTTGATAAAAGCATTGTCAGTGAGTTCTGAAGAGGGAAATGTACTGTGTGTATTTCCACTCAATGATTACATGTAAAAACTATATTTCTAAATCCTTTTTTACCTCAGAGATTCCTGCAGTATAAAAGAAAGAACATTTATACCATAAGTGGGAAGAGGGTGAGGCCTAAATGGACTCATGGGGTCGATTCCTGGGAAAAAATAATCAAATTAATCTGCTGAAGAGATTTACCCATATATGTCTTACTTTTTCTTGTTTAATTAAAATAGTAATAACTCTTTTCTTAAGATTTTGTTTATTTATTTGAGAGAGAGCACACACAAGCAGGGGGAAGGGCGGGGGAAAGGGAGAGAATCTCAAGCAGACTCTATGCTGAGGGTGGAACCCAACGTGGGCCTCAATCCTACCACCCTCAGATCATGACCTGAACCAAAACGAAGAGTCAGATGCTTAACCAACTGAGCCACCCAGGGGCCCCTAGTAATAACTCTTAAACAGCATTTTTAAGCATTTAACTAAAGGAAACATCATTCTTACTCTTACAAACAGTAAGAGAGACCCTTTTCGGGGATTCAATTTCCTGTCAAAATGAATTGGTTATTTAATTATCAGGGAACTCAACAGTAGGCATCAGAGATAATATGCACACTCTTAAAATATTCTGTATTCTTTGTTATTTTGTTGTGTTGTCAAACATGCTATAATCACTAAATATACCTTGTGCTATCTGCCACATTGTGGAATACCTCTTGTTCTCTCTTTTATAGATGTACTCCAGATGATGGGGCGTGCTGGGAGGCCTCAATTTGATGACCAAGGCAAAGCTGTAATTCTGGTTCATGACATAAAGAAGGATTTTTACAAAAAATTTCTTTATGAACCTTTTCCGGTAGAGTCAAGGTAAATTTTGCTATAAATTAATTTAAATGGATTCATGGCATAGCAAGTTAATATTTATCTCATGATATTTTATTAGATAAAAATCAGTAAAAGCTCTAATTCAAAAGAATTATTTGAAATGAAACTGAATTATCACTGTAAGACAGAATTCAATTATAATTTCATTTTTTAAAAACCTTTTAAAAGAAGCAGTGCCATGCAGTGTTGAATCACATGAACTCTGGAGCCAGATAACCTGGGTTCATATCTGAGCTCTACTGCTTCCTTATCTTCAGCAAGTTACTTGATCCTCAGTGCCTTAGTGCACCTGTCTTTAAAGTGGAGATAATAGCAACACTAGCTATCTCATAGGTTACTTGTAATGATCAAATGTATAGTGCTTCTACCAGTGTCTATCCCATAGTAAGCATTTAATAAAGTTTTAGTTTGATGTGCGTTTTTGTACTATAGTTAATAAAGAAATATCCAAAATAAAGGGACTTGTAATGAATAATTTAGGCTACTGCCTTATTTCAGAATTATCACATACTTCTCCGTGGCCCAGTAAACTACCCCTTTGACAAAGACTTCCCTCATTTTCTCAGTGGAAAATAGCCTTTCTCCCTCAGATTTATATATTTTTTATTTATAACTTTTGTCACTTGCTATCTTTTGTTGTCTTTTTTTTATTATGTTATGTTAATCACCATACATTACATCATTAGTTTTTGATGTATTGTTCCATGATTCATTGTTTGCGTATAACACCCAGTGCTCCATGCAGTACCTGCCCTCTTTAATACCCATCACCAGGCTAACCCATCCCCCCACCCCCCTCCCCTCTAGAACCCTCAGTTTGTTTCTCAGAGTCCATAGTCTCTCATGGTTTGTCTCCCCCTCCGATTTCCCCCGCTTCGTTTTTCCCTTCCTGCTATCTTCTTCTTTTTTTTTTTTTCAACATATAATGTATTATTTGTTGTCTTTTTTAATACACTGTATTCTAACTGCAAAAGACAACACATGTTTCTAATTGATAGTGTAAATAGTTACTGGAGTTTTTATTATAAGTGCTCATGTTCCATTTTTTTAATTTAGAAAGTATAAAAACATGGATTCACTTAACACTGTGCTGAGAGAAAATTTATGATCCTATATATAATATTTATGTATTATATATAAATATATATAATAAGATATATATATGTTTTAAAAGAAAGCATGAATAATCTAAATATCCATCTCAAAAATTTGGGGGAAAAATTAACAAATTGAACTCAAAAGAGAAGAGAAGAAAGATAAGAGCAAGAATCAAAGATCTGAAACCAAATATACATTAGAAAAACATCAAAAAGTCAAAAGTTGGTTTTTGAAAAGAATGAAATCGATAAACCTTTAAGTCTGATCAAAAATACAGAAAGAAAGAATGAACAAAATAATATTAGCAATGAAAAGATCACAGGCATTAAAAAGATACTATGAAAAACATTATGCAAGTAATTTTAAAATTTAGATCAAATGGTAAAATTCATCAAAAAACTTATCAAACTGAGGGTTGCTGGAGTGGTGGGGGGTAGGAGGGATGGGGTGGCTGGGTGATAGACATTGGGGAGAGTATGTGCTATGGTGAGCGCTGTGATTTGTGTAAGACTGATGAGTCACAGACCTGTACCTCTAAAACAAATAATACATTGTATGTTTAAAAAAAAAAAAGAAGAAGGTAGTGGGAAGGAAAATGAAGGGGGGGGAATCGGAGGGGGAGACGAACCATGAGAGACTATGGACTCTGAGAAACAAACTGAGGGTTTTAGAGGGGAGTGTGTGGGGGGATGGGTCAGCCCAGTGGTGGCTATTAAGGAGAGCACGTATTGCATGGAGCACGGGGTGTTATACGCAATGAATCATGGAACACTACATCAAAAACTAATAATGTAATGTATGGTGACTAACATAATAAAATAAAATTAATTAAAAAATAAATAAATAAAATGAAAAAAACTTATCAAACTGACATAAAAGAAATAGAAAATCTAAATGATCTCTTATTTATCAAAGCAGTTGAATCTAAAAGTTAAAATCTTGCCATAAAGAAATCTTCGGACTCAGATGCTTTACTAGTGAATTCTTCATAACATTAAGGGTGAGGTAACATCAGTCTGAAATGAACTTTTCTTAATAGTAGAGAAGATAAGACTATTTGCCAACTTATTTATAAGATCAGAGTAACCATGATACCAAAACCTGATAAGAAATTTACCAAAAAGGAACATTAACAAACCTGTAACTTTCATGAATATAAATATAGAAATCCTAAACAAAACATTAGTAAATCAAATTATGTATAATTTATTTTATAAATGTGAAGTTGATTTATTATTTGAAAATAAATTACTATAAATTACTATAATTTACTACATTAGCAGGAAAAGATGAGAAAATCATATGATTATTTCATAGATTTAAAAAAAAGTATTTGAAAAAATTCCACACCAATTTATAATAAAAACTCTTAGCAAACAGGAATATAAGGAAATGTCCTTAATCTGATAAAGAGTAAATCTACTGCAAACATCATAAGTAATAATGAAATAGTGAAGTTTTCCCTTTGAGATGGGGAGTGATACAGGAATATTGTTCTCCCCACTTCCAGTAAGCATTGTACTAGAAGCCCAAGCCACTGCAATAAGGTAAGGAACAGAAGTAAGTCAGAATATTCTTTTGAACAACGGTAGTGACTAAGCAGCACAAAAGGAGGGCTTCTGGGGAACTGGAAATACTTGATCTTAGTGTTGGTTACACAGATGTGTTCACATTGCGAAAGTTACTTGAATTGTACATGTATGATTTATGTAATTTTCTATATGTATATTTCAGTAGTTAACTAAAAATTTTAATTTTGTACCTTACTATGACTATTATTAATACTTACCTATCATGGAGTATTCCATAGTGTACATATTAACTTCTCTATTAATGGGCCTTTCAAGAGTTTCCTGTTTTTTTTCTTACGGATAATGTTGCAGTGAAGTAATTTGCTTCCCTGCCCTCATCTATAAATGTTTCTCTGGCAGGTGATAGTGAAAAGTGAAATTGCTGCATCATAGAGATCATTCAAATAGATATTGCCAAGTTGCCCTCCCAATTGAGTATACAGATTTATACTCTGCTACTGATGAATTGAGAGTAATATAGAAACTTGTGTTGTTATTTTTTTAATCATATAATTTATTACCATTTTCTTATGTTCTTAAACATCCTTTGCAAAACCTATTTTTAATACCAGCATATTGTCCTACATATCATAATTTATTTAGGTTTTCTTTTGTTGGACGCTGCTTCCCCTTTTTTTTTGCATTTTACATAAGAAACTAAAATGAACATTATGTTATGCTAGTCTTTCAACACATCTGATCATCTTTGAATACTCTGCAACACCTAGCACAATTAATGTTTCATATCACTAGGAACTTAATACTCACTGAATAAATGAAAGGAATATATATCTTTACTCTCTCATAACTGTCATCCCTTCCCTGCCAACTCTCCTTTTATCAGCCTCAATACTATTCCAGTACCCCATAAGTATACTCTTCCCTACTCTCTAAGTCTTCTGTTGCCCACTCTTACCTTTCTCCTTTTGGCTCTCATCTTCTCCTGAAAGTTACTAGCCCCATTCCGTCAGCCTGCTATATGAGATAAAGTGTGTTTCATTTAATGTTCATGTATGTTTCCCATGTCTTGTTCACTATATAGCTTATTGGGAGTGCTCTCTGACCATTTAAATGCAGAGATTGCTGGTGGTACAATTACATCTAAGCAAGATGCAATGGATTATATTACCTGGACCTACTTTTTCCGACGTCTTATCATGAACCCCAGGTAAGTGCAGGGCAGCTATATATCATTCTGTTTCACACTGAACGAAATTATGTTTGAAAGTAATAATCCCTAAATTTCAGTACATAACAAAAAAGTCAGAACTTTGGGCATTCTAGGTATATGAATTTTCCCAGAGAATCACATGATTATCTCTGGTATCACAATATATTATGATATATTTGAAAATGAATAATGGTATGCATTTATTGCTTAGCTTATTTTCATTAACTTAGGATATCCTTGAGGAGTTTGCTCTGTAGTAAGAGAGACAGGACACCTGAATTCATTAAGAAAGGTGCTAAACTAGATGGTAGTTACGGCCTTAGGTGCAGTTGGAATTCAGAGAAGAGTGAGGCTTGTGCAGTTATAGAGGGAAGACTTTATCAGGCATCTGTAATGGTTAATAAGAACCCTACAGGAGGAAATAAAATTAGGGGAGTTGTGGTGGAGTGTCTTTTATTTTCAGGCAGTATAGGTAGATCTTCTTCATTGAGCACCTATTTTTCAAATGTTATGTAGATTTTGAGGGTAAAAATTAGTATACATTATCCCCTATCTTCAATGGCTGATCTTTTAATGTGGGAAAAAGACTTATAAATGATTACAATGTAAATCGTAAGTGCTCTAATAGAACTGTATTAAGCCTATGAGAGTAAAATCTTCAGAGAGGTGATACTTCAATTTTGAATCTGGAACAGGAGTAGAAAAGGTAAGAGGCACAAAAATACTATATGGAGGGGGGAGGGGAAAGATGGCGGAGGAGTAGGGGACCCTATTTCAACTGGTCCCCGGAATTGAGCTGGATATCTACCAGACCACTCTGAGCACCCACGAAACCAGCCTGAGTTGTAAGAAGATCTGGATCTCTACAAACAGAATATCACAGGCAGTTGGTTTTGAGGTACCAAGCGGAGAGCCGTGATCCTGCGGGCAGATATCGGAGGATAAACGGCGGCGGGGGGGGGGGGGGGGGGGGGGGGGGCCTGGACGTGGGGATCCTACACCGCCGGTGAGTGACAGCCTCGCGCGCTGCGGACGGGGCACAGACTCGTAGACCGGTAGCGCCGGGAAAGGACTTTAGGGCAGCCACCGGGGTGGAAAACCAGACCGGCGGGGTCGTGCGCACGTGAACTGCAGCCCCCCGGACAGAAACCCGGAGCGACGGTCACGCGCACGCTAACTGCCGCCCCCGCCCCCCCCACCCCCCTGCCAGAGAGAAACTGGAGTGACGGTCGCGTGCACACGAACTGCAGCCCATCCCGGACAGAAACCGGAGCGACGGTCGCGCGCACGCGAACTGCAGCCTCCCAGACGGAAACCCGGTGCACCGGGGTTGTGCCGGTGAACAGCAACCCCCGGGGGTGGAAACCCCGAGCGCTGGAGTCGCGCGCACGCGAATTGGGAGCAGCTGGCGGTTTCAGAAGCACAAAGGGCAGAGACGTGCCCCGACCTGGAGGCAGGACTGGGGCGCTGCGGAGGGGCGCACAACCCAGGACGCTGCAGTTTATAGCAGCACGGATAGAAACGGAGACGGTGTGGCCTGGAGAGCTCACTGAAGAACAGACTGAGGTCTCTCTGCTCTGAGGCAGAGGATTGGAAACCTCTTCTGCTCTGACTGGGGGAAGAGAAGCAGAAAGCCGCAAGGGAAAGCTGCCAGAGAACAAAAGCCCCAAAGACTGATTCCCACTGAGCCCATCCCCCGCCACAGGGGCGCAGGGCAACTCCGCCCAAACAGGGTTGCCTGAGTAACAGCGCGGCAGGCCCCTCCCCCAGAAGACAGGCTGGGAAAACAAGAGGCCAGCAACACTAAGGTCCCAAGAAAACAGGTGCATCTTGCTTGGGTTCTGGTCAATAATTTGGACTCTATACATTCCCTCAAACACCCATCAACAGAATGACTAGGAGGAGGAACCCCAAATCAGAAAAGACTCAGAGATTATGACTTACGCTGCAGATTTACAAATGGATGCAGATATAACCAAGATGTCGGAGATGGAATTCAGGCTAGCAATTGTGAAGACAATGGCTAGAATGGAGAAATCAATTAATGGCAACATAGAGTCTCTAAGGGCAGAAATAAATGGGGAATTGGCAGAACTTAAAAATGCTATCAGTGAGATCCAATCCAAATTAGATAATCTAACAGCTAGGGTAACTGAGACAGAAGAGAGAATAAGCGATCTGGAAGACAATATAATAGATAAAAAGGGAAAAGAGGAGGCCAGGGAAAAACAACTCAGAATCCATGAAAATAGAATCAGAGAAGTAAGTGACACCATGAGGCGTTCCAATGTCAGAATCATTGGAATCCCGGAGGGAGTGGAGAGAGAGAGAGGACTAGAAGATGTATTTGAGCAAATTGTAGCTGAGAACTTCCCTAATCTGGGGAATGAAACAAACATTTGTGTCCTAGAGGCAGAGAGGACCCCTCCTAAGATCAAGGAAAACAGGCCAACACCCCGGCATGTAATAGTAAAACTTGCAAATCTTAGAACCAAGGAAACCATCTTAAGGGCAGTTAGGGGGAAGAGATTCCTTACGTACAGAGGGAGGAACATCAGAATAACATCAGACCTATCCACAGAGACCTGGCAAGCCAGAAAGGCCTGGCAAGACATATTCAGAGTACTAAATGAGAAGAACATGCAGCCAAGAATACTTTATCTGGCAAGGCTTTCATTTAGAATGGATGGAGAGATGCAGAGCTTCCACGACCGGCAGAAGTTGAAAGAATATGTGACCACTAAGCCGGCCCTGCAAGAAATATTAAGGGGGGTTCTATAAAAGGAGAAAGACCCCAAGAGTGATCTACAACAGAAATTTACAGGGACAATCTATAAAAACAACGTCTTCACAGGCAACATGATGACAATTAATTCATATCTTTCAATAATCACTCTCAACGTGAATGGCCTAAACGCTCCCATAAAACGGCACAGGGTTGCAGATTGGATAAAAAGACAGGACCCATCCATATGCTATCTACAAGAGACTCATTTTGAACCTAAAGATACATCCAGACTGAAAGTGAAGGGATGGAGATCATCTTCCATGCCAGCGGACCTCAAAAGAAAGCTGGGGTAGCAATTCTTATATCAGACAAATTAGATTTTAAACTGAAGTCTGTAATTAGAGACACAGAAGGACACTATATCATTCTTAAAGGGTCTATCCAACAAGAAGATCTAACAATTGTAACTATCTATGCCCCCAACATGGGAGCAGCCATCTACATAAGCCAACTGTTAACCAAAATAAAGAGTCATATTGATAACAATACGTTAATTGTAGGAGACCTCGATACTCCACTCTCAGCAATGGACAGATCATCTAAGCAGAAAATCAACAAGGAAACAAGAGCTTTGAATGATACATTGGACCAGATGGACCTCATAGATATTTACAGAACATTCCACCCTAAAACAACAGAATACTCATTCTTCTGGAGCGCACATGGAACTTTCTCCAGAATAGACCATATATTGGGTCACAAATCAGGTCTCAGCCGATACCAAAAGATTGAGATTATTCCCTGCATATTCTCAGACCACAATGCTCTAAAACTGGAACTCAATCACAAGAAAAAATTTGGCAGAAATTCAAACACTTGGAAGCTAAAGACCACTCTGCTCAAGAATGTTTGGGTCAACCGAGAAATCAAAGAAGAACTTAAACAATTCATGGAAATCAATGAGAACGAAAACACATTGGTCCAAAACCTATGGGATACTGCAAAGGCGGTCCTAAGGGGGAAATACATAGCCATCCAAGCCTCACTCAAAAAAATAGAAAAATCCCAAATTCACCAACTAACTCTACACCTTAAAGAACTAGAGAAAAAGCAACAAACGATGCCTAAGCCATGCATTAGAAGAGAAATAATTAATATTAGAGCAGAAATCAATGAACTAGAAACCAGAAACACAGTAGATCAGATCAATGAAACTAGAAGTTGGTTCTTTGAAAGAATTAATAAGATTGATAAACCACTGGCCAGACTTATCCAAAAGAAAAGAGAAAGGACCCAAATTAATAAAATTATGAATGAAAGGGGAGAGATCACGACTAACACCAAGGAAATAGAAACAATTATTAGAAATTATTATCGACAACTACATGCCAATAAACTGAGCAATCTGGATGAAATGGAGGCCTTCCTGGAAACCTATAAGCTGCCAAGACTGAAACAGGAAGAAACAGACAACCTGAATACGCCAATAACCAGTAACGAGATTGAAGCAGTGATCAAAAACCTCCCAAAAAACAAGAGTCCAGGGCCTGATGGATTCCCTGGGGAATTCTACCAAACATTCAAAGAAGAAATAATACCTATTCTACTAAAGCTGTTTCAAAAAGTAGAAACAGAAGGAAAACTTCCAAACTCATTCTATGAGGCCAGCATTACCTTAATCCCCAAACCAGGCAAAGACCCCATCAAAAAGGAGAATTTCAGACCGATATCCCTGATGAATACGGATTCCAAAATCCTCAACAAAATCCTAGCTAATAGGATCCAACAATACCTTAAAAGGATCATCCACCACGACCAAGTGGGATTTATCCCCAGGATGCAAGGGTGGTTCAACATTCGCAAATCAATCAATGTGATAGAACACATTAATAAGAGGAGGGAGAAGAACCATATGGTCCTCTCAATTGATGCAGAAAAAGCATTTGACAAAATACAACATCCTTTCCTGATTAAAACTCTCCAGAGTATAGGGATAGAGGGAACATTCCTCAAGCTCTTAAAATCCATCTATGAAAAACCCACAGTGAATATCATCCTCAATGGGGAAAAGCTGAGAGCCTTTCCCTTAAGATCAGGAACACGTCAAGGATGCCCACTCTCACCACTGTTGTTCAACATAGTACTAGAAGTCCTAGCAACAGCAATCAGACAACAAAAAGAAATAAAAGGTATTCAAATTGGCAAAGAAGAAGTCAAACTCTCTCTTTTCACAGACGACATGATACTTTATGTGGAAAACCCAAAAGACTCCACCCCCAAATTACTAGAACTCATCCAGCAATTCAGTAATGTGGCAGGATACAAAATCAATGCACAGAAATCGGTTGCTTTCTTATACACTAACAACGCAACTGTTGAAAGAGAAATTAAAGAAACGATTCCATTTACAATAGCACCAAAAACCATAAGATACCTCGGAATAAACCTAACCAAAGAGGTAAAGGATCTATACTCTAGGAACTACAGAACACTCATGAAAGAAATTGAAGAAGACACAAAAAGATGGAAAAATATTCCATGCTCATGGATTGGAAGAATAAACATGTTAAAATGTCTATGCTACCCAGAGCAATCTATACCTTCAATGCCATCCCGATCAAAATTCCAATGACATTTTTCAAAGTGCTGGAACAAACAATCCTAAAATTTGTATGGAATCAGGAAAGACCCCGAATCGCCAAGGAGATGTTGAAAAAGAAAAACAAGCTGGGGGCATCACGTTGCCCGATTTCAAGCTATATTACAAAGCAGTGATCACCAAGACAGCATGGTACTGGCACAAAAACAGACATATAGACCAATGGAACAGAATAGAGGACCCAGATATGGACTCTCAACTCTATGGTCAAATAATCTTTGACAAAACAGGAAAAAACATGCAATGGAAAAAAGTCTCTTCAATAAATGGTGCTGGGAAAATTGGACAGCCACATGCAGAAGAATGAAACTGGACCATTCTCTAACACCATTCACAAAGATAAACTCAAAGTGGATGAAAGACCTCAATGTGAGACAGGAATCCATCAAAATCCTAGAGGAGAACATAGGCAGTAACCTCTTTGACATCGGCCACAGCAACTTCTTTCAAGATACATCTCCGAAAGCTAGTGAAACAAAGGCAAAAATGAACTTTTGGGACTTCATCAAGATAAAAAGCTTCTGCACAGCAAAGGAAACAGTCAACAAAACAAAGAGGCAACCCACAGAATGGGAGAAGATATTTGCAAATGACACCACAGATAAAGCACTGATATCCAAAATCTATAAAGAACTTCTCAAACTCAACACCCAAAAAACAAATAATCAAGTCAAAAAGTGGGCAGAAGAGATGAACAGACACTTCTCTGAAGAAGACATACAAATGGCTAACAGACACATGAAAAAATGTTCATCATTAGCCATCAGGGAAATCCAAATCAAAACCACACTTAGATAACACCTTATACCAGTTAGAATGGCCAAAATGGACAGGGAAAGAAACCACAAATGTTGGAGAGGTTGTGGAGAAAGGGGAACCCTCGTACCCTGTTGGTGGGAATGCAAGTTGGCACAGCCACTTTGGAAAACAGTGTGGAGGTTCCTCAAAAAGTTAAAAATAGAGCTACCCTATGACCCAGCAATTGCACTACTGGGTATTTACCCCAAAGACACAGATGTAGTGAAAAGAAGGGCCATATGCACCCCAATGTTCACAGCAGCAATGTCCGCAATAGCCAAACTGTGGAAAGAGCCGAGATGCCCTTCAACAGATGAATGGATAAAGAAGATGTGGTCCATATATACAATGGAATATTACTCAGCCATCAGAAAAGATGAATACCCAACTTTTACATCAACATGGATGGGACTGGAGGAGATTATGCTAAGCGAAATAAGTCAAGCAGAGAAAGTCAGTTATCATATGGTTTCACTTATTTGTGGAACATAAGGAATAGCATGGAGGACATTAGGAGAAGGAAGGGGAAAATGGGCGGGGGGAATTGGAGGGAGAGATGAACCATGAGAAACTATGGACCTAAGAAACAAACAGGGTTCTAGAGGGGAGGGGGAAGGGGGATTGGTTAGCCCGGTGATGGGTATTAAGGAGGGCATGTACTGCATGGAGCACTGGGTGTTATACGAAAACAATGGATTGTGGATCACTACATCAAAAACTAATGATGTATTGTATCGTGACTAACATAATAAAATTAAAAACTACAAAAAAAAAAAATACTATATGGACAGAGGCCCTTGTGGCTTGAAAGGCCATTTGTAGAGTGCCAAGAAGTTTGATGTAGCCAGAGCTTAAGAGTATGGAGATCAAAAGATTGTCTTGACCAGAAAGTGGGCCACTCACCAGAGAGTAAATAGCCTGTATGTCATGCTAAGGAGTTTCCATCTGATCCTATTGGCTGTGGTGAGTTTTTAAACATGGTTTAACATCCCCAAATTAGGTTTGGTTTGTTTCAGTCCTGATGACACTATGACACTATGGTCGGGAATGAGCTGGAATGGGAGACATTTAAAGCAGGAAGACCGGTTAGGCAGCTGTTTAATAAGAAAGGTGAATAGGACCTTAACAGTTGCAGAAGGAATAGAAGGAGGGCCAGAGATGGGGGACATTCCTGATAGATTAGGAAATATCAAGGCATTGTAAGGTCTTGAACAGAGAGATCATGATGAAAATGTCATTACCAAATCTTGCCTGTTGGTACCTTAAGAAATTTGTTTCATGTTTCATCCAACATTTCCACTCACATAGATCTCAGTTTGAAAATATGGTGACAGTTTTCTGTTTCCTCAGCTCTTAGGGCTTCTGGATTAGATACAAGATATCATTTGGGAACATGACTACGGGATTAGTGAGGTAGCCATCCAGCACTGCAACCATAGCAAATAGATTGCAGGATTAGAATTGTGGAAGGTATACTGGGATAGACTTTACACGTACTCTGGTCCAACCTTCTTGTTTGATACTGAAAAAAGGGAGGTCGGAAACTTAAAGTGACTTGCTCTGGATCCCAGAACTGCTTTGACATAAAACCAAGACTTAACACCATAGGTTTTCTGACTCAACTCTTTTTTTAGAGGAACGAGTGGCTTGGTGTGTAACTGAAGATGTATTTCTTTTTCTTATGTCATAAAAGATAGAGGCGATTAATATTGTGGAAAGAGATTTGAACATGGAGTCAGAACACTAATTCCTGTTTTAGCACTACCCTTTACTGTTTGACCCTGAGTCACTTCACCTCTCAGCTTCCCTTTCTTCATCTGGAAAGTGAGTAATAATAATAATCCTCCCTCACAGGATCATGTTGAGAATCAAATACATGCATTAAAGTATTTCTAAGTTTTGTATTAATTATGAAGAACATAATTAATGTTGATTAGTGAGCTGTTAGTCCTGTACTGCCTTTCAATTGCTTTACCGGTCCATACCATCCTAAAGAATCTAGTTTAGAGACTAAGAACCTAATCATTTGTCAGTTTCTCTGATTAGCAAACAAGGAAATAATTCTCTGAGGTCTTTAAACTGGTTCAAACTGAGTTCAAATTTAAATTGAGTTCTTTAGCAAATTAGAGTTCTTTACTAAATCCGCAGATACACTGAACTTTGTGTGTGCATCTACTTTTCTTAAACTTAAAAAAAAAAAAACAAGTTTTAACTTTGAATTAGAAACAATTTGTGACTTTAAAACAATTACAAAAATAGTACAGACACTGCATAGCCTGCCCCCAGCTTCCCCAGATGTGAGCACCTGACACGACGGGAGCACAATTATCCAAACCAGGAAATTAACATTTATGTCATACTATTAACTAATCCACAGACTTTACTCAGGTTTTGTCAGCTGTCCCACTCATGTCCTTTTCTGTCCAGGATCCAGTTTGGTATCCTGCATTGCATTTAGTTCTGTCTCCTTAATTCACTGTAATGTGTGGCATTTTTTCAGTATTTGTCTACTATAACCTTGACATGTTAGGAGAATACTAGCCAGTTATCTTGTAGAATGTCCTTGTGTTTGGGCCCTACCAAGAGGGAACTGGAACAGACATCACTCCCTGTTGTTCTGGTTGCAAACTACCTTCTATTTAATATTAATGTGGTGAGAAAAATCCACATGCAACTATAATAAACAGTATTAATAAGGACAGAACAAGAAGTGTAGGGGAGGTTAGCCCAGTGAACAAAGATGAAACCTTGAGGGGATGTACTTGGTTTATAACTTAAAGAAATTATATTGCGCCTCTGAGCCTGGGGACTTCTTGGGTATTGACAGTTTAGGGTATCTCCTGCTCATATGATTGTAGTGCATTTAAATAGTGAGTATTCTGCAGTTCACATTGCCTCACCTATTTTTACCTGAGGGCCATCTTTGCTAAGGGGAAATTCTAGCTCTGGGAGTCAAAAGATGCAGTAGCTTAGGGCACTTGGTTATTGTGGCAGCTGCTTTTCTTGCTGCCCCAAATAAAAGCTAGGTTTCCTCTACTACCATCACCAACACCACCAAGGAGACATTAACCCGTACCACCGCTAGGTGAGAGTTTCTCTCACTTTCATGCTTTTGCTGTCACTCTTCTGCCTGCCTGCAGTGCTGTCTCCAGCCCTTATAACCATCCAAGTTCTAACATTCTTAAAAGTCCAGTCATATATTGATAAATGCACTTAAATTAATTTTCAGGAGGTGATGGTCTATACTCTTGACTATCCTTATCAAAGTTGCTAGTTCTTTTTTAGAGTAGTCACCTGAACATATTTTGAGATACCTAGCTAGGTTGAGACTAAGACTGGTCTTATCCTGAAGTAGAAACCTGTGCCCAAACTGTTGCCATTTGAATTAATCAGTCCAGAATAGGTACAGTATTAAATTTTTTTTGAAGGGCTATGATGACATTTTTCACAGAAAGAGAACAAGCAATCCTAAAACTTGTATGGAACCACAAAAGACCTCAAATAGCCCCAGCAAACCTGAGAAAGAAGAACAAAGCTGGAGGCATCACACTTCCTGATTTCAAACTATATTACAAAGGTATAGTAATCAAAACAGTATGGTATTGGCATAAAAACAGACACATAGATCAATGAAACAGAGAGCCCTATAATAAGCCCATA
The DNA here is from genome assembly GCF_964656455.1 of Halichoerus grypus. Lineage (NCBI taxonomy): Eukaryota > Metazoa > Chordata > Mammalia > Carnivora > Phocidae > Halichoerus > Halichoerus grypus. The sequence continues at coordinate 58,858,059 of NC_135720.1, forward strand.
CATATATGGTCAATTAATTTACTCAAAGGATCCAAGAGTATATAATGGAGAAAGTATAGTCTCTTTAATAAATGGTATTGGGAAAGCTGGATATTCACATGCAAAAGAATGAAACTGGACCCATATATTTCACCATGCACAAAAGTCAACTCAAAATGTATTAAAGACTTGAAGGTAAGACCTGAAACGGTAAAACTGCTAGAAGACATAGAAGGTAATGTCCTTGGTATTGGTCTTAGTGATGAGTTTTTGGATTTTACACCATAAGCGAAGGCAAAAATAAACAAGTGCGACCACATCAAACTAAAATGCTTCTGCTCAGTAAAGGAAACTAGCAAAATGAAGAGGCAACCTACCAACTGGGAGAAAATATGTGCAAATCATATATCTGATTATATATTTATATATATATAAAAATATATAAAGAATTCATACAACTGAATAGAAAAATAACAATCTGATTTAAAAATGGGCTAAGGATCTGAATGGACATTTTTCTAAAGAGGACATACAGATGGCCAATAGGTACATGAAAAGGTGCTCGACATCACTAATCACCAGGGAAATGCAAATCAAAATCATAAGATATCATCTCACACCCTAGAATGGCTAGTATCAGAAAGACAAAAAATAAGTGTGTGAGGATGTGGAGAAAAGGGAACCCTTGTGCACTGTTGGTGAGAATGAAAATTGGTGCAGCCACTGTGGAAAACAGTATGGAGTTTCCTCAAAAAATGAAAAATGGAACTACCACATGATCCATCAATTCCACTGCTGGGTATTTATCCAAAGAATATGAAATCACTGTCTCAAAAAGATATCTGCACTCCCATGTTCATTGCAGTATTATTTACAATAGCAAACACCTAGAAACAACCTGTGTCCATCAGTGGATGAACAGATAAAGACATGATACACACATGCACGCACACACACTCACACTGAAATATTATTCACCAAAAAAAAAAAAAAGAAAGAAAGAAATCCTGCCATTTGCAATAATATGGATGGACCTGGAGGGCATTATGCTAAGTAAGTCAAGCAGAGAAAGATAAATACTGTATGTTGTCACCTGTATGTGGACTCTACCAACAACAGCAAAAACAAAAAACAAAACAAAAAACCTCATAGATACAAAGAACAGATCATGGGTAGGGTGGGCAAAATGGGTGAAGGAGGTCAAAAAGTACAAACTTCTAGTTATAAGATAAATAATCCTGAGAATCTAATGTACAGAATGATTATAGTTAATACTGTGTATATATATTTGAAAGTTGATCAGAGAGTAGATCTTAAAAGTTCTCATCACAAGAAAAAAGTTTCTAACTATGTAAGGTGATTGTTGTTAACTAGACAAATTGTGGTAATCATTTAACAATACAAACATATCAAATAATTATATTGTATAACTAAAACTAATACATTGTTACATGTCAATTATGTCTCAATTAGAAAAAAAAAAAGCTATGCTCAGCAACTGGAGGTAGTAGCAACATAAGTAATGATTTCTAGTCTCAAAAATCATAGAATTGCCTTAAAATGGTGAGGTAGAAGCATTTAAAAAATTAAATCTATATTCCTTAATTCAGTAAACGTTTATTGAGTGCCTACTATGTGTCAGGTACTATTCTAGGCATTTTGAAGATGTAAATAAAAAACTTTCTGCTTTCATGGCACTCTTATTCTTTTAGCAGAGACAATGAGTTTAAAAGTTATGCTGATACAAATCCGAACTCCAGTGAGATAGCACCTCACACCCGTCAGAATGGCTAAAATTAACAACACAGGTAACAACAGATTTTGGTGAGGATGTGGAGAAAGGGGAACCCTCTTGCACTGTTGGTGGGAATGCAAACTGGTGCAGCCACTCTGGAAAACAGTATGGAGGTTCCGCAAGAAGGTTAAAAATAGAACTAACCCACAATCCAGCAATTGCATTGCAGTGTTACAACATATTTACCCAAAGGATACAAAACTACTGATTTGAAGGGATACATGCACCCCGATGTTTATAGCAGCATTATCAACAGTAGCCAAACTATGGAAAGAACCCAAATGTCCATCAACTGGTGAATGGATAAAGAAGAAATGGTGTATACACACACACACACACTGGAAAATTACCCAGCCATCAAAAAGAATGAAATTTTGCCATTTGCAATGACATGAATGGAACTAGAGTATACTATGCTAAACAAAATAAGTCAGAGAAAAACAAATACTATATGATTTCACTCATATGTGGAATTTAAGAAATAAAACAGATGAACATAGGGGAAAAAAGAAAAAGAGGGGCAAACCATAAAACAGACTTTTAACCAAAGAGAACAAACTGAGGGTTACTGAAAGAGAGATGGGGGGGGGGATGGCTTAAATGCATGAAGGGTATTAAGGAGGGCACTTGTAATGAGCACTAGGTATCATATATAAATGATGACTCACTAAAATCTGTACCTGAAACTAATATTACACTGTGTGTTAACCAACTGGAATTTATTTATTTATTTTTTTTTTAAAGATTTTTTATTTATTTATTTGAGAGAGAGAGAATGAGAGAGAGCAAGCACATGAGAGGGGGGAGGGTCAGAGGGAGAAGCAGACTCCCTGCTGAGCAGGGAGCCCGATGCGGGACTCGATCCAGGGACTCCAGGATCATGACCTGAGCCGAAGGCAGTCGCTTAACCAACTGAGCCACCCAGGCGCCCTAACCAACTGGAATTTAAATAAAAACTTGAAAAAGAAAAAAAAATGTTAGGTTAGAAAGTTATGAATGCTTTGAAAAAAAGAACATGGTACTGAAGACCAGGAGGCCAAGTGGGTGGAGTGGGAGAATTATAGTATTAAATAGGGAGACAGAGTGGGCCTAATTAAAGGTGCTAAAGAGGGAAATGGGGAGATGTTGGTCAAAAGATACAAATTTCCAGATAAATGCTGTAATTTACAGCATGATGACTATAGTTAATAATACTGTATTGTTAGTTGTTTTTTTTTTTTTTTAAAGAAGGTGCTGACTTTTGAATAAAGACTTAAAAGGGATGAGAAGTTTGACCACATGAATATCTAGGGAAAACATTTCAGACCAAGAGAACAGGAGAGGTTCAAAGGCATGCATGTCTGGTGTATTCAAGGCATGGAAAGGAGAAGTTGTAGCTGATACAGAGTGAATGAGGGGTAGACAGTAGCAGGAGATGAGATTAGGGATGTGGGGGATTGGTGGTTGTACCAGTCATGTGAGACCTGAGCTGAGACACCATGGGAATGACTTCGACTTTCATTATCAGTGATATAAGAACCATTGTGGGGTTTTGAGTAGAAAAGTGACAGGATCTATTTGTTATATAAGTGTGGTCAATTATAATCTTAAATGTTAAAAATAATTTAAACTAAACTGTTGAAAGACAGAAATTCTCAGATTCAATTATTTTATATCCAGCTAAACATGATTTGTAAGAAACATCAAATCAAAGTGATATAGAAAAGTTGAAAGTTAAGGATTGAAAGAAGATATGAGGGACAGTAGCAAAAGGAAAGCGACAGTTGCAGAATTAAAATCAGAGAAAATGAAATTCAAGGTAAAGAAAAACTAAAAAGAACAAAGAAGAATGGTCCATATAGATAGCAAGCACAATCACTAAATATAGTATACAAATTTTTAGGTAACTAAAAACATAGCGTCAAAATACAGAAAGCATAAACTGATAGAAATTCAAGATGTTAACTAAATTACAATCATGTTGAGAGACTTGAACACATCTCTTTTGAAAATCAGCATGCCGAAGAGATATAAAAAGTACTTTGTAAAATAGAGGGTTTGATTAACAGTATCTTTGAATATGTGTATGTATCTTTATATTTCTCCTCCCCCAAAAGAATAAGCCTTCTTGTAAATACTCATCAAAATTTATTTATAAAAATATACCATGTACTAGGCCACAAAGAACAACTCAGTGTATTTCAAAACATAGAGATCATAAGACTACATTCCCAGTGTATAATGCTGCAATAATACCAGAAATAAACAAGAAAAAGGATGGCAAAGGCAATCTACCTGCTTGGTATTTAACTATTTTTATTCTAGGGGAAGGTGAAAATTTATTTTAAAGGTAAAGACTAGAGCTATTAAAAAATATAAGTAATATATAACAAAGTCAGTGAATTTTTCAGTCACAGCACAATTCCAAGGAGTATTCATATCTTTAGAGCATCTACAAGATAGCATGAATGCTTGAAAACAAAATAAGCATTCATCTCTAGGAACTAGATGAACTTAGCAAAACCACACATATAAGAAAGGAATTTATAAAAGTAACAATTGAAATTAATAACTGAGAAACAAAAACGTACACTAACATTATTTATTATCTATCATACTTGAGTTGTTTTAAGAGCCTAACTCATTTAGTATTATTATGATCCCCATTTTGTAGATGAAGGGACTGAAGCACAGGGAGATTGAGCAACTTGCCCATAATCACACAGCTCCTGAGTGACAGAGGGAGCACTGGAATTTGACTACTCTGGCTCCAGGGGCCACAATCTCCATCCCTAGGCTCATTATCGGGTCCAGAACCCAAATATCCACACTCCCTCTCCACTTCTCCTTCCAGAGCTATGCTGGAAAATGTGTTCTTTATGGAAACCATACCATACAAATTTTGAATGTGTAACACTTTTGTTCATTTGATGCAAAAAAAAATATATATCAGTTTTAATATCTATACCTTTTATTTATAAAATACTTCTGCTCTAGTGAAGCTCTACAATCAGAAAGAATTCTGACTGGCCCTTGATTGTATCTTCTTCTTCTTATTGTCTGTGTTAAAATCACCTGTTCCATAATCTGGAAGCAAAGAAAGGCACAAGAGTTCAGGAAATTGGCAAATTTTTCCTACTTATTTTTAGATCTATTAGAAGTTTCAAGGAAGCTAAAATCTTATATCATGTGTAGTTTTAATTTATCCTTAATACTCCCTATTACTCAGTTTCATAAATTGAGATTTGACTTTTGGTTGGGTGGGAGAGGCATATATACATGCATGTGTGTGTTACAAGGAGAAATTGAGGTTTACTTAAAATAGAAAAGACAAAGACCACTTTCAAAATACAGTCATACATAGATAGTAAATATGACCTAATTCTCCAGCTCCCTTCATTTAGTCATACTACTGGAAGGTACCCCAGCACACCACCACCAAAAGTAGAACTTACGTTGACAAAGATTCTGCCACTGTTCCTGGATTGTTCTCTATGTGTCTGTTTATATTCTCGTGTGTGTGTGTGATATGTATATACATGCAAATATATGCACATGCATACAAAGATACATATTTATATGCATAAATATATATGTAGACACACATTACATTAGTGTGTTCAAATGTATATAAACACATGTACTGGGTGCATCATGAAATATAATATATTCCAAATTGAGTTCTGGATTCAATTTGTATGTTCAATTTTACTCTCTTGTTTTCTCCTGAGAAAGCTTTTAAGCATTTCTGGGACAAAAAATGTGGTAGTTTCAGCTGTCCCTGCAGCCACTTTCATTATTTGTGTCATTATTCCTGCTGTATAATGTGAACATAAAAAAACATGGTTCTGTAACAAATGACTTCCCAGGACTGACAGTTATAGCTGCAGCATTTCAAGACTGATGAAAAATTTCCCAGCAAGATCTCTGGCCAGGTTTACAATAACGAAACAGGAAATGGCTGCCACTATTCACATTAAATCCAGACTGTTTGGTGTAACTTTATCTATGTTTTCGATTACAATAAAATCTCTTTCATTCCCAACCAGCAAAATTTCATCCTTATTAACGGTTGCCAAAAGATAACTTGAGGTTTCATGTGTGGTATTCCTGTTTGTCCTTTGATAAGATCTTTTAAAGATAATTTTTTTAAAAGTTTTATCTTTTGGATTGTTTAAATTTAATGAACTTTGTGAATTTTTATGGGAGGGAGAGGTTTGTTATGACTTTTTCCCAATGGACTGCTAATAGAAGTTAGCTTGCCTAGCCCATGTGCTAGATGCTGTCAGGATCAAACTGCCTTTGACTTTCACACCTCCCAGGGGACTAGTAATTGTTGTGTTCAAACAGCCTGTAATTGTGATCCCGCTGGCTTTCTCAGTACGCTTCTGGCTATTAGAATCATTAAACAACTCAGCACCTGTTAACAGCATTGTAAATATTCAACCCTGCTTGTGTGCAGGTTGAGTCCAATATAGAGAAATCTTAGAGCTCAGCCTCATAAATTAGAGCTTCTGACAAGTCAATTATTGTGAAACTGGGTTTCTCTGTGAAATAAATGAAATAGCATGCTGACAAAAAGGTAGGCTGTCTGTTTATGGCAGAGAAAAGACAATGACTTGATGATCCAATGCAGTGAGCATGAAACTACATTGTATCCTTTATCTGTAATTAAACAGTTGTGTAATATTTCTGTTTTAATAACCAGTAAATTGTAAATTTTGTACTGTGGAGAGTGCAACATGAAAACAGACCTTTTTACTTAGCTGTTGCTTGCTTTTTCTAGTTAGTGAAGTGATTGTTGAAATTAATGATATATAATGTTTTAAGCTAAATGCTTATAATTATTTGGGCTAGAAATTACCCAGTGACTGAAAAGTTCACGCAGTAGAAGCAAAGGCCATATAATGCTAATGAAGATCATGTAAATATAAACTCCATTATTTATTCACAGAAAACTGTCAGAATATATTACCTCTCAAAATTTTATGTGACCTAGACATAATTTCATTTACATTTAGTTTATTTTACAGTGTCTTATAAATTATATAGTGTAGGTTAATTAGGATTAAGATGTAGGAAATCTTACTTTTATAAGGATTTGGAAATGTTGTAAGTAAACTTAGGTCAAATATTAGCAAAGAATAATAGTATAAATCAGTGAAGTTACATCACAACAAAAATTACGCATTTTAGTGTTTGTGTTGGGTGTATAGAAGACAAGTTTTTTAATGTTTGAGATTTTCCTATTCTTTTTTTTTTTTTTTTTTTTTTTTTTTTTTAAGATTTTATTTATTTGAGAGAGAGAGAATGAGAGAGAGAAAGCACATGAGACGGGGGAGGGTCAGAGGGAGAAGCAGACTCCCCGCTGAGCAGGGAGCCCGATGCGGGACTCGATCCAGGGACTCCAGGATCATGACCTGAGCTGAAGGCAGTCGCTTAACCAACTGAGCCACCCAGGCGCCCAGATTTTCCTATTCTTGAATGTAATATTTTATCTAGCATTTTCTATTTTTAAAAGTTACCACTTTCTAAAAATAAATAAATAAAAGTTATCATTTACATATGCCAGGATACCCGAAGTAAACAATTTCAGGATTTTTTTTTTAATTCTAGATTACCCCCAGATTCCATAAAGATAAAAGTATTGATACTGAGTAAATTGAATGTCAATTCAATTACTTAAATTGAATTTTTGCATTTCTTCTCTTAGGCAAGTCAAGTGTGAGAGTGTTGGTGAGCACATTAGAAAAGAAAAAATACCTGGAAGTTTTTTAAGTTATTCTGAAAAATGTGTTGATTTATAGCAAGTTAGAGTATATGTAATGTAGTCATCAAATAATTTGTTGTAATCTCAGAGACATAATTTTAATTGGGTTTTTTTTTTCATTTTTGCAACTTATTTTAAATGTTTAAGAAATGTTTACCCTGACTGTACTTTATCTGAATAAAAGCTACAAATTAGTCTTAAAAGCTTCCCAATAAACTTAGACAAACATTAGAAAGGGTATTAGCCCATCAGAATATACCTTGTAAATACATAAAACAGTGGCTAAAATAAATATTTTAAAAATTTATAATTTTTGAAGGAAAGTTTTTATCATAGATGGTTTTAAATATTATTTGTGAGTATACTAAATTTGTTAAAGTAAAAAATGGTAAAATTGTTATTATTATACTAAATTTGTTAAAGTAAAAAATGGTAAAATTGTTAGTTATATTTATAGGGTAATGGCTTATGGTAATCAGTAGCAGCATCCATGAGATTTTTTTGTTTTAAATTGCCTAGTAAATTTTTAGACAAAAATGGTATTTTAACTTTTTGTTTTTCATGGTAATATTATTTGCATAATGTCTTCCTTCTGTAATTTTAATTGCATAAAAAATTATTTGATTCTTGGTCTAGAAATTCTATTACTTATTCAGTTCCTGGGCACATTTTCACTGCTTTTTTTTTTTCAATTTAGAAATAATTTTATCAACTATATATTAATCCAGACAGCTGAAAATCGTGTTGGAAAATGTATAGATTTAGCAACCCAAAAGAATGTGAAATATAAAATAAACAGTTTTGTTGTAGAAAGTTTGGCTGATAAATTCCATTTGTCGGAAAAAAATGAAAGACAACAAGTATCACTAATAATTTGGAATGGCTTTAGAGATCTCTTTTATGGGGCATTGAATGTCCAGAATTTTTATTTTCACCTTCTACAGCAGAATACATTATTCTAACTAATACTCCTTTTAGTCATTTTTCAGGATAAAGGAAATATTTTCTAATGGTTTCTAATGCTGGATTTTCACTTTATATGCCTAGATAAAAGTTTGTACATTTTGTTTAAATTAACAACAGCACTGGTTTCAATACTTATTTATCTGTTCACTGATAAATATTGCTTTATTTTGGTCTGTGACAAGAACTTTTCCAGGAAAGGCAATAATTTCTCTGCAGATTAAAATGAAAAGTAACTATTTCTCTTTTGTGAAAATTAAAATCATCAGCATATAATTATGATTTACAGTTATTTTCCCAAGTAAATAGTCTGTTATTAATCCTTATTCAGTGGAGGCTCTCATATTGGTATATCTAGCCATTTGTGCAAACTTCTCTTTCTATTGAAAGTATATCATGCCATCATTTAAGTCCTACTTTGTGTATTTTTAAATAAATTATGACAGTATGCTGACCCCAAATCTTTCCCTTTGAAGAAAGAAAAAAAAAGTCACCATACTTGGCCAGTTATGGTTTCCTTTAGGCCTCTCGCATTTGAGATTGTTAACACTTTCTTCCCAGACCAAGAATATCCCCTTCCTAGTGCTGTACAGAAGTACAGCCTCTGTGCTGGGGGCTCAGTGATGAGTCTGTCCTGAGGGCACTTTACACTCCTGTTGCTTGATTTGGATGGAGATAGGACATGCAATTCTCTAAGCTGACCAGGGTATAGGATTCACCACCAGGAATTAGAGATCTGCCATGACGTGGGGGCATTCTGTCACCCTTTGAAGCCGTTCCCAGGCACAGATTCCTGGCAATCTTAGATATTTGGCAAGACACTTCTGGACTGAGAGGGAGGATCCTTCAGGTGAATTGCATGTCCTTCAGCCTTTTACTCGGAAAATATACAGAGCTGAACCTGTGTGTTTTTTGTATATAGAAGCTTAGTTCAAATGCTTCATTGTTAGCTTGATGTCCCTTCCAATATTTAGGGTGACATGTAGTTATTAAGCATTTAGAGAACAATAAATGACTAAATTTCCTGAAAGAATTCATCTGCTACCCAAATCAATAGTTCTTTGAGTTTTATAAAGTTACTGAGGATGGGTTTTTATATATAAAAGGGAATTATATATTTATATATAATATGCTTCTGTTTCTAAATCTAGTGTATACATTTAGTTTGCTGTAGATGTATAAAGTGAAGTCATGCCAGTTTTAACACTGGAAAGTTAGTATCTTTTTAATGTGATGCTGAATTTTATCTGCTTATCTTACATAGTTTTAATGTATTCTCATTGTTCGTGTCCGCAAATCTTAGTATGGGAATTTTGATCTGTACGATGAAACTGGCAGTTGGCAGTTGTTTTACTTCTTTGATTTGTCATAAGTGTAGTTGTTCTTTGAAATTCTGAAAAAAAAAAAAAAATAGAATGATAAAAAATTGAAATGCTAATTTTAGTAGAAACTATCTTGAAACAAATAATGACCTTGCTTCTTTTCCAGCTACTACAATTTGAGTGATGTGAGCCATGATTCTGTGAACAAATTTCTGTCTAGTCTGGTTGAGAAGTCTCTGGTTGAATTGGAACATTCCTACTGTATTGAAATTGGAGAGGTATGACTCAGTCATATACATTCCAAGTGCAAAGACTGTCCAGCTTTTTAACAGTAGGGCTTTTGTTCTAATGATAACCAAAAATGTTAACAAAATTGTTGCAATAGCAAACTACAGTAAGAACGATTAATTTTATGAATGTGTGTGCTTCTATTGTACTTTTTATTTGTAATTTTATCTTTCTTTTTGAAATAGGATAATCGGAGCATAGAACCTCTGACATACGGCCGAATTGCTTCTTACTACTATTTGAAGCACCAAACAGTTAAAATGTTCAAAGAGCGTTTGAAACCTGAATGTGGTACCGAAGAATTGCTTTCAATTTTGAGTGTGAGTTTCATGATATTATTGCATTGCTTTTTAATATAAAGAGATTATATCTTCTGTATTTCATACCTTCTCTTTTAATTTGGGTCTTAAATTGCTGCCAGCCAGTGCCTCTAGAAATTCAGGAAACTGTTTATAAAATCTTTTCCTCTGTCAAACAAGATCACTACAGAGCAACATATTTGGACCAAGTTTCCCTACATACTATATTATCCAAACTTGGGTACTTCTGAGAATGGAATGGGTCACTATTAATATTTAAGCCAGGATAATAAGTATAAACTGGGCTATCCTCAGCAGCCAGATGATCACCCTATCCTTCAATATAATAACTTCTATGAATTATAATTGAAAACTTTTCTTACTGCTTCTTTTGGGTCTTTCTTGTTGAATCTATGATGTTCCTGAAGTTTCTTTACATAAGGACACACAATTATGATCTCTTAGAATTAACTAATGCCAAAAAAGCTGTTCAACTCCCTCCGCTGTCCCCCTTCCAAAATAAAAATACAACCAGATTTAGCACATGGTGTAAAAAAAAAAAAAAAAAAAAACTATACTGTGTTTGGTTTTGTTTTTTGGCCAAGAAGCTAAGAACTAAATTTTATATTGAAGCTAAAATTACTATTAGGAGTATTTTCTCCATTTTCCTTTCAGCATACTATATATGCATTTTGTCTTTGTTGAGTTTAAATATAATTTCCCACAGAACTTTGTTAGCACATTAGTCAAGATGTATATTATAAATGAAAACTATATATTATCTTACCCCTCAGGTACATTGATATTATTTTAAAGAGTTAAGAACCATTGGACTGTATAATGTCTTTAAGGTCCTTCTCTCATATAATCACTGATTCTGAGGTAGTTCACTTACTTATTAGCTTTTTTCTTACCTTCTTTGCTTATCATTCTCAATTGGCTTCAATATCCCATTCACAGTTTCCAATTTTTCAGTGTTTTCCCTTTGAGAAGCTGGTTTGTAGATTTTGTGTGAACATAGGGCCAAGTACATTGTAGTGAGTCAGAAAATAATTTATTAATGAATTGATGGATGGATGGATCCTGTATTCATCAGTTCTCTGTTATTTGCTCTATAGAAAAGAATAGAGAATTCAAGTATATGAGGCAGCTATCAAAAAAAATTTTATGAAATTAAAAATTTGTTTCTGAAGTAAGAGTATGAAAAAATAGGAATTGTTTTTAGATCCCTAAGAATGAGGTTTTTATTATTTCCCAGTTAGAGAGTCATAAAAACATGATTTATCTGGGTGGAAGACAGTAAAATCATGGTTAATTAATTTGGGCAAGTATTTTAAACTAGTATCTGTTAGATTTAAGAATATAATTTTCCTTTCATATTTACCTACCTTGATATATTTATCTAATCTAATAATTAAAAGTATATACCTACGTTGGGAACACACGTAATAAGAGCTAACACCTTTGAGCACTTTTCATGTGCTAAGCACTATTCTAGGAACTTTACATCAATAAATTCATTTGATCCTAACAATAACACTCATTTTATATTGATAACATCCCATTATTATTCCTATTTTACAGGTTAACTAATCTCTCTAAAGTTACACAGCAAGTGAATACTTCGCAATCTAGCCACTCAAGTATGGGTTCTTAACCACTGTCCTGCCTCTCATGTCCCACACACACACACACACACACACACACACACACACACACTCTGAAGTGGAAGATTTTGAGGTAGGAGATACGTGTTAAGACTGGATCCTGGATGCACATTTTGGATACTAACCCTTTATCAGAAATGTTATTTGCAAATATCTTCCATTCCATAGGTTGCCTTTTAGTTTTGTTGATTGTTTCCTTTGCTGTGCAGAAGTTTTTTTATCTTGATGAAGTCCCAGTAGTTCTTGCTTTTGTTTCCCTTGCCTCTGGAGACGTTTCTAGTAAGAAGTTGCTTTGGCTGATATCAGTGGTTGCTGCCTGTGTTCTTCTCTAGAATTTTGATGGTTTCCTGTGTCACATTTAGGTCTTTCATCCATTTTTAATTTATTTTTGTGTATGGTGTTAAAAAAAAAAGGTCCAGTTTCATAGCTATGTTGCTGTCCAGTTTTCCCAACAGCATTTGTTAAAGAGACCATCTTTTTTCCGTTGGATATTTTTTCCTGCTTTGTCTAATATTAGTTGATCATAGAGTTGTGGGTCCATTTCTAGGTTTTCTATTCTGTTCCATTGATCTGTGTGTCTGTTTTGTGCCAGTACCATACTGTCCTGATGATGACAGCTTTGTAATAGAGCTTGAAGTCCAGAATTGTGATGCCTCCAGCTTTGCTTTTCTTTTTCAACATTCCCTTGGCTATTCAGGGTCTTTTGTGGTTCCACACAAATTTTAGAATTGTTTGTTTTAGCTCTGTGAAAAATGCTGGTGCTATTTTGGGAGGGGTTGCATTAAATATATAGATTACTTTGGGTAGTATAGACATTTTAGCAATATTTGTCCTTCCAATCCATGAAAAAAAAAAAAAAAGACTGGATGCACATTGTTTGTAAAGGTTTGTGAAAACCATATGCCTGTTACACTCTGTATCCCCCTCCACCCCACTAAAAAAAGACCCAAAAATATATCCAGTACCAAGAGAATTAAACTGTTATCCTCTTCAGTCTTCTCTGAAAAGGCATTGATCAGAACAAGAGGTCTGTCCACATCCTTTCAGCAGCTTGTTTCTTTCTACCATTACAACCCCTGAAACCAGCTACACTGATCTCATGGTTTATTTTTATTAAAATAAGGTCAATTCTTATGATACCTAAGCAAAACAAATCATCTGCAAATACATGTAAGATAAACTCAACAGTATATTTATATAGATATTGTTTGGGGTTACCCCTTAATAATTTTCACAGCAACAGTGATGTCATCTCTTCATCCTATGGTGTTTAGTCTAGGAAACTTAGCCTGTGCTAGATAGCATCTAAGTCTGTAATATCTCAGTGACACTGATTTTTGAATGAGGATATAGGGGCATTAGAACTGTAGGACTCACATAGCCAAGGAGATCTGCAGGTACCACTGTTTTGTTAATTTCTTGTGTCAGAATTGCTTTCCATTCACTAGAGAACATATGTGTAACTAACAAAGAAATATTAAATAATAAAGCAAGATTGGATTTGAGGTAATTACAGTGCAATTTCTAGAATTCATTCTGTTGCTGAAAAGTACTTTTTAAATGTTCTCTGTTACCACACTGAAGATTCCTAAATGACTCACATAGCCTCATTATCTTTACTCTCACCTCCAAAAATGGATATTAAATCTCCTTGTGGTTTTGAAACAAGGAGAAAAGAGCAGCCAGACAGGAGCTCTGGAAAACAGGATGATAAACACAACAGGGCAAAGGAAACCAATAGGAGTGTCGTTAGTTTCAAAGGCATATTTTCATTATTATTGTTTTTATTATAATGCTTAATAATGTCATATTATACTTTTGAAAAATGCGAATGCGGTATTAGAACTCATTCACTATCAGCATCTCCTTTTTAAAGGTAGTTATTGATGTTTCTAAAGTCATCTTTAAACTTTTTTTATTAATACATTATCTTTTTAAAGAAGTTTTAGTATTCCTGAGATCACAACTGAAAAGCTTCTATTCTCTTGAGTATTACTTTGATCTTACTCTAATACTTCCATCAGTTTAATTTTTTAGTGAATGAAGTTTTCTCATTTTATCTTAGGTTACATATTGTATTTAACTTTTTGTTTTCTTTCCTTTGGTATTAATGATAGTATAGAAAGTGTGTTCATTAAGATTTCCTTTGAGGTTCTCTATGTTGCAATGTGATTGATTATACTTGGCACAGAGAAAAAAACTAGAAGGTAACCAATCATAGAAGGAAAAAAGAATATTAAGACATTGATTCATTTTCACCAGGCATTTAAAAATACATAAATGTATTATTTCTCTTTATTTAACATCAAACATAGTTTCAGATGATAATCTCTTGATTTTACGTATTCATAACTGATAATTGATAGCTGTTTTTAGACCTCTTTCCCTTTAGAGAAGATAAGTATTTTGAATCTCATAGTTAGTTATAGAGTTGTTTTTCCTTTACTTAATTTAATTAGAATTCCTACTCTTTATTTAGTCATTTTGTATATCACTGTCAACTTTTCTGATTTTCTTTTTAATAAAGTAAGGATACAATTTTTTTGCCTTTATAATTACCAGACAGTGTAGTTTCTTTCAAAAATAAAAGAAAAAGCATTTAATCAGGTCATTTCATGACATGCTTCCTTGTACAGTGTTTTTGGCACTATAGACTTCCCTCTTCCAGTGTTCAAAGAAGATTGTCAGGTTTGATTAAAAAATATATATATATATATTAAGTTCATGTATACCCTGTCTTCTGAATTCTCTTCTTTTTCTTCTCTATCAGTAGAATGGTTGGGGTCAGACTGGTATTTTGCAGAATGGTATTATATTGACAATAATCATCCTTTTGACCAAAGGATGGACAAAGAGGAAACTTCTGAGTTTAAAGTTGAAAACTAAACTCTTCCCAGTAGTAAGGAGCTAAGCTAAGTGAAATTGTCCTAAGAAATAAATATCTTGAGAAAGACATGTATCATATGATCTCACTGATATGAGGAATTCTTAATCTCAGGAAACAAACTGAGGGTTGCTGGAGTGGTGGGGGGTGGGAGGGATGGGGTGGCTGGGTGATAAACATTGGGGAGGGTATGTGCTATGGTGAGCGCTGTGAATTGTGTAAGACTGTTGAATCACAGACCTGTACCTCTGAAACAAATAATACATTATATGTTAAAAAAAAAAGAAGAAGATAGCAGGAAGGGAAAAATGAAGGGGGGGAAATCGGAGGGGGAGACGAACCATGAGAGACTATGGACTCTGAAAAATAAACTGAGGGTTCTAGAGGGGAGGGGGTGGGGGGATGGGTTAGCCTGGTGATGGGTATTAAAGAGGGCATGTATTGAGTGGAGCACTGGGTGTTATATGCAAACAATGAATCATGGAACACTACATCAAAAACTAATGATGTAATGTATGGTGATTAACATAACGTAATAAAAAAAAAGAAATATCTTTAAAAAAGAAAGAAATACCTTAAGCATAAAATGAAGTATGCATAATTTATATATTTTATCATTAATATGTTACTCTCTACATGGTCTATGTTAAATTCTATCAGTCATATTTCTACCCACAGACCATATACTGGTTCTTGTAAAAAAATATTTATTTTGTACCTATAATGTGTGAGGCTCTTTGTAGGGGCAGGAGATAGAATAGTGAACATTACTGACAAACATGTGAGAGAGAGAGTGTGACACACATACATATGCCAAATACATAGATTCAGAAAGGGCTGGAATGAATTTATTAATGATAAAACTACTGAAGAACTAAAAGACAAGGTGGAACTCTGCCTGTCATATTTGGTGGGATAGATGGTGATCATTCCTTTACAGACAGAGAAGGTGGGGATTAGGATTAGACCTGTGTGGCATTTACATGAGTTTTCTCTTGGCCCACTAGATACTTGGAATATTTTCATCCCTCCAAGTAATATAAGGAGTTTTGTTTGTTTTTTTAAATGTGGCAGTGTGTTAAACTTCCAGGAACTAATTCTTGTTGGTTATTACTTCATTATATATAAATTTTTATTTCGGTCAACACTGAAAAAGAAAATACAGTTCCATTAATTTTTTTTTTTTTTTTTTTTTTTTTTTAGTAACACCTCTTTTGAGACTTCCATTTCTCCTCATTTGTCTTCTTCCTAAGAAATTGAACTGTTTCTAGCTTACATCTTCAGATGTTATTGCCTTTAAATGATAGCTACAAACTCTAAGGCCAAAGATTGGTACTGAGAGTATTTCTGTTCACTGATCTTATTCTATAATAGCAACTCATTTATTTAAATTTTGTCTTTCTAATACATCCATTAAAAAATAATACTATCTTTTATTGAGCACCTACTACATGCCAGGCATTTTATATACATCATTTGTAATCATCAAACAGTGCTTCATGGTAAACATTAATTTACAGGTAATGAAATTGAAATTTAATGAGGTTACATTTTCTGGGTTCATAGAGAGTAGTTCTTTAGAATCCCTCCTCTATATCTTCCTTCCTCTCCGAGACATAGTTTATCCTTATCCAGTGTTTTAATTCCAACTGTAAAAAATTTTTAAAGCATGGAAGTATAAGGGTATATATTTTTTTAAAAGTTAATTAAAAAGCAGGAATACTTTTAAATTTATGTGTGGCCCTTGTAACTTAGAATTATAGATGTTAAATGCAGTTGTTAATTACTGTGACAAAATAATTATTTCAATATTTCTTATTGGAAACATATATTTTAAGTTTTAAGCGATATGATGCTATTTGGAAAGTTTAGCTATTTTATAAGAACTCTTGCCAAGTTTTTTTTAACACCATGAATTAATAAGCTTCATAATTAAGGCAGCTGCTTCACACTTCTATTGTTAACCAGTGACATTACATCTGTCTTGCTCCATTGATGCCCTCCTCCTACTTATTGAAGCATTTAGCAGTTTTGGCAACAGGGATTACATGGCGTGGAGTAAGTAGTCTAATTAGATATAAGTGAAAATCCTGAGGGAAAAGGACATTTAAAAAGTAATTTAAAGAATCTCTTAATGATGTTGGCACTGAAAGCCCACATCTAGAGTAGAAAGTGCCTGTCGTCATGGCAAACAAGGATCATGAGTTGATATGTTCAGTGAACTTTTAGAAGGTAACCTATTTTAAAACGATAATAGAAATGAAAAGATTTCAAAGTTAGAGAAAATTTATTTGAACAGATTTACGAATATGCTTGCTATCGTATTAATAGCTTTGAAAGAAAGCAGAATATGCCCCAAATGTATTCTGTCTCTAGAATTTCCAATAATTTTTTTTAAAAGATATACTCAGTTGTTATGGTTCTTGTGACTACACAGAAACATAAGATTATATATCAAATATCCAATCTGAAAAGTTGTGAAATTTTTATTTTTTCACAAAGCCTTGGATATTGACTAAAAGTATGGGTTTCATATGTTAATATAAAATAGAACCATTCCAAATTTAGAAAAGTACCAGAGCAATAAGATTTTTATATGTCAATAAATTTCCAGGTTTGGCAGTTCTCTGTACTGCTTTCTTTAAAAGCATACAGATTCTTCGCTCTGCCCATATATAGAGCATTTTCAGTAATAGAGCATTTTTAATGCTCAAATTTTGTCCTGTTTGAGCACAACTACAAATCTTTTGGTAGAAAATTGCAAATACATCTTTCTCAAACATGAGATTGGAAAAATAAGCAATATTGTTTTAAAAAGAGAGAAATTTAAAACAAAACAAATAAAAAGGACAAGCCAGATATGAATAGCATCAGTAGGGGACCCAGCATGCAAAATTAAAGAGTTCATTAAAGGAAGAATGAAAGGAAGGAGAGGTTAACTGAGTAACAGTGAACACCACCAACCTCGTGGCCTTCCATTTCCAAATAACCTCCTGACAATTGCAGAATCCCATCTGCTACTCTTTATCTTCCTGGTGGGGAAACCTAATGAGATATCTTCCAGGGTTTGTGAGAAGAGCGTCCCTAACCCTCAGGCTGGGGAGCTGCCTGGCATCTTTTGGACAGGCACAGATGGCAAATGTCTTGAAAAAAAGTTCTCTTTCTACTTCTCTTGGTCTCTTTCCCTTGAGACTTTCCCTCTTCTCCCTTATTTCTCAGCTTCTTCCCGGCTTTCTGTACATATAAGCTCTCCTCAGCACAGAGAAAAGTGCAATATTTTCCTGGTAAAAGACCTCAGTCTTAGATATATCTGTTGTGCTTCAATAGATTACTTCAAGATTTTTAAGGTGATTATGTTCTGATGAGCCTAAAATGTATTTATGATGTTACCTGAAATTTGTCCTGTTTTAAATTTTTGATTTTTTTTTTTTTTTGGCTTCCTAAAATGTCCCACAGAATGACAACTGGCAATTATTAGGAATCTAATCGTTTGTGATTAAGTAGAATTGTTAATTAAGAAATGATTTTACATATCAAAATATGAATAGCTTTGATATTTCTTTCTTTATCACCTAATTTAACTTCCTCATTTTGTCGAAGAACAAAGACCCATTCTTGCCCAAGAAGACACAATCAGTGTGGAAAAATAATATAAAAACTCAACTCTGAGTAGGGAAAGGGCAAAGTTGGAATTAGAATTCGTATCTCCCAGCAACCTTTTAAATGTCTTGTTTCTCCCTTTGCCATTTTATACTTTTCTTTTTCCTCTTCTTGCCTCTTATTTTGCCCTTTTATTTAAACTTACAAAGCACAAGGTACATAAAATACACCATTAACCTTCTCAGCCTAAGCTATCTATAAAAAATACTTTTGGCTTGTCAACATTTATTAAGATTTGCTAAGTGTTCTGTCCAATACTCAGTGTACTTTGGGGAATACCAAAGAAATAGAAGACCCATATCTTTTAAGGAGATTTGTCCTGGAGCCCAAAGATCCTAATAAAAACAAGGGAAAGGCTTGTGCTAAATACCTGTCTCTTGGCTATTGCTGCTTAATATAGCTGCGCCTATGCATGAGAAGTGTTTAGTCGTACTTAGCATTCAGAGCAGAAGAGTTGCTGACATTGCTGTCCCCAAAAAGTCAGAATTACCAGCCTGGCCTATAGGCAGGAGGTGTATAAGTCATGGGGGTCATATAAGTATTTGCAGAAGGAGTCTACATTTAGACATTTTTTTAATTACAAGTATAATCTTGGATGGTGTCATATAAATTATGTTTATAAAACTTCAGGGTAGTTTACTTTACAGGGAACCCTATCACGAATCATTTGGCAAAGGAAATCATTAATTTAGTTTTGAAAATATTTTATCTTTGGTATCTCTGCTTAATTTAATGATATCAGATATCATAACTATTTAGAATTGTCAATACAGGGGTGCCTGGGTGGCTCAATCAGTTAAGCATCCAACTCTTGATTTTGGCACAGATCATGATCTCAGGGTCCTGGCATCGAGCCCCGCATTAGGCTCTACTCAGCGGCGAGTCTGCTTGAGATTCTCTCTCCCTCTCCTTCTCTCCTGTGCACGTGCATGCGCTCTCTCTCTCTCTCCAAAATAAATAAATAAATCTTTAATTAAAAAAAAAATTATTGGGACACCTGGGTAGCTCAGTCAGTTAAGTGTCTGCCTTCGGCTCAGGTCATGATCCCAGGGTCCTGGGATGGAGTCCCACATTGGGTTCCTTGCTCAGCAGAGAGCCTGCTTCTCCCTCTGCCTGCCGCTCCCCCGCTTGTGCTCGCGCGCTCTTTCTGTCAAATAAATAAATAAAATCTTAAAAAAAAAAAAAAGAATTATTGATACACATACCATCACATTGGGGAAATAAAAATAACATCAAAGATTATGATATTGCTGGAATCAAATCTCTTCCCTAAATTCTAGCCATTTGTCACTTCGGTCTGTGGGTCAGTAGAGCGTTGTTTAAACTTCAAAAATAAGTAGAAGATAAATGGAAACTTAAACATTGGATAAAATATTTTAAAATGCAGTTTTTGTATGCCAGAAATTGGTTTCTGCTCAAAATGTTTCTAATATAATCCCAATAAAGTTAAGTGCTCTAAAATTATTGTTAAGGTCCTATTGGTCCAGCAGGTGGAACAGTTCAGAAATCAATGCTAGCTCCTTCCTCAAATTAATAATGGTGATCAGAAATTTTCCAAAAGGCTCATGGTTCCTGTCCTAAGTATCTTCCAAATACAAATAATGCCAAAACATTGTTTAAGCTAAATATATCATCCTGCCTTTTATTTTCAGAGAGCTGCCAAGTAGGTAAATAAGTGTAATTATTCCCAATACTTAAAGCCAACTCAATGTATTTCAGTATCACTTCTGTATAGCAGAGCAAAAGAAAAACTAAACATCCTAATTTCTTTTCCAACCCCCAATAAGTGGAGTCCACAATATTACATTTTTTTAGAAACATGGAATTTTAAAAGGAAAAAATAATCATAGACATACTCCTTGGTGCTGAGGGACATAATAGCCTTCTAGATTAATTAATGTGCCAGGCTTTTTCTTTATGTAATAATGTAGAAAAACAATAGAATCACTATGTGCTTAAAAATATATATTTTTTAAAAACTGTGTTGACAGTTTGGGATCAAACTTTTGTGAATTCTCTGTTGTAAAATATATTAAAGTGTATCTTAATATGTGTTTAAAAATAAGTCATTATATGTAGCCATCTCCCTGGTTTATTGAATTTTATTGTACAAATAATACTACTTTACAAGTTTAGAAGGCTTTTAGCGAAAACAGTACAATCATCCTTCCTTAATTTGTTATTTGGCTATATTTCCTTATACTTATCCTTATACTTAATTTTTAATAGTGTTCACCCACTTATTGGTTATCAGACCACCACTAGTCCTTGTACATTTAGCCATTATTTAGTCTATATAGAGATTTATATCTTCTGATTATTTTCTCCAAAGCAGTTTCTTATCAATTAATCCTTCTGATTGTTTCATCGTCCTGTTTTAAAGGAAACAGCCAATAGTCCAAGTACAGAATGATTCATAGCTATGACTTTTGTGATATCACCACTGTAAGCACCTCATGGAGTTACTGGGAAGATTAAATTAGTTAATATAGGTAAAGCACAGAACAGTCCTTTGCTCATTTACAGTAAACTCAGTAAACAGAAGCTATTATTATATTTAATAATAATATTTATTACATACAGACTATGCTCCAGGCATGGAGAATACAACAGCAGACTAGGCGGATGAAGTTTCCATACTCATGGACCTTATATTCATAGTGGGGCTAGTACACAAACAAGTAAATAAACATGTAATATAACAAAGTAGATATAAATGGGATTTTTAAAAATCGGGCAAGTGTCTACAGGTAACTAGAGGAGACTGTTCTAGATAGGACAGTTAAAGAAAGCTTTTCTGAGGAGATGTCTGAACAGAGAACTGAGGGACATGAGCAACCAACTCATGAGAAAGCCTCGGGGAAGAAATTCTAGGCAGAAGGAAAAGCATATGCAAAGGCCATCAAGCAGGAATTACTTGTCAGGTTCAAAGAATAGCAGGGAAGCCAGTGTGGTTAGAGCAGAACAAGCATTGGGAGGGCATGGTATGCAGGGGGCTAGGTCATCTGTGGTCTCCCTAGGGAGTCTGGATTTTGTCCTCTAAGTGTTCAAAGAAGCCATTGGAAGGGTTTTGATCAAAAGAGTGATGTGGTATTATTTGTTCTGAAAAAAACACTCTGGCTCCTTAATAGAGAAATGGTTGTTAGTCAAATAGAAGAGAAATGGTTGAAAGTCAAGGTGAGAGAAAATGGCTTGGATAGAATGGTCAGAAGTTGAAATGATGCGTCGTAGTTAGACTCAGGATGTTTTGAATATAGAACCAATAGGAATTGATGGGTTAATTATAAGTAAACAGAGGAAATAAAGACAATGCTAGGTTTTTGGCCTGAACAACTTGGTAAAGAGAATACCATTTACTGAGGTAGAGAAGACTAGGTAAAAAAGGTGGGGTCTGTGTTTACTTGGGGGTGCTGGTAACTGGCATATGGATGGTATTCAAAATTTCAGTCCTGAAGTTGGGTGAGATTGGGTGGAATAAGTATTGAAAAGAAATCTGTGGAGCTAGAGAGATTTATAATGCTAAGCAAAATAAGTCAGTCAGAGAAAGACAAATACCATATGATCTCAGTCATATGTGAAATTTAAGAAACAAAACAAACAAAGGGGGAAAAAAAGAGACAAACCAAGAATAGACTCTTAACTATAGAGAACAAACTGATGAGGGCAGGTGGTTGGGGGATGGGTAAAATAGGTGATGGGGTTAAGGAGTGCACTTGTGATGAGCCACCAGTGTTGTATGGAAAGGTTGTATCACTATATTGTATACCTGAAACTAAAATAACACTGTATGTTAACTATACTAGAATTAAAATTAAAAACACAAAAGAAGAAAAAAAAAAAAAGAAGAAAAAAAAAAAAACACAAAAGAAAAGTGGTCTGAGGATTGAGCTCTGGGAACTTAGCATGTTGGGGTTGGGGAGAAAGAGGAGAAGGTGGGTCAGCAAAGAAAACTGAGAATGAGGGATGAGAAGTGGAAGGAAAACCTCCAGGAGAGTGAATGGTCCTGGAAGCCAAGGGGGGAAAAATATCTCAAGAAGGGGATGGTGATTAACTGGGTTAAAGATTATTGATACGGAGTGGTGAGAGCTCCAGTTGTTTGTTTGACTTGATAAGATAAAGATCCTAGATGTCTTTCATGAGTAATTTCAGCAGAGTGATAGGAGACAAAAACCTTATTGTATTTGAAAGGACCCAGAGACTGAGTTATAAGAAAGCAGAGATGGTAAATATAGCTAATTCTTACTTGGAGCTGGGGGCAGGATATAAAATCAATTTCCTTTTTTAATTTAAGAGATAGAATATTTGTATGCAGATAAAAATGATCCTATAGTGAGGTAAAAAATGATGTTACGGGAAAGAGCAAAGTCCTTAAGAAAACAAAAGGGAAATAGGAATCAACGCATAAGTGGAAAAATTGGCCTTAGATAGCAGAGCAAATTAATCCATTGTAATGGGAGAAAAGATGGAGTATTGGGGTATAGGTTAGTAGGTGGTAGGATAATGAGGAAATCCCCTTGTGTTTGCTTTAATTTTTTTATAAACTTAAGAAGCAAGGTCCTCAGCTGAAACTGAGGAGGTGGGGAAAGACCTGTGAATGTGGACAAAGGCCATTAATAGACCAAGGGGCCATAGTGTGCTAGAATGAATATGGCATTTGCATTTAGGAAACATGGGTTCAAATCTCAGCATAGCCATTTTAACTTCTTTGTGTAAGTGGCAGGTCATTTAATTTCTTAGTGTCGGTTTCCTCGTTCATTAAAAGATGTGCAGTCATACCTGCCCTACTTATCATCACAGGATTAGTGTGAAGATCTAATAAGGTAAAAAATACATGTTCAGACATATCTGACCTTGATCAAGGTAGATTTTTTTGGTTTGGTGCGATGTTTTCGTTCATGTTTCTTATTTGTGTTTTACTTTTGTTTTGCATTCAAAACTGTCATACTCTAGATACTTATATATGTTTTTGTCTACGGCCATCCCACCCTGAGCACGCCCGATCTCGTCTGATACTTATATATGTTTTAAGGGTTCAGAATACTTGGTCTCTCTCTCTCTCTACCAGAAGGACTGGCCTTATTGGATTCACTAAGAAACTTTTTATTTCATTATTAATATTTGGAGGAGTATAGAAGAATACAGAGTCTTATTTCTCTTATGATCCCAAGTATAGCTTTGCCTTTACCCTACCATGTAGTTAGTGAGTTTTGTTATTGCTTTTTCAAAAGAACACATGGTAACTTCATTCGCGAGATGTTGGTTTCCTTGATGGCAGTGTCATTTTCTGAGTTTTCTCTTGCCCTTACTCCCCTACTCCCTTGTTGCTTCTTCCTTTCTCTCCAGGTTAATATTTTACCAGAGGCCATGGCTCTGGGTTTTAGTGTACCACAGGGGAGTGACAAAGTCTGTAAAAGTAATGATTCCCCACTGCCACATCATCCTACCTCCAAATAAAAAAGCACTAGGATTCTTTAATGAGACATTACCCTGGCTTCCAGACCAATGTCTGTGTTGCTAAGAGTGCTCATCTATTTATAGTTGTTAAAAACCACTTAGTAATTAAAAGAATTCATGAAGTAATTATGACTTGTAATAGTGATTATGGCTGGGTGATTACTCCTTCACTGAGATGCTTTGCAAATGGATTAGCACTTCTTTGAATTAGGAACTTGGGCTTGAAATCTATGAGGAAGCTATATTAATAAGAAAAATGTTCTTTCTTTTGGGACTAAGCAGAAAGCTGTAAAACAGCCAGGAAGCCACTGGGATCCTGGCTGAGAGAAAAACCAGGCAAATCAAATTGGTCATATTATTAGGCATATATTCATCTGGAAAAATTCTCTTCATTCAGTTGCAGTTAAAGCTCTGGTCAATTTAATCTAGTTCATTAGTAATGCCAACTCTAAAATGGGTTGTGATATTTAGTAGTTTCTCTTCCTGAGTAAGTAGGCAAATATTACATTATTTAACCTGATATTTTAGGAAGGAGAACCATATTGAGAGTCCAGGTATTTTTAAAATACAGGTTTTCAAAAATTAAAATTTTTGATATACAAATAGACAAAGCCCTACCTCATTATATTTTCTAGTGAGGAAATAAATGCCCATTCTTTCTATTACTCTGCACTTTTTAAATCTCTTCCTTCCTTTACTGCAGTTTCTTCTTTGCCTCCCTTACTGGTTGCACTTTCTCTTGTCCTTCATTTTCTCTTTTTAGAAGCTTATATGTTCTATATCTACTACCATCCTACAGATATTCTTAAACACACATCTTCAGCAGTTCCAACAAGTATTTATTTAGCACCTACCATGTTAGGTACAAGAGGACAGTGATAATTAAGGTATGGTCCCTGCCTTTAGGAAGGGACTAGCCCTATGCCTAAGAAGTAATTATAGTTTGATATTAACTGTTTTGAAAGTATAAGTTGTACTAGTATGTCTGGAGTATGATAAGTCTAGTTATTTAGAATATGGGCTTCACAGTCACACAAACGTGACTCCATCATTTTCTAAATATGTGATCCTGGGTTAGTCACTTAATCTGTCCAAGCTTCATGCTCCTTTATAAAATAAAGGAGAAGGTTAAATAAAATAATGTGTGTAAAGCCTCAATACATTGCCTACCATATGATACTTGAATTCTTTGAATTAGGAACTGTAGTCACTCACATCTGTTATTGCTAGTTTTCATGAATATTTTGATATATATAATGCACTAGTAATTGATGAATTGTAATTTATATAAATCATATCTACATATGACAAATACCATTAACCTCCTCTATTCAAAAGATAAAGATTACAAGATAAATTCAGGTTCATTATTATGCCATACAAGATTGTTCTAAGTCTGGCTGCAGTGTAGGTTGGAGTGCAAATAGCCTCCAGTCTTCAACTGCTCTTCCCCTTTTGCTCCTCCATGGAGCTCATGCTATTCCATATGCAGGAATACCTCCTTCCCCAGGTAGGCCAGAACAATTTTCACACATTGGTGTGAAGCTCTAACCAAATAAAAAGAAAATATAAAATCATTGGTTAAGAGGTGATTTATTCAACAAGTATTGTTGGGCAAATTGTATAACATTTTGGAAAAATATTCAAGTTAGATTCTAATTTCATAGCATATATTAGAATAAATTTCAGTAAGATTAAGGATCAAAGCCAAAATAATGTTAAAATTTCAAAGAGATATGGGGGAAGAAACACAAAAAGCATAAAGGAATTGAAGAAATTGCAAAGGAAGTGGATGGATTTGCCTACATAAATGTATAAAATATATGAATGTCTCTCTATACAATTTTTAAGTATTAGTATTTGTTACAGTTATGAAACAGAAGTAATATATTTTAATTTTTTAATTAAAAAGAAAACTCTGGCTCCAGTTATAAAATGAAAAGAGGACACTGATAAAGTTTTCATTAACCCAGTCTTTCTAGAAAGAAATTTGATAGTATCTGTCAAAGTTAAAAAAAAAAGAAAAGTCTTTAAGAAATTTCTGCTCCCTGGTGTTGTGATTCCATCTCTAGGAATCTATCCTAAAGAAACAAGTATGTTGTCAAGATATATGTACACAGATGTTCATCACAGTGTTATTTATAATAGAAAAAAAAAAAAAAACTGGAAAATTTTTCTAAAAAGGCCAAAACTGTCTTCTTTAGGAATAAATAATTTATACTCACTTAAATATAAACTTAAGTTTTTTGGAAGAGAATCAGTGGACAAGTGTTTTTTGTTTTGATTTGTTCATTTATAGCCTGGTGTGTACATTCTAGTACTGAGATATTCGTGCTTGCCTTGTCAGACAATAGAGAATCACGTACTAATTAGCTGAATAGTTTTGAAAAACTCTTGCCAAGAAAAAGATCTAGCCAGTGATTAATAATTCTTAGCAAACTGTAGTCTTCCCACTGTGAGAAAGACTAAAATGAATATTTTTATGCTGAGCCATTATACATATGGCAGAAGCCTAGATTTTTTTCTCCAGTGATGCATTGTAAGCTGCATATCTTTTGACTTCTCAACCCAAAGAAATGGATGTGCCCCATTTTCATTCTTACATGTATTCTGAAAAATGTTGTTACTACCGAATAAAATGCATAGATATGGTCTTTATTCCAGTAGTACTATTCATACCATCTGCATTTTATTTTAACATTACATTTTCCTAAAAAAGGACTCCACTTACTTTATAATGTTTTCCAGCTGACAGTCCAATAGAATATAAGCATGTCTCAGAAATTTGATTATGTCAGAAAGTTAGAACTCACTTTGCTTAAAAAAAAAAAAACACAAAAACGAAAAACTGGGAGGTAAGAGGGATTTCCAAGTGTCATGCTCCTCACATACATAAAATTCTACATGTTCTTATGTTCTCTTCACTATTTTGTATGTAATTCAGAGGAATAATGCAGTTTGGCAGAAGCACAATAGTCTCAGTTTTAAAGTATTTCCATTAACAAAGGAGAATTTTCCATATATACAGCTTCAACTTATTAGATGTAGGTCCTTAACACCATCTTTGTAGGTATTTTCTGTTATTTATTAAACAGTGTCAGCAAATTTGTAAGACAAATGCCAAACAGGTGTCTTCTACTGACAGATGAACAAACTGTCTTGCAGAACCATTGACCGAGCTAGCAGCGTATTGCTCTGCTGCGCTGAAAGCACAGAAAGTGGAGTAACCTTGAACTACTTTTACTGTTTTAATCAATGAAGGAGGAAGAGAAGCGAGAGGGGAAAGAATCAGTAAGACATTGAAATAACCAGTAAAAGCAACTAAAATCAGAGGGAAAGTGCTGTGGGTAATACCAGGCTAGAACTTAAAAGCAGAGTGGGTTGTTGTTGTTGTTGACTGGAAATATGGTGTAATGATCACTTAAAATATCTTTTTAAATAAAATTCCTAAATACATGTCATGGATTTCAGAATTCAAAGAACTGAAATGCTATAAGATACTCTTAGAACTTTGCTGAAAAATTTTTTCTTTGACTATTGAGAAGACCCATAAAGATCTTTTAAAATCCTAGAACTGTCATTATAAACATCAGTCATCATTACATTATGGACATGTTGAAGTACTGGGGGGGTTCATTAATAAAGAGCTGATAAGAATCCAGTCAAACTCAAAATTGCTCTTGGTAAACCATAAGCAATAGTTCTTTCCTTTTTGGAGAAGGCAGAAGTCCATAGTATTTATTACATCAGTGTGTCAGTAAAAGAAAGCTAAGTGAAATTAAAGGCCACAGATCCTTTGTGTAACACTTGCTTAGAAACTGATTAAACAGGCTTACTTTTTGAAACAAGTAGTTGGTTGCTGTATTTGAGAATCTGGGAATGTGTATATGTCTAATGTAATGTCATGCTGCTCTCTAGAAGTTTAATTTTGAGTTAATTGCCCCATTTGAATATCAAATTTAAAAGCGTATAGTTTTCTTGCCATTTGCGACAACATAGATGGACCTAGAGGGCATTATGCTAAGTGAAATAAGACAGAAAGACAAATACCATATGATTTCACTTATATGTGGAATCTAAAAAACAAAAATAAACAAAACAGAAACAAACTCATAGATACGGGAAACGAACTATTGGTTAACAGAGGGCAGAAGAAGGTTAGAGGGTCAGGCAAAATAGGTGGAGGGGATTAAGTGGTACAAACTTCCAGTTACAAAATAAAGAAGTCATGGGGATGTAACGTACAGCATTGGGAATGTAGTCAATAATACTGTAATAACTTTGTATCGTGACAGATGGTGGCTAGACTTACCATGGGGATCATTTCATAATGTATGAAAATATCAAATCACTATGATGTACATCTGAGACTAATAGGATATTGTATGTCAATTATACTTCAATTAAGAAAAAGAGCTATACTTTATAACCCCTGAACATGTTCTTTGTTTTCCAATGTTTAAAGCACCAGGAAATGCAAACTAAATCGAGGAATTCAGTTAATTTAGCTTACAGTATGTGATTGCCTATTATTGAAGAGATAGGTAGATAAATAGAGATACAGATACAAGTAGATATACATACATATATATGTATTCCTATAAGATATTATGGGGTTTGAATATGACTTTAGCCATAAGAATGCTTGTTTGCTTTCTCTTGATTCACACAGAGCAGATGGATGCTTGACTGCCTGCTAATCCACAGCTGGAATGGTTTCAGCAGTTTCCACGTTGCTGGGTTAGAGTGGCTTTTCTAGTGGACTGAGAGGGCAGCAAAAGAGGGATATCATTATTCATCAGTATCCCAGTGGGAGCGCTGCCAGCAGAGATTAATTTTTTCTGTTATGCTTGTAAAACAAGCTCAGGTGGAGTCTCTAATCCTCAGGGCACGGGTGGCAGATCAAGGAAGATGCTACAAAGCTAGTTAATTTTCTGATTTCTGGGGGAAACAGAAGCTCTGTTAGATGTATAAATACATGATTGCAAATTTAAGTAGCTCAAATCCAAATGGGATCTTCCCAGACATCTGGTACTGAAAATTTCTATTTTTCTTTGTTGCCTTTAAATATAACTTCTGAAAAGTTTGCCCTGGAGCCAAAATATTGGTAACTCTAAATATGAGGAAGTAATTAATCTTATGAGTTAATAACAAAACATTTAATTTTATAAACATGAACAAAAGAAAAGCTTTCTGCCTAAATAGGCTCAAACTTAGGATGCCTAAAGTACCCACTTAAGCATATTACCAGAAAGACATAACATTAGCTATCTGATTGGCAGGGTTTTGTTTTGTTTTGTTTTGTTTTATGTATATCCAGGCTATTTTTTTAATGGTTCATTTTTATTCTCCCAATTTATAATTGCCATGTGACACCTGTTTCCTCTGTGTTATTGTGTGATCCATGTATGTGTTCATATTTTTGAGTAGTTCATATAGCCTTCAAACTGAAGTTAAGGGACTTTTAAAATAAACATGACAGAACTAATACATTCATTAACTGTTGTCTTAGGATTATCTTTAAAAGCTGTTTACTAACTTCACTACAAAAAATATTAACTTCATTCAGGCCATGGCACTATTATTTTGGGCACAAAATGTTCCCCATTAATGGTACTTTTCTGTTTGGATGTTTGCTTTTGTTTTGAGAAAATGACAGGAAATTATTTGACATCAAGTCAGAAGACTAAATTTGTTGATTAAGTCAGGCAGTATGATTTTTGGTTGTAAAATTGGTTAGAAGATAAGTGTAGTTTCTAAAGTCATTCTGACTATAATACCAAAAGAAGACTTTCTTTTTATTTTATTTTATTTTATTATGTTATGTTAATCAGCATACATTACATCATTAGTTTTTGATGTAGTGTTCCATGATTCATTGTTTGTGCATAACACCCAGTGCTCCATGCAGAATGTGCCCTCTTTAATACCCATCACCAGGCTAACACATCCTCCCACCCCCCTCCCCTCTAGAACCCTCAGTTTGTTTTTCAGAGTCCATAGTCTCTCATGGTTCGTCTCCCCCTCCGATTTCCACCCCTTCATTTTTCCCTTCCTACTATCTTCTTTTATTTTTTAACATATAATGTATTATTTGTTTCAGAGGTACAGATCTGTGATTCAAGTCTTACACAATTCACAGCGCTGACCATATCACATACCCTCCCCAATGTCTATCACCCAGCCACCCCATCCCTCCCACCCCCCACCACTTCAGCAACCCTCAGTTTGTTTCCTGAGATTAAGAATTCCTCATTATCAGTGAGGTCATATGCTACATGTCTTTCTCTGATGGACCTATTTCGCTCAGCCTAATACCCTCCAGTTCCATCCACATCGTTGTAAATGGCAAGATTTCATTCCTTTTAATGGCTGCATAATATTCCATTGTATATATACACCGTATCTTCTTTATCCATTCATCTGTCGATGGACATCTTGGCTCTTTCCATAGTTTGACTATTGTGGACATTGCTGCTATAAACATCGGGGTGCAAGTACCCCTTCAGATGACTACATTTGTATCTTTGGGGTAAATAGCCAGTAGTGCAATTGCTGGGTCTTATGGTAGCTCTATTTTCAACTTTTTGAGGAACCTCCCTACTGTTTTCCAGAGTGGCTGCACCAGCTTGCATTCCCACCAAAGACTCCCCCAGATTGAAAGTGAGGGGGTGGAAAAT
This sequence comes from Halichoerus grypus, assembly GCF_964656455.1. NCBI lineage: Eukaryota > Metazoa > Chordata > Mammalia > Carnivora > Phocidae > Halichoerus > Halichoerus grypus. Next base: position 58,888,799 of record NC_135720.1, read on the forward strand.
CCAAAAGAAGACTTTAAAAATGTTTTGAGTGATGCAAGCCCTATTGAAATGAATTTATAACTTCTCACAGTGTTTATTTTGAATAGCAAGACATATGTTCTGGGATATTTATTTAAAATCAGACCCTCATAAATAAATAAATAGATAGATAGATAGATAGATAGATAGATAGATAGATAGATAGATAGATAAATCAGACCCTCCTGTGACTTTAGTTACCTCTTACAATCTTTCTTTTGGCTAAGTTTTGGACTTTTATTAATAATGAGTCTAAGTCTTGTTGTTCTACCAAGAGCATTTTGTAAGCCAAGCAAAGATAAACATTTTAAAGCACTAAGTAGAAATCAAAAACTAACACTTCATAGAAGATTCTCCTACAAAATGGAAGATTAATGAGAGTGAGAAAGGCTTTCCAGTTACGAGGAAATAGCCAGAGGATAATATATGGACTCGTGTAAACAAGTCTCAGAGGGACTAGAGAACTGACTAAGGAGTGAGGATGAAGTCTAGAGCTATTTGTGAAATAATTTTTGAAGTAGTAATGACTGCTAGTAAATTTAAGTAATTGTCCCCTAAACCTGTGCCAAATAAGCCAGCTCTTATTTTCAGTTACCTGTCCCACTCAGAAAGAAAATCAGATACCTTTAAGTATTGTACTGAGCCTAAATAAGACATGAAAAACCCACAAATCTGTAGTCTTTTCATTTTTTTAAAGTTTGTATTTAAGTCCAGTTAGTTAACATACAGTATAATACTAGTTTTAGGTGTACAATATAGTGATTCAACACTTCCATACAACACCCAGTGCTCATCACAACAAGCGCCCTCCTTAATCCCCATCACCTATTTCATCCGTCCCCCCACCCACCTTCCTTCTGGTAACCATCAGTTTGTTCTCTATAGTTAAGAGTCTGTTTCTTGGTTTGTGTGTGTGTGTCTCTCTCTGTCCCTTTGCTTATTTGTTTTGTTTCTTAAATTCCACATATGAAATCATACGGTATTTGTCTTTCTCTGACTGACCTATTTCGCTTAGCATAATAGTCAATAGCTCCATCCATGTTGCAAATGACAAGATTTCATTCTTTTTTATGGCTAATATTCCAATGTGTGTATATGTGTATATATGTGTGTGTGCATGCATGCATGTGTGTGTATGTATATATGTGTGTGTATATATATGTATATGTACACACACACACCACATCTTCTTTATCCATTCATGAGTCGATGGACACTTGGGCTCTTTCCATAATTTAGGTATTGTAGATAAAGCTGCTATAAACTTCGGGGGCATGTAGTCTCTTAATTTTACATATCCACCATGACTTATTCAAACTTGTGTTTTTCAGATAGGCCTTGCAAATCATGTGATTAATTCTGTAGCAGCATTCTGTAGGAAACCTTGTTTCAAGAGCAAATAGAAATCATTTGTTGGATCACTCAATTTTAAGCAATACATTTCCAAAAAAAAATAAAAAATTAGAATATATATCAGAATTCTTCAGAAATCTTAAGGATACCTACATATTTCTTCCTAATGTAGACTTTGCTTCATAACAGAATAGTTTATGTATACTCTCACATATGCAAACTACCATTTCTTAGTTTTCCCTGAGAACCTAGATTTTTACATTTCAAATAAATCAGAAATTCCTTAGGATATTTAAATAAAGTATAGAAAAGAAACTTTGTACTTAGTGAAAAAAAGCAAAAATCAAATATAATTTGGAAAATATCCTGAGCTGTCTCTCCATATTGCCATCCAGTCAATTTGGCTGACTTTCAGTATGGCTGGTTGCTCTAGGTACTGTGGTACAGGGGTCTTATTTTCTGAAGTCTGGACCTCAAAGATGTGTTTGTTGATTTGACATCTAGGAATAGAATTTTTAAAACTTAGGAGGCTTTATGTGTAAGCACTGACCTATTTTACAAGTTTTACAGTATTATGTTACATGTGTTCTTTATAGTTTTTAATTTATTAATATTGGCAAACTATCCTGAGGAACAACCATTTATAAAAATTAAAGTTTACATTTGTATTAATGATGATAAGGTGTCCAGATAGAATTCTGAGATACATTTGAGTATATGCAACATATATTCAAATATGCAGATTTATATAATGCATTATAGCTTGAAATTCAGAATTTTCCCAGTGGTGTCATATTCTCTCTCTTGGAAAGCTACGTTAAGACTTTCAGGTCATCATTGAAACAGATTTACAATAACATTACTCACCTGCTTGTACATTGGGAGCTTTTAAGTAATCATATTTTTGTTAAGGTATAGAATTTGTATCACATTCAAACCTAATTAATTGGGAGCTCTTTTATGTCACCGCACTAAGTTTTGAAGAGTCAGAAAAGAAGCAGTGCTAGAGAACCAAGGATACTGGTCCCTAGAAAAAGCTACTTAAATTAATCTACTTAAAAGAGAGTCTAATATTTTATAGTAAGCGAGGAGAAGGAAGAAGAAAGTTTGATTGAAGATTTTATCTTAAAAATTTAAAAAGCTGTAAGGAAAAGTTCATTTACTTTTATTTTTATATTCAACAAAATTTGAACTTCAATCTCAGTTATTTGCTAAC